>NC_056734.1:597717137-597892137 GCF_019279795.1 Protopterus annectens | reverse complement strand
TTCAGGCTTCGTCCCATTCAGCCCTGCCAACAACAGCCTGTTCTAAATTTGTCAGCTGTATGTCTTACCATACCTTCTCTTCAGCTCTGTCACACAAGATCATTGCCTGAACAATTCTCAGGCTAAATCCAAAATGTGACCTGACTGGGCCATCCAAATCCATGAATCCACAGTCAGAACTCCTGTTTTGACTCAAGATGAACTTCTATTTGAGGAGCAAACCCCCTGATTTCCCTTTATCAGGGAGGAGATTTTTATATGACATTCAAATGTCAATTATTGATTCCATTTATTGACTAATACAATCATTTTCCTAATTAAAGTGCTGTTAGAATTATGGACACAAGTCACTTTTATGCACATTTAAAGGCACATTATCACTTCTAAAGGAACACTACCCTCTGTCCAACAAATGTCTTACCTACAAAGTCATCAGATTTTGACTCACAGTGATGGGTTGTAGGCCCTTGACAGCCTATCAGATTTCCGTTTTATCAATTGTAAGGGTGATTGTATGTTGGAATGGTTTGAGGGGCAGTGCCTAGTAGCTTAATTTTCTGTTCCCTTCCTATTGTTTATTCAGCCATTGTGAGCATCCTTGATTAAGCACTAGGTTAAAGTACATACCTGACAAATAGTACTTAAAGAATAATGGGCTGACTTCGCAGTCAAACACTCCCACTCTATGGCTGAAACATGCAGCATGTTCTAAACTTTGACTATCTTGTAACAGCACTGCCCCCAAACCTATCTCTGATCCATTTGTATATAGGGTAAATTCCATTCTAAAATCAATACTTAATAATTCTGGATCAAACATAACATTATTTTTATCTTATCAATGCTCTATTTGTATTAAGAAATGTTTCTCATTTAAGAGGAGCTTTTTTGGTGTGTAAGATCTGTCAAAGGACAGGCAATCGTTGGAAAATGTGGTATAAACTTTCTGCAATACTAAGCAGTCCATAATAAACTTCATCTATCTTTTTAGAGGAGGGTATGAGCCACATTTGTATTGTTGCTGTTTTCTAGCTGTGGTTTTACCACCTCTCTTCCCATAAAATATCTCAGATATTTAGCTTCCACCTTGTCCGGCTTGCTTATATTAGGAATGAAGAAAGAGCATCTTGCCAAGAATCAGATTCACAATATTGCATTCCCTGGGGGAAAAAGAAAAAAAAGCTGAAAAGGGCATTCCTGCTAGCACAACTTGCTCACAGTAATTTCCTTTGGAGGAGCTTTGATATTTGGTTGGTTGAATTTTGGGCAAATGCTGCCCAAGAATTCAGTCTGTCTACCCTTAAGTTACCCCTCCAAGTTACCCTTCTTAACTTTTACAGAGAAATCTGCCACTTATATATTATAACACAGCCTGCACTTTTGGTTCTTTGGGCTCCCAACCCTCTGAATGAATCGTCCTGTCTTCTAGATATGCAGCAGCATATTGTAAGGAGGGTTTCATTATTTTATCCATCAGTGTCAAAAAAGTTGGCTAGAGCTCCATGGAGGTCAATTGGCAGTACTCTGTATTGAAACAGACATCAGGATTTTCAAAGGCTGTTTTGTTTAGTGGTGGCAGGGGGAGTTAGTAACTGATAAAATCAATTTGCTGTGCCCATTTTGTTAACCATCTGTTTTTTCCAATATTGTCTATAAACCCATCAGTTCTGTATATGGAATATCAAACACTGAACTGCTATTCAGTTTCCTAATGTCATTACAGAATCTAATGCTTTCATAGGGTTTAGGAATTAGCGTCATCATAGGTTCATTGGTTCATAAGTCAATTACAAGGCTAATGAACTTAAGAGGCCTTTTTAAGCTTAGCCATGTTTTCCATTTGTAAATGACAGGATAAATTAAACCTAGCCATGTTTATCTATTTGTAAATGACAGGATAACTTACCCAGGGGGGCATATAGTTGGGTTTAGGTGGCAGAACATTAACAAGCTACATATACCTCTGTCCAACAGGGGCATAGTTGCCAGTCTAGGGTTAAATTTCTGATTCCCCATCCACTGGTCCTGGTTGCATTTGAATAGAGTCAGAGATGAACTCTGCTTCACATGAATGGGAATCCTGTTCCAGAGTAGGGATAGTCTCTGAGACAGGTCTATATTAGAACACCGAACTTTCAAAATTTCAAGTGTTCTAATATCGACCCTCTTTCAGCGAACGCTGAAAATATCGAAGAAACAGAAAACCAAATTTTTTTCCTAGGGAAAGAATTTGGTTGTGCGTTTCTGTTGCTTTGATATTTTCAGCGTTGTGGTGGAAAGTTACGGGTCGGGTTCAGGTAAGTGTGCGATTGTGTGGACGTGAGGGTTAGGGTGGGTTAGGTGAGTTAGGGTTAGGGTGCAGGTCAGGTAAGTGTGCGATTGTGTGGATGTGAGGGTTAGGGCGGGGTAGGTGAGTTAGGGTTAGGGTGCTGGTGAGGTGACTGTGTGATAGTGACGGACCTTAGGGTTAGGGTTTGGGTTAAGGTAAGTGGATAGTTAGTGGCGTATGTATAGTTTAGTGTAGGGTTAGGTGTAAGAGTTTAGGTGTATGTGTGTGGATTGCTGTTTGTTTGGTGTGCTTGTGTTGTGTGTATGTGTTTTGGAACAGCAAATATTTTCCCTAGGAAAAAATTTGCTGTTCTGTATGTTCGATATTTTAAATTTTTGATTAATAGGGTTCGATATTAGAACACTCAAAATTTTGAATGTTCAGTGTTCTAATATAGACCCTCTGCAACACACATCTGTCCCTCCAATATGCTATATTTATATTGCAAACAAAGTTGAGGTCCTTTGACTGGGTATTTCAAATGCTGTTACAATTTGGATGTGCAGTAAGTCCATCAGCACTGGATTATATAATGCCTTGTAAACCAGGCACAGATTACATCTCAGAAGTCTGTAGAAAAATGAGTATAAAGACAAAGTGTTGAGGTAGACTGTATATTTCTTGTGGTTTATGCCTTGTATTTGTTTTGTAAGGAACCTCTGTTGGCTTTCCAGTTGTTGCATATGCCTGTTCAGGTACATACTGAAGGGAGCGCTGTACTCAGTAACTGGCCTAATGAGGGCTGAATACAGCAGGACAATGGACTTGGATGCCATACCGTTAGACTTGGATGCCATACCCATATCCTTGGACTTGGATGCTATACGCTTGTAAATTGTACAATATAGAAAGATTTCCTTACTATAGTAGATACATGATTGTCAAAGGCCAAATTTCTGTCTTCATATGTTTCCAAGTCCTAACCAATGAGTCTACTTTTTGTGGTGTATTGTCTATTGTCTATGCGGTATTTCCCAGATATGGCCAACTTTCCAAAGGATACTATTATATATATTTTGGCATTCATTTTGGCATTCAGTTTCAGACCATGACAGCAATTATTAGTTTGCAACAAGCTCTCTTGGAGGATATTAGTGTTGTTAGTGGACTCCGTAATTCCACCATAACTGAAGCTGTCTGCAAACTTGATTCCATTGTCCCATCTGTGTGCCAGTGGGCTATCCAATGGGTGACATAGGGGTTTACTCTTAGTTTAGTGAGTTTATCAACAATGCCCAAATGGGGAATAGTGTTGAATGCCTTGGCTAGCTCAAGGTTGGCAGTGTGTATCATTTTGCTCCCATCCATAGCTTTGGTGACTTTCTCGAAAACGTCCACTAAGTTGCGAAGGCAAAATGTGCTTTTTGACAAACACAAACTGTGTTGAATTAAGTGTCTGAAGGTTTGTTATATCTTTAATTATAATATCTATGATAGCTCTTTCCATGACTTTACATATTAAACTACTCAGACTTATGGATCTGTAATTAGCTAGGTTAGTAGATGTCCCACTCTTGTGCATAGAGATAACTGTAGTCCTCCATTTGGTAGTTGCAAAGTCAATTATAAGGCTAAGGTTGAATATTGATTTTACAGGTCTCACTAAGTCATGTTTCATGTTATTCAAAAAGCATGCTAGGATATTATCAGTGTCCTAAGACACAGTACTTTTTCTTTAGAGAATGCATTGAGAACTTGTTCACTATTGATAGCCAGGGAAGTTATGATTGAGGGTATCTCATGAGAGTTGCTGAGGGAAGCAGGGTAAAACTGGAGCTAAATTTACCAGCCAGTAGGTTTATTATATTCTCCAGCTCTGTAAAGGTGATTCTGTTTACAATTAGTTCAGCACACTGTGTATTAACTTTGAGGTTGCATACATAGTTGAAGAAGGCCTTGTGATTGTCCATTGCCTGCAAGGCTATGTTTTCCTCAAATTTGGCAGACAGACTTTATAAGACCTTTGGGTTGCATGTTTAGTTTGATGAGGGGTTTCTTGCCTTACTGAATATTGCATTTCCTAGTTTTAGCAATGGTTTTCTTCCTTTTGTTATACAACTTGCTGATGTTGGGATTCCACCAAGATATTGCTAGGGTATCACTCAGTAGTTGAAGGTTTGGGGTTGGGAGGGTGGCCTAATGGTTAAAGTGTTTGCCTTACAAACACAAGGTGTAGGGTTTGAGTCTCACAAGAGATAATTGCCTAGGCTTAAAATGGCTTGCAAGGGTAGTTAGTCTAGTACTAATCTAATCTATAACTTTTTCTTTGAGATAGTCCTGTGCTTTTTTCAGGTGGGCACAGCTGCCACGATGCAGCTGTTTACATGATGGTATAAGTTTTTTTTAAACAAATCCACATAAACAATGGAGTTCACACAGTTTAGGAGGCTTGACATTTTTGCTAGGGTATCTCTCAGTAGTTGAAGGTTTGATTTGGAATAATTCCTAAATCATTGAGGGTTAAATGGGGTAATGAGTTTTAGTTTAATTTCAAATGAGATAGTTTGTGGTCTAACCTGACAAATGAGGATATTCAATACAGGTCAGGGCAACGTTCTCCCATATTTGTGAGGACCAGGTCAATGATGTTGGTGCCTTGTTTTGAAAAGGAGTCTCTGGGCCTGTGAATTAGAAGTTCTGTGTGTTCCCTTGTTTGTAGTGTGGTAGTTAAAATTGCCCTGGAATATAGATTTGGATTCCATGCAGAGTGACTCCAGTTCATTTAAGTATGCTGTATGAGTAGCCATAGAGAAAGACCCATAGCCTGCAATGATATCCAATAGGACTTTGCTTACAGTGAGTTGGATGTGAAGAAGCTCAACTGCATCATGCTTGACCAGTCTTGAGGTGTGAGTACTGAGACAGCTCCACTTTTTGTCCACTTTCTTTAAAGTAACTGGTCTAACTGTGTGGAAGACATTATAGCCTTGCACTGCCAGGGTGCTCTCTGTGGCTTTAAACCATATCTCTGTAACTACATAGATGACTAAGCCCTCCAGTTGGAGGAGAGCTTGCAGAAAGTGGAGTTCGTTTTTGTTTAGACCCTGCCATTGAGCAATAATAACATCTCTACAGGACCGTGAGTGCCTTGATATTCCCCACAATGCTTATATTAAATAGACATATTAAGCTGTTGTCTTATATCTTTCTTTTTAGGGTATTCAGTCTGAAATACTGTGGGGGGGATGCAATAAGGCCTACTCAGTCATTTTTGATCGTATGCATATTGCGGCACCATGCGCACACAGCTGCAAATATTTTTAGATTCAGTAAACTCCTGTAGCAGAGTGCACTCACACGCATACATGGCAATTTCCATGGCATGCAAATTACAGCATAAGTATGCTAATGAAGCAAATGAACATGGTGGAGCAATTGAACAAGATGTAAAGCAACATTGTAGGCTCTGTGTTTGTATTGCTCATGTATTCAAAACTTTTCCAAATACAGCCATGGAAAGGAGTCTACATGGAAACAAGAGCAAATAAACATCCCTAGATTTGTATAGAACTAACTGTAACATGCAACCACACACCTTATGACATTATTAGACATTGTGGATGCTAGAAAATTTTATTAAAAATAGCAACAATTCCTTTTTAAGTGCCACAACATAAATGCAGCTTTGCCCCCCACCCCCCCAATGACGAATATACATGTAACTAATGTAGACAGCTAAAAGTGTAAGATCCATAAAACAGACTATTCATACTATCATGTAAGCATATGCAGTATGTATCTGACACAATACTGTCAAATTCAATCAAAACCTGTAAGTAATACCCTCTCTTCTGCGTACAACATTGTCCTCCCCTTCAGTTTCCCTGCCTACACAGTTAACAACCATGAAGATTCAAGGCTGTCAGCATGGTTAAGATGCAAATGAGGTCAAAAGTCATTAGAATTACTGAATCCCAAAATATTGTAACTATGTAGGGATGTTCACTTCGTGTAGATACAGTGTTTGTTTTCAATGGATGGCAAAAGTGAATGATAACATCAGGGGAGGCTAGTTACACTTACAGAGGTGTACATGTAGGTCTGTGAAGTGTGAAAGTGCATGTAAGTAGTGCACAATTCACAAATTCTGTTTCATCCTCTTTATTATTTGTTAAAATGTGTCCTCTATCAGCTTTGAGTAAATGTTTTTTTTTTAATTTCTGTCATTGTTTGCGTAATGTGGCATACAGTATTTCCATAGGAAATGGAGGAATGAATGGCAGGTTTCTTGGTGCTTGTCACATAACTATTCCTATGGCAGCACATGTATATGTAGGGCTAGAGTACAGATGGTCCTGGGTTCTAGTACTGGGTCGACAACCTTGCTTTCACTTTTTGAGCTGCGTGTTTGCACAATATCACAGGAATGGAGAAAAGTAATAAGAATATTACCTGTGTTTATCTTATTTAAGCATTGGTGTGAAAGAGGTACATAGGCACACATCATGCACTAATGAGCACCAACAGAGTTGATACATTCACTAAAGCAGCAGCTGTTTTTCATAGGTGCTAATTACAGCATAAGCAGGTGATTTTCAGTATGGTGAAGCTATTCAGCAAGCTATAAAGCATCCATGTAGCCTCCATTCTGTTTTTCTGAATACTTCAGTACCATAGGAGGAGAGACAAGGAAATGTTAGCCCTGAAATAAAATTGTATCAACTGCTGCATTTGCAAGGTAAGTCCTGAGCCTAGAATGTTTTTTTTAATAATATTTTGGCATATCCTTGTTTTTTTAACTTGGTGCAGTAATCAAGTAAACAGTGGTGTAATTGTACAGAAAATACCTTGACATGTAATAGCAGGCACTTACTTTATTTATATGTGTCCATTAAGTTTTTTTGCCTTATTCCTCTTATTTTTAATTGCATTTTTTTCATGATGTGTCACATAGCACAAACAGTGGAAGTGGGGAATAAATAAATTTCAGGTTTGGGTATGTTCATCTGGTTTGTGCAAAGCATGCTAGACCATCTAGGAAGTAGGCAGCCCAAAATAGATACCGGATACATTCACTGAATGCCCTTGGCCATCGTGAAAACCTAGCCTGGAGTGCAAATGGTACTGGGTTCTAGTACAGAGTGTGTAACCTTTGTTTTACTGCTGTGACATTGCAGTTTACAGCAATGAAGGTTAACATAGAAAACTGTTTCCTCAGCATGCTTGTGGCAACAGATGTACATGTAGGACTGCCATATACAAGATCCTGGGTTCAAATACAGCATATTCCACACAGCATTACTTTTGCTGATTGGGTAATCTATGTATTATCACATTTGTCATCAAATGTATGACTGTGGATATACTGTGTACTATTGTCCTATAAATGTATTCCTAATATCTGGACCAACATGGCTTTACAATTGGTGAAAAACACATACACAACTGCCTGTCCATGCAATTGCTTGCCACTATTGGATTCTGCTTTTCACATGTTAGTAACATGGTTTGCATTTGCGCACTGCTTGCCTACACACAAACAAGTGTAACTCATATGGGTGTTCACTTTTTTAACCATTGCACAAATCTGCTGCTCACTGTGCTATGGAACTGTACATATGATGCGTTATTATCACTGTTGACTGTCCATTTCTTTTGTATGACATAAAATTACATGTGGAAACATTGCAAACTAATAGCACAGTCTAACTATATGTCATATATTTACAATATATCCGTGTGCTGCCCCCCCCCACCAAACAGTACAACTCTGAGGTCTCACTATTTGTTTCTGCACATATATCAGCCACACTACAAAGGGTAATATATAATGTGTTGTGCTCCCTCATGGACAGGCCATTTGGTGATGCTCATAACTTTGCTGTGCAAAACTCAAACATCCAACTATGCTCAATAATGGTACATGTGTTTTTACACAGCTAGGCTTCTACACACTCTAATGCTGTTAGGCTACTGACATCCTATGAACCTATGACTCTATGTGCTTATGCAGGCCTCCTAACCTGTTGTCCCCCACATGACCTGCTGATGTCTTCTACTACTATAGGTTCACTTGCAGTCTTGTATAAATCAGACTTGTGCTGTGGCTCTTACATAAAGTACTGAGTTTTGTAGTCTGTGTACTTAGATAGATAAGGGTTCTGTTCTCACTAAAGTCAACTTTGTATGTGTGTATGTATCTAGGCAGAAAAGCTAGCATGTGTCTTGCAGTTACCTCCCCAATCCCATAAATCAACAGTATTTTAATACTTGTACCTGCCTACAGATCCATTCCAGGCAGGTCTCCCAACTTCTTCTCTCCCACATGGCACTCTGATGTCATCCACTATAAGGTGACCTACAGCCATGTAATAATCAGACTTGTGCTGTGGTTCTTGCATAATGTACTGTGTTCTGTAGTCTGTGCACTTAAAGAGGTAGGGGTTTTGTTCTCACTCTACTCAAGACAATACATAATAAAGCTGTGAAATGATGATGCTATCCACTGTATAACCTGGCAAGGCAAATATAAGTGACAGGTACATTTATCAGTTCAACAACACAAATGCAGCTATACTAAGCACTAATGTAGCTATGCACCCTGTGCATCAGACACAACGTTTATGCATCCTTGAGTCAAAAAGATAAAAACAGGGATATGGCACAGTTTTCTTCACTTGCACAGGGTGTTGTGTTGGGGGGCAGGAGGTCTAGGCTGACACAAAAGGTCAGCGAGTGTGTGTGAGTAAGAAAGGGAAGTAGGCAGATATTTGGATAAACTAACAAATGTCCAGTGAGACAATATGAGTTTTAAGCTGCACAGCTAAACCATGCAACTGTTGTGTGTGTCTGTGGGGGTTGTCCATGTGAAAGTGATGCGTGAGAGTCTTCAAGAACACAGCCAAGGTCAGTGTTAGCTCTGTGTCTTGGCATGTTGGAAGTTGTGGGCAATGCCTGGAAGAGTTGGCAGTTCATCCCTGTTGCCCCCGACCATGAGAACTGGCTCTGCCAGGAGTTGCATTTGCACCTCCACACCCAACATCAGGTGTAGTGCTGCTACCTGAATGTGGCTGATGTCTGCTGGACTTGCTCATTTCACAGGAATGCCCAGGGTCATTACCCCATGACCTGTCACATCTGGGTATGGACAGAACACTCACTAACAGAGCAGTTGAAGTGCTGCCACTTCGGGAGTGTGATCGGGCGCAGTCATGTTGGCTATCAGCAGATGTTGCAGCTAATCTATGCCACAAGGATGCCATTCCCCTCCCAGCAGATTTTCCATCACAGACACTGCTTATTCCATAACAGACATCCCTTGGTCCATTACAGACACTCCTCATTTCAACATGTCATTCATCCAATCCAGTGAATTGGCAACATGGTGGAAGCAGTCACCTATGTCAGCCTGTGCCACATCTACAACCCTGAGCATTTGTCCTGAATGCCTTTCTGAATGTGTCTGTGCCTCCATGATGGCCATACACATATATTGAGTGACACAAGAAGAGACACTTGCACCAGGTGGATAAGGGACAGCAGGTCCCCTTCGAGCACCCCTATCAACCCTCCTGTGTGGCACCTCACTCACACTTTGGCTGCAGCCAGAGTCAACAGACACTGATGAAGCAGTAGCCACACTTCTCTGTTTAATGTCCACATCCTTCACCTGTGCAATATTTGTGGACTCAGTGTACTGGGTTGGCATAGGCCTACTAGCCGTGTCAGGGGAAAATGAAGGAGGTGGCTGGATGTCAAACTCTGTGCCAGATTCAGCCTTTGCACCCCCCCCCGACTGTGCCTTAGTTTCACCACCATCATCATCAGTGTCTGCTGAGACATTGACATCAGGTGGCAGAGGGCCCACACACCCACTATCATAATCACTTGTGATAAAAAGGAAGAAACACAGGAATGCATTAATACCTGCACTACTATGGTGCATATAGGCTAAGCAACTAACTGGTGCCACTATTACAGACAGTGCAGGAATGCACACAACAGGCCTACAATGACACATTATGATATTTCTTTAAATTGATCTGCAGTATTGACATAAATGTATTTCACTTACCACCTGCAGGAGGCATATTTTGCTGAATTCCTGATGATCCTGAAAGAAGTTAAGTAAGGGGTAAGGGCAACATCCTCACATTTAACAGTAAGACAAGGGGTAATACATGTACTCCTCCATATCTGCATTAACTCTACTTTCAACAAGAACATGGCTAACTACTTCAAACTAAGCTTATAACTGTAACAATCTTCAAACCCCCCCCCCAAAAAATATACACGTCACACAGAATTAACATTTATGTCAATTGTTTTACTATACAACAGTATTAAACTGGTCATAAAACAAAGCCTACCTGGAAGCTCCTCTTGGGACTCAGAAGGAGTGGCGCCCACCTCAAGGACATACTGTAATCCACTCTGCTGTGAGCACTCATAGCGGAGGTTATTTGGCAGGAACTCTTCATTGGGGGCAAAAAGTGATTCTGTAGCAGGCCCTCCCCTGGTTAACCTTTGGTTTCGGGCAACTGCAGTTGCTCACCTCTGTGCAGTGGTAACCATGTCAGTGGTCCTGTGGTGCATCTAACCATAGGTTTGGTTGTAACTCCCGACAGAATTTATGTTGTCAACAATCTGCTGCTATAAGTTTGCCAGTGTGCCAACTTTCCCAGCAGAAATGCTCCATGTGGGTGGAAAGCATCAAGAATTATGTTGTTCTCTGCATCACTGAATGCGGGTCTCCACCTCACTAGCATTGTGTCCGAAAAGTCAACAGAATGATAATACACATAAGTATCACATAACTACAAAGTAACTGTTTCCAGATAAAACAGTAAAGGTAGCCAGTCAGTATTATCCACTAGAAAAAACATAAAACAGTCTACAGATGTGAAATACTAACAACAAGCAGGATGCAGATCAAGAAGAGTAGCAAGAGCAACATGTCCTTATTTGTGCCATAGCAGTCATTCACCTGTGCTCCCTCCCAAAAGAACAGTCCATTCTAGTTTATTACCTAACAGTAACTCTTCTTTGCTTCCCCTACTCACAAAAGAACAGGCAAATGAACCATATTGCTAATAAAACATCTTTGTAATGCTAAAAGGGCTTTTAAAGGACTTGCCCCTGAAACATTTGTACATATTTATCACACAGCATTCTATTTTCATGTATTGTAAATCATGTGCACCTCTGAAATGGCTTGACAAACAAGGCCATGCCATCAGTACACTTCTAAGTAATGCATACAGATAAAAGTGTAAAAGCCATTGATTCACATTATTCATAAATATA
Organism: Protopterus annectens; assembly: GCF_019279795.1. Lineage (NCBI taxonomy): Eukaryota > Metazoa > Chordata > Ceratodontiformes > Protopteridae > Protopterus > Protopterus annectens. Next base: position 597,880,562 of record NC_056734.1, on the reverse strand, counting down.
TTCCAGCATATGCATTATGTAGGTAACAAAACTGGAGCATACCTGCTGGAGTTCAATACTCCTCTGTAAAGATATCTTATGAACGGATGCACTTCTGTGAAGTCCTGCAAACATGTAGCAAATATTCTCACCATCAGTTTGGCTAGCTACACATTTGCCTTTTTATAATGGAGTAGATTTTTAACAGACTGCATCTGTCTTAGCCTGTGTTTCAGGAATGCTGTTTACAGCATAGGCATCTGAATTGCATGCTAATCAATCAATCTGGTGGAACTATTCAACAAGTTATAAAGCATCCATGTAGACTCCATGCTGGTTCTTCCTACAGATTTCAAAAGTTGTAGAGTACAGACATAGAAAACCTACACAGACAGAATGTTAGGAGCTGCTTCTGCTTTAATCCATTTGTATGTGCTAGAGGCTGCAGTCAGTACTGCTGCAGCTGCTGCCAATAGGCCTAGGCCGAGATGAAGAAGAGTTTTCAGACCACATTTAACTTGCCACAACATACATGACATGGACATTGTAGTGTGCTACAGGGTGCACAGAGACACACCACAGGAACTCTGCAATCTCTGCAAGCCTCATCTCAGTGAAAGAGCCTTTACCTCCCCATGCATTGGCTGTGTATTGCTTGCATCACATTCAGCCCTGAACTAACACGGTGGCAACTACTGCATTTACAAGGTAAGTCCTGAACATGTACTATAATGTATAATAATATGATGGCATGTCCTCGTATTTCATCACTTGGTACAGTAAGCAAGTAAAAAGTGGGAGATTTGTACAGAAAGTAATGAAACATGTGACAGCAGAGAGTTATTTGACTTGTATGTGTTATTCAAAAATAGTAGGCCTCAGGCATCAAAGATTCACACATTCATACCTCTCCAAAGTACTGATGATCACTGCATGCCCTCAGTTAACACCATACTTTTGTAATGGGGAATCATTGCAGAGAGAAGTTAGAAAGTAATGAGATCCATTGCAGTTTTTGACTTCACAACCCTTACAAGATCAAACATGCATGATGCAAAACATGAAGAGTAAAAAGAGCAACATATCCTTTTTTGTGCCATAACAGTAGCTCAGCATGGTCCCCCCTCAAAAGAATAGTATACCCTTGCATGTGCCATAACAGAAACTCACCTTTACTAACCCCCATAAGAGCAGTCTATGCTTGTTTGTGCCATCCAACCTGCACTTCATTTGATGGTAACTGCATATCAAAGTATCCCCAGTTAATATCCACACACATTTAAGGTAAATTATATAGACTGGCTTACACATTGCATGTCTCTGAGTTCTGGTCAGATAACTGATGAATGACCAAGAAACACAGAAGTGTAAGACAGAGCTGTATATTTACAAGCAATAATCATAACAGGTTGTATGACCTCTAACTATATTAAATATAATAAATGTACCAATAATAGTTTATGCCCTGATATTAGTGTACATTCAGTTACACTTGGTTGTGTGAGGAATTACTTCATTTCTTTGCTGCAAAGCTATGTATGTGTGGCAAAGATGGATAAGCACCTATCCTATTTTCTGAGCATGCATTGGAGTGAGAGTTGAAAGCCAGACCTATGTAGATATATCTCCTGTGCACTAACATTTTCTACTGTGTATGTCATCTATTTCTCATTTTTTTTGTGGCCACTGTTTGTGTGATGTGCCACTTAGCACAAACGTGTTTGGCTATGCTCATCTGGTTTGTACCTGTAGCAGCAGTGCACAAACTGGAGGAATGGGCCACCCAGGTAGTAGACAGGACCCAGGCAGCCAAAAACATAAACTGGATGCATTCAATTAATCCAGCTGGACATTGCACAAACACGGTTCCCACTAGTGTGCACTTTTGAGTACCATGTTTGCTCGATGGTAAGCAATGCACAATATTTTCCAATGTTGCAAAATCAAAAAGTGAGCACTATCAGTGAGCGCAATACCTACAGTTGGCAGGAAAACATCATTCTACATTGGTCATGATCTGTGGTAGGCAAGGCAGGCATTTCTGGAGAGATTTTGAGATTCTGTGCTCAAAGATGGGATGTCCAGGGGTCCAAATTGTTTGTTGGACTCCTAGTGAATGACCATGGGCCCAGGCTACTGCAGAGGGACTATCCTGGCTCATATTACAAATTAGAAGCATGGAATAGTCTTGCCCAGGTTATTTGCCAGTGCTACCAGTATTCCCTGCATTGGTGAGCAATGTAGGAATTACCACAGAGACCTCTGTATGAGGCAGAGGAATACCCTTGACCATTGGATCAAGGAATGTAGGACTAGGGGCACCCCGAAGATGTGTATGTATCACTTACAGAGACTACTTGTAAGGGTTAAAAGCTGGATATAGTCGTGATTGGTGTTCATAACGGTATTCTTTTCTGTTCTGTTCTTTCCATAGCTGTCACAGAGTGAGAACTGTATGCACAAACCCATGCCTCTAGATTGGCATGTATGTGAGAAGCATGTGGTATGTATGCATCCAAACGGTACTGTTATTGTAGCAGTAAAAGTAAAGACCCCTTTTTTGGTTTATTATAGTTATATGAAAGTGAGCATGCATCTGTCAACTATAACAGTAAAGTATGCATGCATTAGTCTGTAGGCCAAAACAACAGTTCAGTATTAGAGAGTAGTCAGAGGTTGTGGGTTCAAAAAACACACATTCCAAATATACAGTTCTGTTAAGTTTTCATCAGTATTGCAAAGTAATGTCAGACCTCTAAAGCAGTGACACCAATGGCCTGCTGTAAACACGGTAATCAGTATAACTGGAACACACATATGTGCAATATATACACACATCAAGGATTGCTTGCTGCAGTCTGTAGTATAGTGTGCATCTGTTATGAACTGGGCAGTCTTAAAAGTAATAAAGAAATTAGTTAGGAGTTTGTAGTTTTAAAAGTAATGGCAAGAGAATAGAGTCAAATAATTGTATCAATGTCTTGTATGTCACATATGAGGTTACTAATATTCTCCCTTTTTTCTCTCACCCCAACACTTATCTTCTCTTTTTTTATTTATTTAGTTAGTTTTATTTATTGTTTTTTGTTTTTTCCCACAGCACAGTGGACTAGGCCTGCCCTATGGGATCCTCCTGCCCACACTCCAGTGGCTATGGCACCAAGGCTCACTACATCTGAGACGAGACCTGGTAGCATCCCTCTGCTTCCCCTGCACTACCTGGCCCCTCAGGTAGTTCTACTCCACAGGATAGACCAGTGGTTTCCTCCAGGAGCAGTGGCAGAGATGGTTATTTTATCACTAGCTATGAACTGCCAAGGTCGGTGCTTAGGGTTGTGCACCACACAGTTGGTGCATGACTATGCCAGATGAAAACACCACTGTCCATCATTGTACTGAATATCATGAGGAGATGCAGATGTCATACACTGCAGCCATCCGTGTAGTGAGGTTCCAGTGATGACAGTCCAGTGGGTGATGACTCGATTTTTACTGTCACACAGTTTGATGTCCAGGGTTTTGCAATGTCCCCACCATCAGTCCACAATTAGTGTTCACCCACCTCTTGTGTCCTTCACTGTCCCTGTGTCCTGTCTTGTATGCCCTGTCTGTCTATGATTGCTTCCTTGCCTACCCAACCTGCCAGACCCATGACATTGTGCAAACATGATAGTTGATGGTGCTCTCTGCCAGGCAGAGTGTTTGCATGATGGTAAGCGATACACAACAGTGGCAAGAAATGCTCTTATTTCAAGATTATTTGGTATATAGGCACTTGTGTAAATGTGTTAATCAAATGGGAAGGCCATGCCAGTCCAGATAGCACAAATATACTTGCACGAACATAATACACAGTATTCCCACTCTCATACTTTTGAGAATAAATGGACACTACATAGATAAGTAAACAGGTAAATAACTGACACAATATTAGTGTCTCAGCCCTCATACATATAAGTAGTGATATCACTGATACACTATGTTAGGTGTTATAGGTGAGAATGACTATAATGTGAAGTGTAACAACATTAAAAGCATATGGAATATGCTGCATTGGAACCCTGAATGATGTGCATGGTAGTCCTACAATTTCAACTGTTGCCACAGAAGGTTGACAAAACATCTGTGTATATTGCACTTCATTGCTATAATCTGCAATGTAACAACAGTAAAACAAAGTTTGCACACCCTGTATACTGGAACCCTGAACCATCTGTACTCCAGATCTGCACTTAACACCTGCTGTGACAGGTTTAGTGACATGACATTCCTTATCTTAGTATTCATTGTAAAGTACTCACTGTTAATCGCAGCACAACAACACTTTCTGTGTTTGCTCAATGAGTAATAGTATTAATTGAATGCATCCATTTTATGTTTGTGGCTGTCTGGGTGCAATCTGCAACCTGGGTAGTCTATTTGTCCAGTTTGTGCACTGCCTCCCTTCATGCAAACCAGATGAGCACAGCTAAACATGTTTGTGATAAGTGACACATCAAGTAAACACTGGCCCCCTAAAAACAAAAAAATAAAGACATACTTGAAATGAGGATAAACACTCTATGGCAGTGCCCTAAGCAAATTTTAATGAGGAAAGCTCAAGACAGGGAAAAGCAATTGTCATGCTGTCCCACAATCCACTTTCACTGCCAGGAACCTTACACAGAAATGCTATCCGCATCATGGCTCCCAATTGTCCAGATTTTTGCAGAATGTCCATATTTTTGCCCCATATTTTTCATCTGTTCATTATAAAATTTGTGGTTTTCTGGCAAATCACTGAAGATTGAAGTTAATACATAATGGCATACATTTGAGTTTTGTACTTCATATCCTTCAGAAAATGCATGCTAACACAAATCCTATTATGCTAGCTAATTTCTCAATTTATAAGAACAATATTGGAAATCTGTCCCTATTTTTTGGGCCTTCCCCCAATTATTTTAGTCTTTGTCCATGTTTCTTGCACTAAAAGGTTGAGAGGTATGATCCATATTCATATTACAGGTTTTTTGGCCAGCAACACTGGTGTAAGCCATGAAACCTTGCTTACGAGTGCCACATCTCATTAATATGCATGGCACTATACTGCACTTTGAACAACATCACGTAAATGAAAACACTCCATGTAGGCTCTGCGCAAAACCTACATGGAGTTTATTGAATCCTGGGGTGTGTCTACAGATGTTTCCTCCTCCCACAATTTCCACAGTTCCTTAAAATGGGGAGATACTTTTTTTCTAGAATAATATCTACAGTGGATTCTGAAAAGCTCTCTTCAAGCTAATAATAAACAAACAAAGCAGTTGGACTCCATTTTGCATCCAGAGAAGTACATTTATACTACTGCAGGCATCTTACCATTTAAATTAGTTTTGTGAGCTACTGGTGTGTGTTTGTTCTTAATCTGAAGTTAAATATATTAACTGAATGCATTTTTTTAGCTTGTGGTGCTTTAAAGGTTGCAGTGCTTTTCAAGTTGTTTCTGTGTTGTGCCTAGGTATTTTAATCAGTCCTGAGTGGACTCTCATTTTTCTGCATTTTTGCTATCTTTCCTGTTAATTTGAAGCTAAAGTTATAACTTGATTTAACGTTTGCATAATCCATTATTATTTTTCTGAGTGCTTAATTGCTCATCTAATTCTGTGTTATGGTAATTTTTAAACTTAAAACAAAAAGGCATCTTTGGCCAACTGTATGAATTATAAGTGCAGCTTATGGAAATTAAACCCAGTGGAAGTGGGAAATTCTTCAGTTCTGGGAAAATAAACAGTACTGGCTAGAGTTTTAAGCTAGCTCTACCCTCGTTGTAATTTACAATGCACGCTCAGTCAGCCATCTTTGTCTATGGAGCTTGGAAGCTTTGAAGCTGAAAAGTGCTCTTCAAGCTAATACCAAGCACAGTATTTTGGACTCCATTTTGTATCCAGGAAAGTACATTTAAACTACTGCACTTACCTTACCATTTAAATAATTTTTGTTGTTCTGAACCCACCCACCTTTTCTCTGCTGTGCTTGTAAACTTGAAAGCTTTTGTGCTGTCAAGTCCTACTGTATATGCGATCTTGGAAGCTCTCCCCATTCTCATCTCTACCCCTCTGCTCATCTCACTGACTGATGACATTGGAAAGGCCCTCCCGTTAGACTACTGAAGTGCACTTTGAAATTGCCTTGCAGTGAATGACCTAATTGCTGGCTTGTCTTTCATAGAACTGCATTGTAATTACTTGTTGTAGCTCATTGTTAGATTTGTTTGTGGTACCTTTTCACTTTTGGCTAACCAATGTGTTGTTTATACACTATGAAGACTGGGACTACAATTCTAGTTGCTCTAGGAAGGTAGCTTGGTCTGTCTAAGCTGGAGGGCTTGAAGGCTTTTTTGTTGGTTTAGTCACTTATCTTTGAGTCTATAAATTCAATGTATTTACATTGCTCTTGGTTCAGTTCCTCAAATGCCAAAAGAATGGCATCCTTGCCTGTGTTGTCAGTATTTGGCTTGTTTTGGTACAATCATGGCTAATATACATAGTTTACATTGAAACATTACACTTTCTAAGTTATTTCTGAAGACTGATGCTGTATTTTCAAATTTATTGCATTTTCTGCATTTCATCACTGGATAGTGCATTTGCTTTTCCTTGGTCTAGTTGCTAGTGTGCTTTGAAATTGTGTTAAAGTATATGTTTCTCAATGCAGGCTTGTCTGTCTAAGAATTGCCTTGCAATTACTTGTTATAGCTAGTTGCTTGATTTGTTTCTGATATGGTTTCACTTTTGAATAACTGTGTTTTTATATTAAGAAGACTGGGACTGCAGTTCTAGTAGAAGTAGAATGGTACCCTGGGCTGTCCAAGTTAGGAAACAGACAGGGATGTGTAAAGTGATACCATTTCATTGGCCAGTGGATGTTTTACTTGGTTTAGTCACTTTTCCTTTAGTCTGTAAATTTGGCTTGTTTGTGCAGCTCTTGGCTCAGTTCCACAAAGCTCAAATGCTTGGTGTCCTTGCCTATGTTCTCAGGGTTAGGTTTGAAAGTGGTGCTATCCAGGCTAAAATAATTATTTCAAACTGAAATACTGCACTTTTATAAGTTATTTCTGAAGACTGCTGTTGTATTTTCAAATTATTTTATTGCAGTTTTCTGCATTTCTTCACTGTAAAATGTATTTGCATTTCCTTGCTCTAGCTGCTGCTAGTGTGCTTCGAAATACCTTAATGTATGTATTCCTTATTACTGGCTTGTCTACCTTAGAATCACCTTGTATTTACTTGTAGCTGCTAGCAGTTTGATTTGTTTCTGATACAGTTTCATTTTTGTCTAACTAAAGTGTGTTTTTACTTTAAGAAGATGGTGTCTACAATTCTAGCTGTAGTAGAAAGGCATGCTGGTCTGTCTCAGTTGGGAAACACCCAGGGAGGTTTAAACTGAGAGTGTTTCATTGGACAAGAGTCTATAAATTCTGCTGCTCATTGCACAGTTGCATTTAGCAGTGCCTTGTATAGACACAGGCACTTAGAAACGAAATGTTCCATACAAAACATCCCCTGTAACTTTATGCAGCACTCAGTTGTGCAAAGAGCAACTTGTTTGCATGCTGAGGTTCAGTGTTACACAAATTCAGTCATATATAACCTAGATGTAGTTTCTACTCTCACAGCACCCAGGTTAGCCTGCTATAAACCCCTGTTGTACCATCCCTTTGTAGTTGACCTACTAAAGACCTGAATCCATGGACGGGCACTTTCCCTGTTTCTCCACCACCAGCTTGATAGTTATAGGCATCCTGAGTCAAAGTAGAAATTGTCTCATGTTCACTGGCAACCAACAAATCCTTAGAGAAATGAATATAGATTGTGAGAGATGTAATTACACAGTCACTGGAGACAAGATTCTCACTCAAAAGCAGTCAAAATAACAATCAGGTTGTCAGCAACATAAGCATTACCCCCACCACACATCACACTGACCCAGCACACAGAAAACATATACTGAGGCAGTTCAAAACAATCTTCCTAAACCCAAAAGACCTCCTAGACATTCATCCTACAAAAGGAATCTTCAGCAACGCCCAAAGCACTCCTCCAAAATAATATCCAACGCAACATAAACAGCCACACCCTTTGGAGCCTCAACTACTAAGCCCATAATGCAAGCCAACATACTGTCCAATATTTTAGTCATAGGAGACTCCATTGTGAGACATATAGAGATTTTGATCCCCAGGCTGAATAGGGAGAAAGTCACAGTCAGTTGCCTATCAGGGGACACGATCCACCAAATCAACCCCACACACTCAAGTCATACGACCACAAGTACCAGTGTGACACAGTTATAGTTCATGAGGGCATAAGTGACCTGAGACACACCTACCTGGACTGTATGAAGAGTGACATTGTGGAGCTCTCGGGCTGTGTATCCCAGGCTGGCATGTGCCAAGCATTGAGCAGTAATCTACCTTCACCAAGGATGAAGCAACAATATGAACAAAAGGTGATTGACTTCAAGAACTGGCTTAGTTTCTGGTGTCATTCCAAGGGGGCACAGTATTTGTCAATATGGAAGGAGATGGTTAACGGACCACATTGTTTTATCAAGGATAGTCTACACCAGGCCTATCTAGGCTTTTGAAGATTGACTAAACATTGTCTTCTCCTATAGTACCTCTTTATGTAATTCCAAACTGACAAAGCTTCCAAATTAGCAAAACCAACCCAAGGGAGTCTAAATGTATTACTGATCAATGCCAGGAGCCTATTAAGAAACTCCACTCACTCTAGTTTCTGGAGAAAGTGGACATCTGTGTAGTTACTGAGACATGGTTTAAAACCAAGGACAGCACCACAGCAATGCAGGGCTAAATCCCTTCCACACAGTTAGGGCAGCAACTGCACAGGCAGGGACCAAAGGTGGAGGCGTCTAAATCTTTATCAACAAAAAATAAATTTTAAGACTAGACAAACAGGATGACATGTTTCAGGTTCTCCTTGCTCAGATTTCTATAGACAAAGTCCCATATCATATCCTTGCAAGCTATAGTTTATCCTCTATGACCCAAGAAACCCATAAGTCATACTTGGACTTACCGGAAGTCCTCACCGTGCAGCCTAATACCATATTCATGAGAAACTATCCCACTAGAAACTGGGATAACTACATGGCCCCAATCTTACAGGCCCACAGACCCACGGACTTTGTAAACACAAACTCCTGGGAACAGATAGTCCATACACCCACTAAGGGTGCAAACATACTCGACCTGGTACTCACAAACATGGGAGAATGTTGTAACCCCTCCCCCCAATGTAGTGTTCTCTTTGTTAAGGTCAGACCACAATGCTGTCTCCTTCAAAATAAAAGCAACTTCTGTGATCCCTGTCTAACTTTATAAAATAAAAGCCAGGGTACCTTTTTGGCTAGGCTTATATAGGCCCTAGGGCCAATAGCCTATTACCTACCTATGAACCTATAACATTTAAGAACTATTCTAAGTCAGAATTCCTACTACTGTGTGATAACTTGCCAAAATTTCAAGCATCTTCAAACCCTGGGAACACAGATGCAACATTGTTCACAGAAATTCTGTACAGTCATCTCAATAAATGCACATACAGCTGTGCCTACCAGAAATAAGCCCAGAACCAACTCAAAAAACAAATCAGCCTAGTGGAAAGCAAACATAAACAGGTTGCACAACAAAAGAAAAAAGTCATAACCAAGATTAGTAAATGCTATACAGAACATAATAAAAACACTCTCATCAATCTATACAATCAACTGAGAGAGCAAATTAAGTCTACTAAAGACATATTTGAGGTAAAGTTAACCTCCCAGGCAAAGGATAACAACAACACTTTCTTTAGCTATGTCTGCAACCTCAAAGGCACCACAGAATAGTGTGCAGAACTGACTAAATGGAGCTACCTACACAGAGCCAGAAGCTACAGCAAACATGCTGGCCAAAAAATTCAGCTCTAGTTTTACCCCCCATCACCCTCAGCTGCCTACCCCAAGAAATACTAAGCAAAAATACCCCAATTATCACTAGGGAACAGGTCCTAGATTTGCTAAGGCTAAAATCATTGCATCAATGGGCCCCATAATATCTCCAAATGCCTCCTAAATACCCTAAAACATGACCTATTGGGACCACTGGCGTCACTGTTTAACCAGTGCCTCCATGCAGACGTTGTGCCACACAAATGGAGAACTGCAACAGTCATCTCTCTGCACAAGGAACTAATGACTCATAAGCCTCATATGCAAAGCCATAGAAAGAATTATCATGGGAATGATTAATAAGGAAGAAGAAAACCTTCAAACACTGGATCCAACTCAGTTTGGTTTCTGAAAGGGCAGATCATATCTACTCAATCTGGTGGACTTCTTTGAAAAAAATCAAAGCAACGGATGAGATCAAAATGGCACAATACTGCCTACTTTGACCTAGATAAGACAATTGATACAATAGCCCACTCAGGTATTGTAAATAAACTTATGGATTTAGGCATAAACCCCTATGTTTCATACTGAATATCCAACTGGCTCTCAGGTAGGGCCCAGGAAGTTAGAATAGGGGTGATCACCTCCACAAAGAGGTCAGTAAGTAATAGAGGCTCTCATAGATCTGTGCTGGGTCCGCTCCTTTTGACATTTACTTGTTGGAAGGGAAGCCTAATGTCAAGGGCCACTAACTGACCAAGATTGCAGATGATTGCAAACTATGAACAGTCATACAATCCCTCAAGATGTTGCATACTACAGGAAGGACTAGCATAGGTTAATGACTGGTGCCAAAGCAACAGCTTAAAGTTTAATGTCAAGAAAGCATAATAGTACCCTTTTGGCAAGTCAGACACTGTAGGAAAATACCTCATGGATGACACACCCCTAAGAATTAAATCAACAGTCAGGGATTTGACTATGTATGTATGGAGATAGTAACCTGGTTGTTGATCAACATGTGTCTAAGGTAATAAGGAAATCATTCTACGTTGCTCAACTTGTAAGCAACAGCATTGCATCAAGGAGGTCATTGTTCCACTGTATTCAGCACTCATTAGACTCATCATTGAATACCCCTCACATTTTAGTATATACCTGACCAGGCATGTGCAACAACTAGAACATCCACATATGTTCTTCAAATATAATACAAGGCACATGTTATGCAGACCACTAGATCACATCAAAGCCGTATCTCTATACTTTGTTTCCTACAGTCTGTAAGACGTGATCTATGCCTGGCATTCAAAGCATCCCTGGATCCCACTGTGATGGACCTTTTGCACATCTTCAAAATGAATAGCATCAGAATTGCTCAGTCTAGGGGTTTAAAGATTGCTGCAACATACACAAGACATGTTGGAGGGATAGATATGTGTCTCAATGAATTAGAACTCTTCTCTAACCCAATTTAAGAGAAATCTGGAACAGTAAATGGAAAATTGGAAATACACTCTGGGTCTTGCACCTATGTCTCTAAAGGACACAGACAATTTGTAATTCTTGCCCTAGCATACATATCTCTCTTAAAATAACCACTGAAGCATATAATCTCATGGGTACATTTGGGATGCCTGGCTAGGCTTATTAAGGGACTAGTGATTGTTAGCATAATATACACCTATTAACTTATGAACCAATGAGAAAAGTTAGGGGCTACATGTACAGGGTGCAAACGTTTTCCTTGAACTCTCTGAAGTTCTATATATATGAGAGGGTATTCCTTTCTATTATTCTGAATGCATATCACCTTCACTTGTTGTTCATTGCTACTCTTACACTTACATACCAGGAGACTTCTGACAAGAGTAATAATGTTTTCAGAGTCTAGTAGACCTTGAACCTCTTTTCCTTCCTAATATATAGTACAGTTTATTAGTTTGGCTTAAACACAATATCATAATACTGACTCCATTATTTTAGATACAGTTTTATTACATGCCATAGGAGCAGATTCCTTTGCAGCATGTTTATCCATTTTCACATTTCTACTACTAACATTATCTTTGACATTAGTGGAACAGAATATAGCTATGTGACCACCTCACTCCATATCTTATACAATTTAACCAATTGCTTGCTACCTTTTCTTTCACAGAAGAGTATTTATGTCACGTTACACCTTTAGACTTAGAGACAATTCCATTTTAAACAATGTGACATGAACTAATATACATCTCACTGAAGTTATTAATATGCTGGAATTCTGGAAATCACTTTGCATCACCTACTTACTCATACTACTATGTAATTCTCTTTTAAATCTGTCCACTGCAAGAATCTCCAGCATTTTCATTTTTCTTTCACTATCAGATTTTACCCACAAGTTTAAGATTCATTTTGAGTCATGCATCTGAGTTTGTTCTAATTTTCAGGCTTAAAATATCAGCTGTAAACCTTTACAGGATGTACTTCGATGTTATTCCATTCTTAACCATCAGTTCTTTTTGGAGTGTTTTGTAGTGAGTGTAGTGTGTCCCTTCTGTATCCATATAGACTTTTAATGGATCCTACGTCAGCTAAGAGTAAATTACATTGTTACATTCTGATTTGCCACAATTCTTTTGGGTGCCACAACTTGAAAAAAATACCACATATGGCTCTGTCTTATCCTTTTATGATATAAGGTGTACTCCTACAGGTAGAAAACACATTGGCCTGTCCCACCAATTGCTGTTGCAGATGTACCAGTTTCTGATTTAAGAAAAACATTCATGGTTGTGAGAAAAAAAAACATTAGCAAAAAAAAAAAAACACCTCTTGCCAGATAGTAATCACACCAGGAACAGCAGCAACACATCTCTGTTATGTGTATATTAACAAGTATCTTTTCAAACTGCCCACATTCTCCTCCAGTGAAAATTTAAAAAAGACACTAGAGGTAGACATAAATACACAGGTTTATATGTAGAACAAAAGTGGAAACTAAACTAAAATATAACACAATTTCCAAAACAGGACTCCAGAAAAGTATGCAATTATTTTTTGTCAGGACTGGATCCAGAAGAAGGTGACCTAGTCAGTTGCCTCAGGTCCAATGCTGGCAGGAGGAGGCCCATTACTGTTATAAAAATACTGTCTCACTCTCATCTAAAATTACAGTCTGACTGTTTGACTCATCCACCACTCAGCTTCTATAGTTCCACGAAGTCTGTCTCTCACTGACTGTATATTTAAGCCATATGGCAACAAGAGTGAGGCTTTCTGGAACATCAGGCATTCCACGTGAGATTGCTGTGTGTCATATTGCATTTAGAACTCAAGCATTTCTCTCTTCTTAAATGCCCATGTATTTTATTGATGAATCATTTTGCTGTCATTTATTTTGAAACATACCATTTGCTGTTGCCAAGGAAGGTAAATCTTTGTGCATGAGTGTTTGTATGCGTACATGCCTGCATGCTTGCGTGTATATTCCCTTACTAGAATAGACCTTTCCCTTACCTTACAGATCTTCTACCACTGATAATGTTACTGAGAATTATCTTATCAACAATACTATGCCATTTGTCAGAGTTTCATAAGTATCTTTCAGAAAAATTGCTGCCTCATGTTTATGCCCTGTCCACTTTCTATATGTTAGACAGTCCATGAGCACTGTGTGGTTAAGTGACTTGCTCGGAGTCACACACTAGGAAATGGAGGTATATAGATATGTACTTTTCACTGCAGAAGGCAGTTCCTAGAGAGCTTGGAACCCTAACCCACTGCGCCAACTGTCAGACTTTCAATATTTTTTTTTAATTTTCTGCTAAATCACTGAGGATTACATTAAATTAATAATGCCAGTCATTAGTGTTTAATAGCTCTTATTGCTCAGAAAATGCATGTTTATTCAATACATGGTCTTCTGTTAACTTTTTTAAGTGAATTAGAGCTGTCTGGCAGTTGAGGCTCTGAACTGTTAAACTGCTTCTTGTAGTCGAAAGTGCTTGGTTTTAATTCTTCTACATCCATTTGTCTATTGTGTGACTTTGTACAAATCACTCAGGCAATGGTCCTGGGTCACCCCAGAAAGGAACACTTTGTTCAATTGGTTTACCTGATTAACAAATACCTAAAAGAAAATAATATTTAAAAGTTTCCCATTTTGTGCCTGTCACCCCCATTATTTTGGCTGTGTCCACAATTATTTGTCAAAGTAGTTGAGATTTATTTGGTCTGTTCCTTGTAAAATTTATGGCATTCGGTCAAATTGTTGTAGATTGTAGTCACTAAAAATAGACATGTGAGTTTAAGACTTTATGACCTTTAGGAAGGAAAAGCTTATTAATGCAAACCTTGTTATTCTATCAACTTTCTAAGTATACAATGTTTACTGAAATGTCTTCCCCCCCCAAAACACCAATTCACTCAGCAGTGTTTTTCTACATTTGTATTCCATCCTGCTTATGCACTGCATTTCTTCCTTACCCCTGACTGTAGCAATTCTCATAGATTGTTTCTGAGCCAGTGTCTTATCCTGGGTTAGTTAAGCCCTGATCCATTCACCCTCGCTATGGTTAGGCTCACTCATCTCCCCTACCCACATATAGTCTATGTTTAAACCAGACTGGCCACTCCCACTATCCCTCACTCCATTGTCTCTCTACATTCAGAAATAAACACACACATATCATATCCTACTTATACTGTATCATCTTTCTAACTCAGACAACACTCTCAACAGTCCTCACTGCTGCCCAGCACTATTTAAGTATCTAATTCCCAAACAATATTTCATCCATCAGGTACAACATCTCTCTCCACACTAATAACACAGCCACTTCTCTTGTACATCTCATACAGAGCACTTTAACCACATAACCATAATGTTACTCTTTCATTTACTTAAAATAACTCCTGTTTTCACACTGGAAACTATGCAAATGTCCCTCCTCAATTTACAGCTTGCACTGACCACTATAACCTGTTCTACAACTCGACATCCTACCCTCAGATTGTATCACTTAATTTGTAAAACACCATGAATTCACAACTTTGCAAAAACAATTGTAAACACTGTAATCCCGTCCTCCAAAAATTAACTGTAAAACAAAAAATATAAATATAAATACCT
Organism: Protopterus annectens; assembly: GCF_019279795.1. Classification (NCBI taxonomy): domain Eukaryota; kingdom Metazoa; phylum Chordata; order Ceratodontiformes; family Protopteridae; genus Protopterus; species Protopterus annectens. The sequence continues at coordinate 597,865,522 of NC_056734.1, read as the reverse complement.
CAGTGCCTATCAACCTTTGTCATTTCTACTTAGCCTTAGAAGGACATTCTACCCAACCCCAGACCAAATCACAATGTGCACACCTCTTAAGAAAAACAACATGCCCACATAAAGCTGACTTTCTCTAAAACAAAAGCAAGCCTTCACTTTCACAGCATGAACCTCAGAAGCATTAGCAATATCTGGCCTACATGTACACCTTGCATTCATTATTCTATCCTGATATATTTCTCCCTCCAGGTTACAACATTCTTAGAAATTATTGAAAATATAAAAAAGTAGCAGAATAGCAATTTTAACCTCATTATTTATCGCTGTACCCCCAAATAATTCCCCAGTTTAACAATGCTAAAATTATGATCTGCTACCTAAAGTTTAAATCTCATAAAGCTATATGCATTACAGCCATATGCATATCTCCTGGCAATAATATAATGAGTATAGACAATGTTCTTTCCAGGTTATCACATAGCGTGTACCTTGAAACTATCATGCTAGATGACCTCAACACAGATTAACAGCACATAACCTCTAACACCCTCACATTCTCCATAAATCTGTATAATTTCTCCCAAATGATCTTAACTCTCACAAGAAGTGATAAAAGTAATAGAAAACCAAAAATTACAAACTGTGTAATTAAGACAAATAAGTACCAAAACACCAAACCTACTGACTGTGAAAAAGAAAAGAAAAATTGCATTAGCGTAAATCAACTTTAATCGCTACTTTCATCCAAAGGACTTTTCAGAGCAGAATAATCTTCACATAATATCCTTACAATATATAACAGACTCTAACCAATTAAACCATGAATTAATCTATTTAACAATTAAGCAATTAACCTCTTAATGCCATAAAAATTACTATAAAAAAACAATTCTAGTGAAGCTGCAAATATACATAAAAACTACACTTAATTTCTTAATCATTAATTAACGATATTTTAAACAACATTTGATGTTAATAACGTCATTCAAACCAGGTTTTTTATCAGTTTGCAGCTGAATTTGCCATTTGGCTTCCCTTTGTTCTAAATGATTTTTAAAATCACCTCCTCTAATGTCAGCTACACCTTGTTCCAAAATAGAAAATGAAAACTTTTTAAAACCAACACATATCAAACCATGTTTATACAAAGCATTGTATATATCTTTCCTTTTTATACTATACATATGTTCTCTCATTCTCTTATACAAGTTTCTAGTTGTTATACCAATATAAAATTTTTGACAATTGTCTCAAACAGCAACATAAATCAGCCCTTTGGTTTTACAGCTAAAAACTCCAGGAACAGGTATAGTGCAAGGAATATGTGGAGATAAGATATACGGTCCTTCTAAAATATATCTGCACATAGAGCATCCATGACATTTATACATGCCTCAAGTTTTTTGACTGATGGGAAACTGAGGAGTTGTATTGTCCCTTCCGTTTTCAAACAATTTCTTTAAGTTATAATCATTCCTATAAAGAAATTTAGGTTTACCACCAACACTGCTTAATAAATCTTGATTTCCTTCAATGATCTTCCAGTTACGTTTTATAATGTTGCATATATTATTATTATTACTGTCATGTCCATGCTAAAACATAACAACTCTTCATTCTATCTTTGGTATCAGTCCACACAATAAGCTGGGAGCATATGCCACCCCGTAGCTACTCTGCATATTTGCTTAAATAATTGTCCCTCAAAAAACAAGAAATTGTTAGAAAAAAAAATGTCAATCAAGCTCACAGCTAAATTAGTGTGATCCTGAGATAATGCTTTGATATCAAATAAATTCTCTTCCAACCATTTAAAACCCTCAGAATGGGGGTTAACAGAATACAAGCTACGCACATCATCTGTTTTCAACAAACAATTCTCTCTAAATGTGGTCTCAGCCATTTTAGTCAAAAAAATCACAAGAATCGTGACAAATTTGAGGCAATATCACAACAGATTATTTTAATAATCCATCCAGAAATTTTGCTATAAAATGGGTTTTACTTCTGTTGGCATCCATGATTGGTCTAAGGGGTGGGTCAGTCACAGTTTTATGGATCATGGATGGTTCTCAAAATATTGAGCTTAAAACACTTTAAGGTCATTATTTATGTATTTGTTCATTCATTTAAGTACAAGAAAACATCTGAATGTACACAGTTCAACAAGGGGCTACAAAGGAAGATAACGTGTGTGTGTGTGTGTGTGTGTGTGTGTGTATGTGTGTGTGTGTGCGCGCGCGTGCGAGTGTGAGTGTGTGTGTGTGTTTGTGTGTGTGTCTGTGTGTGTGTGTGTGTGTGTGTGTATGTGAAAATGCTTGTTTCCTGCACTTCAAAATAGTTATGGTGCAAAGGAAGGATTCAGTTGTAAACAGGACCATCATCATATGACCCATATTCTTTTGGTACAATCCTTGGTTTCCTTGTTTTGTTAACTGCTGAGTTATTTTTATTATATGGCCATGAATAAGCTAGACATCATGAAGTCTATGAGCTCGATGTTAAAATAATAACTATGGATTCATTTTTAATTTAGTTTGTTTTTCTTTTTTTTTTCTTGCATGTACACAGGCATGAAATGCGCTGTGTTGGGCTAAAACTGCTTGCCACTTAGGGCAGATGAGTACAATATTAGCTGATAATGAGCTGCTTCCTTTAGTGCAAGTTTAGCTGGGGGGTGTGCATTGATTGCCCTGCTTAGAACCCCATGTGACCATGATCCAGTTCAGTTTGTGGAACCTTAAATTAGGTTGGTGCATCATCATTCAGACTCAGCTTAGAACCTCATTTGACCATGATCCAGTTCTGTTTGCAGTACCTTAAATTTGGTTGGTACACTGTAGATCAGAGTGTGTGTATATACCTTTAAGAAGCATTTCCAGATGTAGCACATGCATATAAATAGTGAGCATATGCAGGCAGCAGTGCCATTTTGAGAGAACAGCCAGAGTGTTAACATGTATGAGTTTGGTAGCCAGTCTGTTTATGTTTATTTAAGTTTAAGTTACAAAGCTTCATTTCTGATGTGTTTGTTTGCAATAAAGCTACTTGAACAGAACCCATGAATGTTCTTCTGTTTTATCCTGACCAGACAACTGACATGGAGTCAGACGCAAGATTAGAAGAACAACTTATACAAGCCATGAGGTGTAGAGTTGAAGGTGAAGGCAGACTAAGCAGATTGAATGAAACGGAGCTCAGACAAAGGGAAAAGGGCCAGAAATGAGCTAAAGGTAAAGAAAACTGCAGAGATGATTTATGTGGCAAAGAAAATGAAGTGGTGCATGTATAAGGCACAAAACACATTATTAATCAAATGAGTAGCACAAAAATGTATTATTAAGCAAACAGAAGGCACAAACTGCATTATTAATTAAACAAAATGTGTGATACCATGATATTTGATAAAACTAGCAAAACCATTCATATGGGGCTCAGAATTATCTTTAGTTTGCATAACAAGCATGTTTAAAGTAACATGAGCACAAGAAAATTATAATGAACATGATAAGAGTTTAAAAGGGCATAAAGAGTGCAATAAAACACAAATTAAGCTTAAAGAGCAAGTCAACAGCATTTTTTTTAGTAAAAGACCATGTTTGGGCACAAACCACTATTTCTCATTGACTAAAGCCATTCAAAGCATAACTTGAGTTGTTCAAAGTATCTCAGGGTGTGCAAAGTGTTGTAGAGTGTGTGCTTTATTACAGTGCAATTATTTCAAAGAGTTTGCTGTGAGCAAAATCAGTTATATTGCAAAGTGCAATCAAAGTACAGCCATTTTGAAAAGTTTATTTTGCTGTGTGCATTTATTCGCAGAAAGCTGCCATTTCAGAGTGTTTATTACAGTGTTCAGAGTTGTTCAAAGTATCTCAGTGTGCAAAGTGTTTGTAGAGTGTGTGCTTTATTATGGTGCAATTAAATAATAGTTTCCTGTGTGCAAAATACAGTTATTTTGCAAAGTGCAGTCAAAGTGCAGCCATTTTGAAAGGTTCTTGTGCTGTGTACAGTTTATATGCAAAGTGCATTCATCTCGAAGTGTTTCTTACTTCGAGCTTTTTTCTGCTATGTACAGTTTATTCACAAAATACAGTAATTTTTAAGTATTTCTTACACTGCTAAGGAGTGGTTTCATGCACTACAGTGATTTGAAAGTGTTCTTGTACTACAGAGACTTATTTGGCAAAGTGCAGTTATTTCAAAGGATTTGTTGTGCTACTGGGGATAATTGCAAGTACTGGCATAAAGTTCTGGCATATATATTTATGTGTGTATGTTCGTACATGATTCCAAGCACCCTCACTACTGTGTATTGATATGGCAGAGGCATTTCGCAGACTAGGTCCACTTGTGTTTGATCATAATATAGCAGAGAATTAGAGAGTATTCAAGCAGGAATATGATATTTTCATGCAAACAGCTTTTTCTGGCAAAGATGCACGTATAAGGACATTCATTTTGTTTAATTTAACTGGGTCAGAAGCTATTGAAAGAGCATGTTCATTTATGTATGCACCAGAACTATTTGCAGGAGAGGAAACCATCATATTGTGGTACCGGCTGAATCAAGGGAGGACCCTGAGTGCTTAAAATACAAATTTAGAGAAGTGTGCAACCCCCAGACAAATGTTACATTAGAGAGACACTTTTTTATATAAGAGACCAAAAGCCAGGTGAAACTTTTGCAGCTTACATCACTGACTTGAGAAACAAAGATAAAATGTGCAGATTTGATGACTTGAAGGATGAGATAATAAAGGACAGGCTTATGTGTGGTGTTAATAGTGCTGCAGTGAGAAAGATTTTGCTTCATGACAGTGATTTAATGTTAAGCAAAGCCATAGAGATTTGTCAGGTCCATAAGCTCACAGAAAGGCACACAAGTATGCTTGCAAAGGATAAGAGCATGATTTCAACAATCTTTAGAGCAAATGCAGACAGAATGCAACACATGGCAAGCAGAAACAGGCCTAAACACATGGTAGCAGCAACCCCTGTGGGTGTGGTAGGGAGAACCCATAGCTTTCTAGCAAGTTCCAAGACTAGCTCAGTAAAAAGGGGGTGCTCAGTATAGCATAAGAGTTATTCAGCAAAACCCAAGTCAAGTCTTTTGTTAAGTGTCGTAATTATTGAGAGAGAAGTGCTTAGTATTTGGTCAGCAATGCCACAAGTGAAAAAAATGGAACCATTTTCAAAAAGTTTTGTAAATCAAGTAAGCCTCATTCAGTTATTAAGAAAGGTTACTCAAAAATGCAAGATGATCATGTAGAGAGCTGCAACCCTACTTTCTATGTAGATGGTGTATCAGTGGTCGGTGTAAAGGTTAATGCAGTAGATTTGCTGGCAAAGAATGAAGTATTTTGTACTGTCCTGATCAATGGTAAACTGACAGAGCTCAATGTAGAAACTGGTTCAAAGTATAATGTAATGTCAGCAGGAACATTTGCTAAAGTGACAGCTGGTGAGCAACTTAATTTGGGCAATTGTGAAAAGCTTGTTGCTTATGGAGGTGAAGAGATTCAAACCAGAGGCTCAATAGTGCTTTCATTCTATTCGTCGGGGAACAGTACAGCTTGCAGTGTGTAGTCCAAAGACCTGTGCAGTCATAATTAGGTCTCAGAGATAGTGTGAGAATGAAGCTGCTTTATTTTACCAAGAAGGACATCATGTAAGCACATGTTCCATTTTCAGCTTTACTGATGCAATTTTCTCAGAGAATGCTGATGTTTTCAGTGATAAGTTAGGAGTACTTCCAGCTGTGTACTCCATAAAGTTAGACCCAGAGGTCAGTCCAGTGGTCAGACCAACAAGAAGACTTCCAATAACTATGCAGGACAAAGTCAATGTCCAGTTAGATAAGATGGTACAGCAAGGGATGATTTGTCCAGTCAAAGAACCAACTGAGCATTATCCTTGGCAGCTGCTCATAAGAAAAATTCAGAAGAAATCAGAATATGCAAGAGACTTAAACAAGGCAATAAAACAACTTCATCATCCTATGTATACAGTCGAGGAGACTGCAACCCTCATGCCAAATGCCACTGTATTTTTCTGTATTAAACCCAAAGAGTTCATTTTGGCAAGTAATGCTTGATCACAAATCTTCACTACTCACTACATTCAGTACCCCATTTGGTACACACAGATTCCTCAGGATGCCTTTTGGAATAAATTCTGCTAGTAAAGTCTTTCAGAGTGCAATGGAGAATTTTTTCAGGCTACCCATGTGCACAAATAGGTGATGATTTAGTGGTTGAAGCTAATTATGAAGCAGAGAATGACAGAAACCTCAGGAAAGTTCTGGACAGAGCTAGTGAAGTGAATTTAAAGCTCAATCCTCTGAAATGCAAATTCAGACTACCAGAAGTTACTTATGCAGGTCATTTATTTACCAGTACAGGCACATCAGATCTTTCTAAAGATGGCAACTCCAGACAATGTCCAAGTCTTACAGCATTTTCATGGTATAGTTAACTATTTGGGCAAATTTATCACTGACTTTAGTGAGTTATCAGTACCTTTGAGAGAGCTGACACACAAAAATGTTGCATGGTCATGGTTAGAACAACACCAGAGAGCGTCTGATAACCTCAAAAGCAAATTGCTAGCCACTTACATTAAGATACTATGATGTCCACAAATCAGTAGTTCTTTCCTGTGATGCTTCAAAGTTCGGTCTTTGTGCAGTTATTCTTCAAGAGGGCAAACCTGTTGCCTATGCATCTAGAACTCTTACCCAAATTGAGATGCAGTATGCTCAAATTGAGAAGGAACCTTTGGCAATTATATTCACATGCTTAAAGTTCCATGATTATATTTATGGCCGAGCTATCCAGATAGAAACTGATCATCAACCTCTAGTCACTATTTTAGAGAAGCCTATGCATTCTGCTCCAGCAAGACTACAAAGAATGATGCTCAAATTGCAAAAGTATAATTTCAAAATGGTCTATACAAAAGTCAAACTTCTCTATCTGGCTGATACCTTATCCAGATCACTCAGAAATACCACAGAATGGCTTGATGCAATTAATTTTGACTTAGATGTCATGGATGTGCATAATTGTTCAACCATGAGACTTGATGAGCTGAGAGATTATACAAAGACTGATCTAATTTTGCAAAAGCTCCACCACTTCATCAATGTAGGATGGCCATCAGATCAATCCTGTATACCACCAGAAGTACAACCTTACAACTTTCCATACAGAGATGAGATGCTGATGGAAGATGGTATCATTTTCAAAGGTCCAAAAGTTATTATTCCTATTTCCTTACAATATGAATACATTCAGATTTGGCATTATGGTCACCCAGGTTCTGATTCTACCAAAAGAAGGATGAAAGAACTAGTATTTTGGGCTTCTCTAGCAAAATACATTGATAAAGCGCTTTCTTCTTTTTCAGTGTGCAACAGTACTAAGCCACATTTGCAAAATAAAGCCACTTCAGCTAAGCCAAATTCCTGAACTACCTTTGTCAACAGTGGAAACTGACATATTTGAGTGGAACAGTCAACATTACTTAGTGTTTGTAGACTCTTATTTGAAGTGGTTTGAGATAGATTTTCTACCTAACCTAATGTCCAGTGCTGTTATTACTAAGATGAAACATCATTTCTCAGTCTATGGTAGTTGACACAAAGTTATTTCTGACAATGTTTCTCAGTTTATCAGTCAATTGTTTCAGAAATTTGAAAAAGAGTGGGACTTTATCCATGCTACTAGCAGTACCAAATACCTTCAGTCAAATGGCCTTGCTGAACATACAGTACAGAGTGCAAAGCAATTACTGGAGAGATCAAAGTGTGACAATACCAATATCTTCTTGGATTTACTTAATCTCAGAAATATACCCCGTGACAATTTACTTAGCTCACCTGCTCAGATACTTCTATCTAGGCAAGCCAGAACAATCTTGCCTATCAGTTCTAATTTGTTGGTGCATAATGCTAAAACAAAACAGAGCAATCAAAGCCCAACTTTTTAAGAAGTGTTCTTCTCAGAAGTCCAGCTATGACAAAACAAGCAGAGTTCTTCATCTGTTAAAAGAAGAAAAGACAGTGAGGATGCAAATGGTGAAAAGCTTTGATTGAATTGGTCAAGTGAGAGGTATATGTGCTGATGCGAGATCCTCCTCAGTGGAATTTGAGAGTATAGAGTACAGGAGAAACCTCAGACATCTTTGTCCTGTATCAGAAATGATATCTTACCATTGTACCTGTGATGCAGACTATAGATCTCAGAGCAACCCAGGCAATGTTTTTACTGAAGGACATGTCACAGTATCCATTTCCATTCCTGATGGTGTCCCAGATGTCTCCAAGGTTGAACATTCCTTGAAGACAGTCCCCATTGCTAGATCCAATTCTGACTTTTATATTACACAGTCAGGTCGTAGTTCAAGACCTAGTGTAAAATACACAGCAACTTGGACATAATTGTTTTATATATGTCTACTTTTGTATGATTGTATATCAAATAATTAGTTCTGTATAATTGCATGTCAAAAGATCATTTCTGTAAATTGCATGTCAAAGAGGGGGGATGTAGATCAGAACATGTGTATCTACCTTTAAAAAGCATTTCTAGATGTAGGCACATGCATATAAATACTAAGCACGTGCAGGTGGCAGTGCCATTTTGAGAGAACAGACAGAGTGTTAGCATGTATGAGTGTGTTAGTCTGCTTATAGGTTTATTTAAGTTTAAGTTACAAAGCCTCATCTCTGATGTGTTTGTGTGTAATAAAGCTGCTTAAACAGAATCTACAAATGTTTGTTTTATCCTGACCAGATGAGCGACATACACCACTATTCAGACTGAGTCCCATACAGCCCCTCTAATAGCAGGCTGTTCTAAATGTCTCACCTACTAGCCTTGTTGGCATTTTCTTCTGCTCCCTCAAACAAAATCTTCATCTGAGCTTTTCTCAGGCTAAATATATAATGAGCCCTGACTGTGCCATCCAGCTCAATGAATTTTCTGTCAAAACCCAAGTTCTGACATATAATGAGGCTCCAGCTAAGGAACAAACTTCCTGATTTGACTCTGTCCAGCACAGCCTTTTATATACCACCCAGCTGTGATTACTCTTCCATTAGCTGACTACAGCAAGCAATCCCTACCTACAGTTCTGTGAGAATTATAGACATGTCAGTTTTATGATTAATGGTACACCTCCCACTTGTGCATGTAGGCTTCACATATGTGAAAGTTCAGCATAGCCGTCTCGGCAATTTGAGTTTCGGTGATATGAGGTTTCACTCATTCAAATTAGACCCATATATAAATATATATAGATATAGATAGATATTATATGTGTGTTTAAAAATATGTGTTGAGTTATTGGAATGCAAATACATAGAAACTGAAGGCATTAATGTCAGCATTCTGAAATTCAACACATCAGGAAAGTCAAGACATCTAAATATGCTATGTAAAGGGTTTTTAAAAGATAAAGTGCAGGGTTAGGGTTATGATCAAGGGCAGGATTAGGAAAGTAGGTATTAGCAAGGTGGGAGGATTTTATTTAAGGGCTTAACATGCAACTGAATTTTTTAATTTTACATTTAGATATGACAGAAATATGTTATGGTTTTAGGACATTGAACTTCTTATAGGTGAAATAGACTTTTATTCTGACATTTATAGGAAGAAGACCTTTGCTAATCTTGCATACATTTTCAACATAATCATCTTTTTTAAAAACAAAGTGTGGTAAAGAAATCAAATGATTAGATTGGCTAAATTAGTCACTGATGAAACCATATTTGGTTTGAGATTTGAAGAATTACTTCAGATGTTCAAGATTAGAGATTATCCAAAAAATACTGTTTATAATCATATCTGAAGATTTGCGAATTAGAGGAGTTAGATACAGGCCCATTTGTAGAGCTGTTAATAATTGTTTTACAATAAATTGTGATTATAAAAACATGAAACTGGAAAGTGCTAATGCATCCAAATGTATACATTCTTTTAAATGCTTATATTTTAGATATAATTCATAAAGTGTTACAAGAAAATTGGAAGAGTTTGAGAGGATAGCAGATACTAACTGACATTATTGGGAATCGCCTGTATTCACACTCAAAGAGTTTTAATTTGAAAAGTTTGAAGGAATACAGTGATAAGCATATCTGCATATCTTATGAAATCTACAGGACTTTTCTCTTTGGGTTTAGTAAACAGTGTAGTTCTGTTATGAGTATGTCTGTAGTTGATATTTCTTAAGAATTTTTCTCCATCAAGTTGTAGACAAGTCTTCTTGTAAAAGTAATAATTTGGTCTAAATTGCTTTATATGAAATGTCAGGCTTTCTATATAGGTAAAGCAGATAGAACTTCAGACAAACATATTTATGAGCATAATTACCCAATTAAGAATTGCAATGAAAGTAGTACACTATACAGGCATGCCACAACATGCTTGACATTTAAGATTTTTTTGTTTACATTCTTGAGGAGGTTTATGATTCAGTGAGGGAGGCTATTTGGCTACCCTCCTTGAAGAAAGTGAACTAATGTACAGAGCCATTTAAATTCCAGTTTTACCTGTGTTAAATGAAAAGTGAACATAAAAATATGATGGTAAACTCAGGCCAGTTCATCAATTTTAGCTTTTTCAGATGATTTCATTTTTTTAATTAGTAAAGTCATTGTGATTGAATGACATTTGTATGAGGAGGTGATTTGCCCAACATCCTTCTAAAAAAAGACAACTCATGTGGTTCATGTGGCAAATTGATTTAAATTTCAGTTTTACTTGTTTTGCAGGAAACAAATGATCAAACATATGTTCTTAACTTGGGTTTGTTAATCAGTTGTTAACTTTCTATTTTCAGATGATTTATTTTTTTAATTGGTAAAGTTGATATGACTGGTTGTTATTTGTATGACATCTTTTTTGGTGGCTAAGCACTGGATTATTGTACTGTAATTACTCTGATGAAGTCTGACATTAGCCTTAGAAGGACATTCTACCCAACCCCAGACCAAATCACAATGTGCACACCTCTTAAGAAAAACAACATGCCCACATAAAGCTGACTTTCTCTAAAACAAAAGCAAGCCTTCACTTTCACAGCATGAACCTCAGAAGCATTAGCAATATCTGGCCTACATGTACACCTTGCATTCATTATTCTATCCTGATATATTTCTCCCTCCAGGTTACAACATTCTTAGAAATTATTGAAAATATAAAAAAGTAGCAGAATAGCAATTTTAACCTCATTATTTATCGCTGTACCCCCAAATAATTCCCCAGTTTAACAATGCTAAAATTATGATCTGCTACCTAAAGTTTAAATCTCATAAAGCTATATGCATTACAGCCATATGCATATCTCCTGGCAATAATATAATGAGTATAGACAATGTTCTTTCCAGGTTATCACATAGCGTGTACCTTGAAACTATCATGCTAGATGACCTCAACACAGATTAACAGCACATAACCTCTAACACCCTCACATTCTCCATAAATCTGTATAATTTCTCCCAAATGATCTTAACTCTCACAAGAAGTGATAAAAGTAATAGAAAACCAAAAATTACAAACTGTGTAATTAAGACAAATAAGTACCAAAACACCAAACCTACTGACTGTGAAAAAGAAAAGAAAATTGCATTAGCGTAAATCAACTTTAATCGCTACTTTCATCCAAAGGACTTTTCAGAGCAGAATAATCTTCACATAATATCCTTACAATATATAACAGACTCTAACCAATTAAACCATGAATTAATCTATTTAACAATTAAGCAATTAACCTCTTAATGCCATAAAATTACTATAAAAAAACAATTCTAGTGAAGCTGCAAATATACATAAAAACTACACTTAATTTCTTAATCATTAATTAACGATATTTTAAACAACATTTGATGTTAATAACGTCATTCAAACCAGGTTTTTTATCAGTTTGCAGCTGAATTTGCCATTTGGCTTCCCTTTGTTCTAAATGATTTTTAAAATCACCTCCTCTAATGTCAGCTACACCTTGTTCCAAAATAGAAAATGAAAACTTTTTAAAACCAACACATATCAAACCATGTTTATACAAAGCATTGTATATATCTTTCCTTTTATACTATACATATGTTCTCTCATTCTCTTATACAAGTTTCTAGTTGTTATACCAATATAAAATTTTTGACAATTGTCTCAAACAGCAACATAAATCAGCCCTTTGGTTTTACAGCTAAAAACTCCAGGAACAGGTATAGTGCAAGGAATATGTGGAGATAAGATATACGGTCCTTCTAAAATATATCTGCACATAGAGCATCCATGACATTTATACATGCCTCAAGTTTTTTGACTGATGGGAAACTGAGGAGTTGTATTGTCCCTTCCGTTTTCAAACAATTTCTTTAAGTTATAATCATTCCTATAAAGAAATTTAGGTTTACCACCAACACTGCTTAATAAATCTTGATTTCCTTCAATGATCTTCCAGTTACGTTTTATAATGTTGCATATATTATTATTATTACTGTCATGTCCATGCTAAAACATAACAACTCTTCATTCTATCTTTGGTATCAGTCCACACAATAAGCTGGGAGCATATGCCACCCCGTAGCTACTCTGCATATTTGCTTAAATAATTGTCCCTCAAAAAACAAGAAATTGTTAGAAAAAAAAATGTCAATCAAGCTCACAGCTAAATTAGTGTGATCCTGAGATAATGCTTTGATATCAAATAAATTCTCTTCCAACCATTTAAAACCCTCAGAATGGGGGTTAACAGAATACAAGCTACGCACATCATCTGTTTTCAACAAACAATTCTCTCTAAATGTGGTCTCAGCCATTTTAGTCAAAAATCACAAGAATCGTGACAAATTTGAGGCAATATCACAACAGATTATTTTAATAATCCATCCAGAAATTTTGCTATAAAATGGGTTTTACTTCTGTTGGCATCCATGATTGGTCTAAGGGGTGGGTCAGTCACAGTTTTATGGATCATGGATGGTTCTCAAAATATTGAGCTTAAAACACTTTAAGGTCATTATTTATGTATTTGTTCATTCATTTAAGTACAAGAAAACATCTGAATGTACACAGTTCAACAAGGGGCTACAAAGGAAGATAACGTGTGTGTGTGTGTGTGTGTGTGTGTGTGTATGTGTGTGTGTGTGTGCGCGCGTGAGTGTGAGTGTGTGTGTGTGTTTGTGTGTGTGTCTGTGTGTGTGTGTGTGTGTGTGTGTGTATGTGAAAATGCTTGTTTCCTGCACTTCAAAATAGTTATGGTGCAAAGGAAGGATTCAGTTGTAAACAGGACCATCATCATATGACCCATATTCTTTTGGTACAATCCTTGGTTTCCTTGTTTTGTTAACTGCTGAGTTATTTTTATTATATGGCCATGAATAAGCTAGACATCATGAAGTCTATGAGCTCGATGTTAAAATAATAACTATGGATTCATTTTAATTTAGTTTGTTTTTCTTTTTTTCTTGCATGTACACAGGCATGAAATGCTGTGTTGGGCTAAAACTGCTTGCCACTTAGGGCAGATGAGTACAATATTAGCTGATAATGAGCTGCTTCCTTTAGTGCAAGTTTAGCTGGGGGGTGTGCATTGATTGCCCTGCTTAGAACCCCATGTGACCATGATCCAGTTCAGTTTGTGGAACCTTAAATTAGGTTGGTGCATCATCATTCAGACTCAGCTTAGAACCTCATTTGACCATGATCCAGTTCTGTTTGCAGTACCTTAAATTTGGTTGGTACACTGTAGATCAGAGTGTGTGTATATACCTTTAAGAAGCATTTCCAGATGTAGCACATGCATATAAATAGTGAGCATATGCAGGCAGCAGTGCCATTTTGAGAGAACAGCCAGAGTGTTAACATGTATGAGTTTGGTAGCCAGTCTGTTTATGTTTATTTAAGTTTAAGTTACAAAGCTTCATTTCTGATGTGTTTGTTTGCAATAAAGCTACTTGAACAGAACCCATGAATGTTCTTCTGTTTTATCCTGACCAGACAACTGACATGGAGTCAGACGCAAGATTAGAAGAACAACTTATACAAGCCATGAGGTGTAGAGTTGAAGGTGAAGGCAGACTAAGCAGATTGAATGAAACGGAGCTCAGACAAAGGGAAAAGGGCCAGAAATGAGCTAAAGGTAAAGAAAACTGCAGAGATGATTTATGTGGCAAAGAAAATGAAGTGGTGCATGTATAAGGCACAAAACACATTATTAATCAAATGAGTAGCACAAAAATGTATTATTAAGCAAACAGAAGGCACAAACTGCATTATTAATTAAACAAAATGTGTGATACCATGATATTTGATAAAACTAGCAAAACCATTCATATGGGGCTCAGAATTATCTTTAGTTTGCATAACAAGCATGTTTAAAGTAACATGAGCACAAGAAAATTATAATGAACATGATAAGAGTTTAAAAGGGCATAAAGAGTGCAATAAAACACAAATTAAGCTTAAAGAGCAAGTCAACAGCATTTTTTTTAGTAAAAGACCATGTTTGGGCACAAACCACTATTTCTCATTGACTAAAGCCATTCAAAGCATAACTTGAGTTGTTCAAAGTATCTCAGGGTGTGCAAAGTGTTGTAGAGTGTGTGCTTTATTACAGTGCAATTATTTCAAAGAGTTTGCTGTGAGCAAAATCAGTTATATTGCAAAGTGCAATCAAAGTACAGCCATTTTGAAAAGTTTATTTTGCTGTGTGCATTTATTCGCAGAAAGCTGCCATTTCAGAGTGTTTATTACAGTGTTCAGAGTTGTTCAAAGTATCTCAGTGTGCAAAGTGTTTGTAGAGTGTGTGCTTTATTATGGTGCAATTAAATAATAGTTTCCTGTGTGCAAAATACAGTTATTTTGCAAAGTGCAGTCAAAGTGCAGCCATTTTGAAAGGTTCTTGTGCTGTGTACAGTTTATATGCAAAGTGCATTCATCTCGAAGTGTTTCTTACTTCGAGCTTTTTTCTGCTATGTACAGTTTATTCACAAAATACAGTAATTTTTAAGTATTTCTTACACTGCTAAGGAGTGGTTTCATGCACTACAGTGATTTGAAAGTGTTCTTGTACTACAGAGACTTATTTGGCAAAGTGCAGTTATTTCAAAGGATTTGTTGTGCTACTGGGGATAATTGCAAGTACTGGCATAAAGTTCTGGCATATATATTTATGTGTGTATGTTCGTACATGATTCCAAGCACCCTCACTACTGTGTATTGATATGGCAGAGGCATTTCGCAGACTAGGTCCACTTGTGTTTGATCATAATATAGCAGAGAATTAGAGAGTATTCAAGCAGGAATATGATATTTTCATGCAAACAGCTTTTTCTGGCAAAGATGCACGTATAAGGACATTCATTTTGTTTAATTTAACTGGGTCAGAAGCTATTGAAAGAGCATGTTCATTTATGTATGCACCAGAACTATTTGCAGGAGAGGGGGAAACCATCATATTGTGGTACCGGCTGAATCAAGGGAGGACCCTGAGTGCTTAAAATACAAATTTAGAGAAGTGTGCAACCCCCAGACAAATGTTACATTAGAGAGACACTTTTTTATATAAGAGACCAAAAGCCAGGTGAAACTTTTGCAGCTTACATCACTGACTTGAGAAACAAAGATAAAATGTGCAGATTTGATGACTTGAAGGATGAGATAATAAAGGACAGGCTTATGTGTGGTGTTAATAGTGCTGCAGTGAGAAAGATTTTGCTTCATGACAGTGATTTAATGTTAAGCAAAGCCATAGAGATTTGTCAGGTCCATAAGCTCACAGAAAGGCACACAAGTATGCTTGCAAAGGATAAGAGCATGATTTCAACAATCTTTAGAGCAAATGCAGACAGAATGCAACACATGGCAAGCAGAAACAGGCCTAAACACATGGTAGCAGCAACCCTGTGGGTGTGGTAGGGAGAACCCATAGCTTTCTAGCAAGTTCCAAGACTAGCTCAGTAAAAGGGGTGCTCAGTATAGCATAAGAGTTATTCAGCAAAACCCAAGTCAAGTCTTTTGTTAAGTGTCGTAATTATTGAGAGAGAAGTGCTTAGTATTTGGTCAGCAATGCCACAAGTGAAAAAAATGGAACCATTTTCAAAAAGTTTTGTAAATCAAGTAAGCCTCATTCAGTTATTAAGAAAGGTTACTCAAAATGCAAGATGATCATGTAGAGAGCTGCAACCCTACTTTCTATGTAGATGGTGTATCAGTGGTCGGTGTAAAGGTTAATGCAGTAGATTTGCTGGCAAAGAATGAAGTATTTTGTACTGTCCTGATCAATGGTAAACTGACAGAGCTCAATGTAGAAACTGGTTCAAAGTATAATGTAATGTCAGCAGGAACATTTGCTAAAGTGACAGCTGGTGAGCAACTTAATTTGGGCAATTGTGAAAAGCTTGTTGCTTATGGAGGTGAAGAGATTCAAACCAGAGGCTCAATAGTGCTTTCATTCTATTCATCGGGAACAGTACAGCTTGCAGTGTGTAGTCCAAAGACCTGTGCAGTCATAATTAGGTCTCAGAGATAGTGTGAGAATGAAGCTGCTTTATTTTACCAAGAAGGACATCATGTAAGCACATGTTCCATTTTCAGCTTTACTGATGCAATTTTCTCAGAGAATGCTGATGTTTTCAGTGATAAGTTAGGAGTACTTCCAGCTGTGTACTCCATAAAGTTAGACCCAGAGGTCAGTCCAGTGGTCAGACCAACAAGAAGACTTCCAATAACTATGCAGGACAAAGTCAATGTCCAGTTAGATAAGATGGTACAGCAAGGGATGATTTGTCCAGTCAAAGAACCAACTGAGCATTATCCTTGGCAGCTGCTCATAAGAAAAATTCAGAAGAAATCAGAATATGCAAGAGACTTAAACAAGGCAATAAAACAACTTCATCATCCTATGTATACAGTCGAGGAGACTGCAACCCTCATGCCAAATGCCACTGTATTTTTCTGTATTAAACCCAAAGAGTTCATTTTGGCAAGTAATGCTTGATCACAAATCTTCACTACTCACTACATTCAGTACCCCATTTGGTACACACAGATTCCTCAGGATGCCTTTTGGAATAAATTCTGCTAGTAAAGTCTTTCAGAGTGCAATGGAGAATTTTTTTCAGGCTACCCATGTGCACAAATAGGTGATGATTTAGTGGTTGAAGCTAATTATGAAGCAGAGAATGACAGAAACCTCAGGAAAGTTCTGGACAGAGCTAGTGAAGTGAATTTAAAGCTCAATCCTCTGAAATGCAAATTCAGACTACCAGAAGTTACTTATGCAGGTCATTTATTTACCAGTACAGGCACATCAGATCTTTCTAAAGATGGCAACTCCAGACAATGTCCAAGTCTTACAGCATTTTCATGGTATAGTTAACTATTTGGGCAAATTTATCACTGACTTTAGTGAGTTATCAGTACCTTTGAGAGAGCTGACACACAAAAATGTTGCATGGTCATGGTTAGAACAACACCAGAGAGCGTCTGATAACCTCAAAAAGCAAATTGCTAGCCACTTACATTAAGATACTATGATGTCCACAAATCAGTAGTTCTTTCCTGTGATGCTTCAAAGTTCGGTCTTTGTGCAGTTATTCTTCAAGAGGGCAAACCTGTTGCCTATGCATCTAGAACTCTTACCCAAATTGAGATGCAGTATGCTCAAATTGAGAAGGAACCTTTGGCAATTATATTCACATGCTTAAAGTTCCATGATTATATTTATGGCCGAGCTATCCAGATAGAAACTGATCATCAACCTCTAGTCACTATTTTAGAGAAGCCTATGCATTCTGCTCCAGCAAGACTACAAAGAATGATGCTCAAATTGCAAAAGTATAATTTCAAAATGGTCTATACAAAGTCAAACTTCTCTATCTGGCTGATACCTTATCCAGATCACTCAGAAATACCACAGAATGGCTTGATGCAATTAATTTTGACTTAGATGTCATGGATGTGCATAATTGTTCAACCATGAGACTTGATGAGCTGAGAGATTATACAAAGACTGATCTAATTTTGCAAAAGCTCCACCACTTCATCAATGTAGGATGGCCATCAGATCAATCCTGTATACCACCAGAAGTACAACCTTACAACTTTCCATACAGAGATGAGATGCTGATGGAAGATGGTATCATTTTCAAAGGTCCAAAAGTTATTATTCCTATTTCCTTACAATATGAATACATTCAGATTTGGCATTATGGTCACCCAGGTTCTGATTCTACCAAAAGAAGGATGAAAGAACTAGTATTTTGGGCTTCTCTAGCAAAATACATTGATAAAGCGCTTTCTTCTTTTTCAGTGTGCAACAGTACTAAGCCACATTTGCAAAATAAAGCCACTTCAGCTAAGCCAAATTCCTGAACTACCTTTGTCAACAGTGGAAACTGACATATTTGAGTGGAACAGTCAACATTACTTAGTGTTTGTAGACTCTTATTTGAAGTGGTTTGAGATAGATTTTCTACCTAACCTAATGTCCAGTGCTGTTATTACTAAGATGAAACATCATTTCTCAGTCTATGGTAGTTGACACAAAGTTATTTCTGACAATGTTTCTCAGTTTATCAGTCAATTGTTTCAGAAATTTGAAAAAGAGTGGGACTTTATCCATGCTACTAGCAGTACCAAATACCTTCAGTCAAATGGCCTTGCTGAACATACAGTACAGAGTGCAAAGCAATTACTGGAGAGATCAAAGTGTGACAATACCAATATCTTCTTGGATTTACTTAATCTCAGAAATATACCCCGTGACAATTTACTTAGCTCACCTGCTCAGATACTTCTATCTAGGCAAGCCAGAACAATCTTGCCTATCAGTTCTAATTTGTTGGTGCATAATGCTAAAACAAAACAGAGCAATCAAAGCCCAACTTTTTAAGAAGTGTTCTTCTCAGAAGTCCAGCTATGACAAAACAAGCAGAGTTCTTCATCTGTTAAAAGAAGAAAAGACAGTGAGGATGCAAATGGTGAAAAGCTTTGATTGAATTGGTCAAGTGAGAGGTATATGTGCTGATGCGAGATCCTCCTCAGTGGAATTTGAGAGTATAGAGTACAGGAGAAACCTCAGACATCTTTGTCCTGTATCAGAAATGATATCTTACCATTGTACCTGTGATGCAGACTATAGATCTCAGAGCAACCCAGGCAATGTTTTTACTGAAGGACATGTCACAGTATCCATTTCCATTCCTGATGGTGTCCCAGATGTCTCCAAGGTTGAACATTCCTTGAAGACAGTCCCCATTGCTAGATCCAATTCTGACTTTTATATTACACAGTCAGGTCGTAGTTCAAGACCTAGTGTAAAATACACAGCAACTTGGACATAATTGTTTTATATATGTCTACTTTTGTATGATTGTATATCAAATAATTAGTTCTGTATAATTGCATGTCAAAAGATCATTTCTGTAAATTGCATGTCAAAGAGGGGGGATGTAGATCAGAACATGTGTATCTACCTTTAAAAAGCATTTCTAGATGTAGGCACATGCATATAAATACTAAGCACGTGCAGGTGGCAGTGCCATTTTGAGAGAACAGACAGAGTGTTAGCATGTATGAGTGTGTTAGTCTGCTTATAGGTTTATTTAAGTTTAAGTTACAAAGCCTCATCTCTGATGTGTTTGTGTGTAATAAAGCTGCTTAAACAGAATCTACAAATGTTTGTTTTATCCTGACCAGATGAGCGACATACACCACTATTCAGACTGAGTCCCATACAGCCCCTCTAATAGCAGGCTGTTCTAAATGTCTCACCTACTAGCCTTGTTGGCATTTTCTTCTGCTCCCTCAAACAAAATCTTCATCTGAGCTTTTCTCAGGCTAAATATATAATGAGCCCTGACTGTGCCATCCAGCTCAATGAATTTTCTGTCAAAACCCAAGTTCTGACATATAATGAGGCTCCAGCTAAGGAACAAACTTCCTGATTTGACTCTGTCCAGCACAGCCTTTTATATACCACCCAGCTGTGATTACTCTTCCATTAGCTGACTACAGCAAGCAATCCCCTACCTACAGTTCTGTGAGAATTATAGACATGTCAGTTTTATGATTAATGGTACACCTCCCACTTGTGCATGTAGGCTTCACATATGTGAAAGTTCAGCATAGCCGTCTCGGCAATTTGAGTTTCGGTGATATGAGGTTTCACTCATTCAAATTAGACCCATATATAAATATATATAGATATAGATAGATATTATATGTGTGTTTAAAAATATGTGTTGAGTTATTGGAATGCAAATACATAGAAACTGAAGGCATTAATGTCAGCATTCTGAAATTCAACACATCAGGAAAGTCAAGACATCTAAATATGCTATGTAAAGGGTTTTTAAAAGATAAAGTGCAGGGTTAGGGTTATGATCAAGGGCAGGATTAGGGAAAGTAGGTATTAGCAAGGTGGGAGGATTTTATTTAAGGGCTTAACATGCAACTGAATTTTTTAATTTTACATTTAGATATGACAGAAATATGTTATGGTTTTAGGACATTGAACTTCTTATAGGTGAAATAGACTTTTATTCTGACATTTATAGGAAGAAGACCTTTGCTAATCTTGCATACATTTTCAACATAATCATCTTTTTTAAAAACAAAGTGTGGTAAAGAAATCAAATGATTAGATTGGCTAAATTAGTCACTGATGAAACCATATTTGGTTTGAGATTTGAAGAATTACTTCAGATGTTCAAGATTAGAGATTATCCAAAAAATACTGTTTATAATCATATCTGAAGATTTGCGAATTAGAGGAGTTAGATACAGGCCCATTTGTAGAGCTGTTAATAATTGTTTTACAATAAATTGTGATTATAAAAACATGAAACTGGAAAGTGCTAATGCATCCAAATGTATACATTCTTTTTTAAATGCTTATATTTTAGATATAATTCATAAAGTGTTACAAGAAAATTGGAAGAGTTTGAGAGGATAGCAGATACTAACTGACATTATTGGGAATCGCCTGTATTCACACTCAAAGAGTTTTAATTTGAAAAGTTTGAAGGAATACAGTGATAAGCATATCTGCATATCTTATGAAATCTACAGGACTTTTCTCTTTGGGTTTAGTAAACAGTGTAGTTCTGTTATGAGTATGTCTGTAGTTGATATTTCTTAAGAATTTTTTCTCCATCAAGTTGTAGACAAGTCTTCTTGTAAAAGTAATAATTTGGTCTAAATTGCTTTATATGAAATGTCAGGCTTTCTATATAGGTAAAGCAGATAGAACTTCAGACAAACATATTTATGAGCATAATTACCCAATTAAGAATTGCAATGAAAGTAGTACACTATACAGGCATGCCACAACATGCTTGACATTTAAGATTTTTTTGTTTACATTCTTGAGGAGGTTTATGATTCAGTGAGGGAGGCTATTTGGCTACCCTCCTTGAAGAAAGTGAACTAATGTACAGAGCCATTTAAATTCCAGTTTTACCTGTGTTAAATGAAAAAGTGAACATAAAAATATGATGGTAAACTCAGGCCAGTTCATCAATTTTAGCTTTTTTCAGATGATTTCATTTTTTTAATTAGTAAAGTCATTGTGATTGAATGACATTTGTATGAGGAGGTGATTTGCCCAACATCCTTCTAAAAAAAGACAACTCATGTGGTTCATGTGGCAAATTGATTTAAATTTCAGTTTTACTTGTTTTGCAGGAAACAAATGATCAAACATATGTTCTTAACTTGGGTTTGTTAATCAGTTGTTAACTTTCTATTTTCAGATGATTTATTTTTTTAATTGGTAAAGTTGATATGACTGGTTGTTATTTGTATGACATCTTTTTTGGTGGCTAAGCACTGGATTATTGTACTGTAATTACTCTGATGAAGTCTGACATTAGATGAAAATGCTAAAAGCTGACCTAGTAGAGGCATTGGTGTTTTTATTTAATATACAGTTGTTAGCCATTGTTTTCTTTTTATGGATGTATATATATTTATATATGACTGCAACAGATTTGGTTGCACCACACTCTTATTG
This sequence comes from Protopterus annectens, assembly GCF_019279795.1. Taxonomy (NCBI): domain Eukaryota; kingdom Metazoa; phylum Chordata; order Ceratodontiformes; family Protopteridae; genus Protopterus; species Protopterus annectens. Next base: position 597,843,508 of record NC_056734.1, on the reverse strand, counting down.
CATGCTACCCTTGGTAAATTTTGGCAGTGATTATAGTGGTTAAATTATATTACAGTCAAACTTATCTAATCAATCCTGTCTTGGTTTCTGATTTTCTGTGGAGTTGTCTGGTAAGAGAAGTTTTATTTGACTTTATATTGTATTTCTTACTACTGTTTACTATTTGTAGGAAGGAAGGGATAGCTTGTAAACAAGAAGATTTATTTTGATTTATACTTTGTCCTTTTACCTTCAATTTTTACTGTTTGTTGTTAGAAAGAGAAAGGTTTTAGACAGGTACGCTCTAGCTATCCTGAGGGTCCTACAAGTCACACAAACTGCAGAGAGGACAATCCAGACCTTATCCAAACAATCCTGTCTTGGTTTGTGATTTATTGGTCTTAACTGTTAAAAAGAGGTGCAACTGTGAGCAACAGTTAGCAGAATCTACTGCACACACTCATGCTCGATGTAAAGAATTCCAGCTTTTGTCTGACTTTCAGAACTTGAACAGTCAGAGCAACAACTTTAATGTACTTACTGTAGTACTTAGTTGTATATTGTTTGTGTGATTTTTTTCATAGATGTTGATTCAAGTTCTGCCTGATTTCTGTGGCAACCAATTTTGATTATAATTTTCTTTTATCAAATTTTATTCATTTGAAGCAGAATATGGATTCTTTAAATGAGTATGCCATTAATTATTTGCTAAAGCCCAAATATCTTGTACAGTGTAATAAAAGCTATGTATCTTTAAAGGTAACAGTTAATAACATTAGTGATCTGTGTTCCTCATGCCAAAAGTTGGATAATTTGCTTACCATTATTATTAGTAAATCTAGACTTACTGATGACGATTGCATTTGTGCAATTGGCACAGCTTGGAGAACTGTTGGTACATGCATTAATGACTGGACTGGTGAGATAAATAATGCTGGGCAAAGAGCAAATAGAACACATTTTGGAAAGGATATGTTCATTGTCTGTGAAGATCACTCATCTCCTATGAAACAAGGTGATATCCCTGACAACTTTGGAATTCTGGATACAAGTATTCAGTGATCTGAGGATTCAGTTTTTAGAAGGAAATAAAAAATGAAAGAAAGCAAGAAGTTCACAACAAATAACAAGGAAGAAAAATAAACTGATAAATGCCTATAAAGTAAAGAGGATACATACTAAAAAGGGCACTGCTTTGTTCTGTAATATACAGATTGCATGGAATGATATTTTTTTTTCTCTCAGAAAACCTTCGGTCTACAGAAAAGGGCAGTATTTTTCCAAAAGGAAAGATAGAAAAAAGAAGCCAGGGGCAGGTATAAAGGAAGAAATAAAAACTGAACATGGAAGGATTGAAGAACATTATTGTATGAAAAAAAGATATGAAAGACAGATATTGACAGAATGGCTCAAGCTGTGGATGTACAAAGCTGGATGGATGAGAACTGTATGATTGTAAATGTAATATGCAATAAAAACAGTGGGATTAATAAGACTAATGATGACGAAGTTCATTCCTTTGTAACGATAAAGCAGATATTACTCATTTAGGAGTTGAAGATTCTTCTGATCTGGTCAGAAAATATATTCCTGTAATTGGAGATTCCATTATTACAATAACTGATACTTACATTTGCAAAGAAGACAATGAACATCAAAGAATGTTATGCTTGCCAGGAGCAAAAATAGAGGATGTGAGACAAGCTTTAGAAAACCCTAATATAAGAAAGTACAGATCTGATTTTATTCATTTTGGTGCAAATTATCTCATCCACTAGGACTTTCTGACTGTTAGTAGGGAACATACAGTCCTCTTAGATAGTACAACTTGTACTGGTGGTAGGACATATTTTTCAAAAATCACATATAGAAAGGAGAGACAGGCCATCATGAAGGATAAGAGTTTTTGGGTAAATACCTACATGGAAAAATGTCCTGTTTTAAAAAATACAAATCTGTAGAGCATCTGAGTCTAATTTGGGGCACATGTGTTGTCAAGATCAGGGAAGAGAATTTTTGCAGCAGATATTTTGGAGTATTTGACAAACACAAAACAGGATTTTTGCCATGTCAAAAATTTAACAGTTCACAGATAGCAACATTTGATGCATCTCTGATGGTTGTTAATGCTAAAAGCATTAATAATAAAGCTTTATTATTTGAAAATGTCCTACATTCCCACAAGATCAATGTTGCTATTGTTTGTGAAACATAGTTAAAGAACATTGACTGGAACCCAGTTCTGTCAGCATAGAAATATTTTTACTGTAACAGACATTCTAACAAAAAACATTAGGTAAAGGTGTTATGATAGAGATTAAAGATAGTTAAGAGACCTGTGATTATCACATTTTCAGTGATAACACCAACATGGTAGATTATGTAACTAGGACAAAGACAAACCTGGAACATATAACAATTTTTGAAGTATACAGGCCACCAGTGCCAAGTGCTGATTACCTAAAGGCATTCATACATTTCTTGCATGAAACATAGACGGGATGAATAATAGTGGCTGGGGACTTAAATTTATCAGATACAGACTGAAAAATATTGAATCAACAACATTATAAAGGAAATTATTCACAATGTATGTTCAGGAACAACAATTGATTTAAATTGTAGTAAAAACTACCAGGGAACGGAACATACCAGATGCCTAGATGTTGTTTGTATTCCTAAAGAAATGACTGTTACTTCATGTCAAATTTTACCACTTTTGATGTGCAGTGATCATGGGGTTATAAAGGTTAATTTGTTGCTAGATAATTCTGCCAAACTGAAATCTAAACCAATGCACAGAAGATCATTACCGATTAAATGGAAGCAAGACAGTCACTATGTAAAACTAATTGGAGTGATGTGTTCAGTGGAAAAACTGCAGAAGGAATGTGGAAAGTTTGGAAAGAGAAATTCTTTGAGTGCAAAAAATAAAAAATAATGTTTAACATCAGGATCTAGGCATACAGCATCAAAGTGATATATTTCCATAAGAGCATGATACCTGATTAAGATGAGAGACCAAAAAAATATATAAGAAATGGAAAACAGGTCAATCTACAGTTTTGAAAACTGAAATAAACAAGCTGGACAAACAAATTAAGCATAATGTGAGACAAAATCAAGAAAAAAATTGAAGAAAATTTGTATAAATATATTGAGCATAATAGGAAACCATTTTATAGAGACATAATATGTGGAAGAAGTAAAGACATATAAATTGATAAACTTTGTGTAAATTCTAAAATTTATTCTCAGACACAACAGATTATAGATATATTTAGAAAATCTTATGAAAAACACTTTGGCTCTACCAAAGGAGTAATAAGTTGTCCTAGTGACATCCAGGTAACCTCAGATACTGAAATCAAATTAGATTATATTGAAAAGTAACTGCAAACTGAATACAAACAAAGCACAGGGAGTAGACAGAATTAGTAATAATGACCTGAGAATACCTCAGCAATACCTTACAGTACCATTATATCTATTATTTACTTGGTCATATAAATATGTGGAGATTCCTCGGGTTCCTATCAGAAGAGTGAATGCTTAAATTAGTGAATGCTCTTATATCGAACTTTAAAACGCAAAACCTGAAAATGTTGAAGGCACGGAGCATATAATTTTTTCTAGGGAAAAAAATAAATGGGCCATTCTCTGGACTTGCTGTTTTCTCCAACGTGGTGCAATCTCAGAGTTGATATATTTAAGTTGGGGGGGGGGTAGTTATTATCATGGAACTTACAAACAAAGGCATTGGCAACCTTCAAACACTGAACCCCACCCAGTTTGGGCTCGTGAACCTGAGTGACTTCTTCGAATCAGTCTCCAGAGCTGTGGATGAGGGTAAGGTGGTCCATACAGCCTATCTAGACCTCACCAAGGCTTTCAACACCATCCCCCACTCTGAAATCATAGATAAACTTACTAAGCTGGGCATTAATCCCTATATCACTCGATCAGTTACCAACTGGCTTACTGACAGAACCCACACTGTAAAAGTAGCCAATTCCAAATCTAGATACAGACAAGTGACAAGTGGAGTACCTCAGGGTTCAGTCCTGGGACCGCGCTTGTTTGGCATCTACTTCTCTGAAGTACAGGCCAACACTAAGGGACTCTGGCTAACAAAGTTCACAGATGACTGCAGACTGGGAGCCATTATTGAATCCCCAAATGATGTGGATATTCTGCAAAAGGGCCTTACAGAAACAGATGCTTGGTGCCAGATGTCAAGAAATATATAGTTATCCCCTTTGGGAAAAAACATGTACCCATGAATTACCACTTAGGTGGCAGTACACTAAATACTGAAATGTGACAAGAGACTTAGGGACACAGGTGGACAGTGGTCTCACCTTCGATATTCATGTCACCACAACAGTCAGGAAATCCTTCTATGTGGCACACCTCATCACTAAGGGCTTTTCATCCAGAAAAAAGTAGGTCATTGTCCCACTGTACTCATCCCTCATTAGACCCATTATAGAATACAATGCCCCATTTGGTATGTACCTCTCAAGACATCTGCAACAACTGGAAAGGTCGCAGAAATACCTCACTAAAAGAATCATAGGCCTAAAGCAGATGCCCTATACTGACCATCTAAAAAAACTCCAGCTATACTCTGTCACATATCGTCTACTCAGAGGTGATCTCTGCTTAACATACAAGGCCATGTCAAACCCAGAGCTGTTGGACATGCTACACTTAAAGAAATCCCAATCCCTCAGAGCCACACACTCCAGGGATCTAAACCTTGTCATTACAATGAACAAAACATGCTGGAGGGATAGGTTTCTGACCCAGAGACTCCCCAGACTTTAGAATAGACTTCCCATACATGTTAAGCAGAGTGCCTCTTTGGCCCTCTTCAAAAGGAACCTTGACGATTGGATGGGAGATAGGAAATTCACCCCTGGGATCATGTCAGTCACCCTGCTAGACACGGGTCCAGGGAAGTAAGTACTGTGGGAAGAAATAGCCAGGGAATTGTTATGGCTTTGCTTGTATAGGCCCTAGGGCCGATAGCCTAGTACCAACCTATGACCCTATTGATCTATGAGAGAATAATACACTGACAAATACATCAAAAGCTAAGTACATGAGATTTGGGAGACATAAACTGAAAGGTGAATATTTAATACAGCTCACAGTGACTGAAATATTGAAACTGTACATTGATTTGAGGACCTGGATATGTGGGTGGCAAGATTCAACTTTGAGTTTTTCTAATCATATCATCCAATTAATTGATAGTTATAGAACTATAGGTTCTATAAAAAGATTTATAAAGTTTAGGAAATTAGAAATGATGAGTCATTGCTTGTTAGTTACATTAGACCCAAACTTGAGTATGGAATAACAATATGGAAGCCTTATTAGAAAACTAGCATGAGTAAACTGGAAGCAGTAGAGAATCATCAGATAACCTATGTAGAAGATTTTATAGGTGTGAGAAGTGTACCAATTGGTTTTCTGAGAGAGCAGCTGATGCATGGAACAGACTGCAAATTATATTAAGGCGAGCACCAATTTACATATTTTTAAGAACAGCCTAGACACTTATTATGGGAACAAGTGTTTTAGCATATTAGCAGGCTAAAAGGACATTAATGCCTGCGTTTGAAATATCTGTATGCATTTTTGTATTGTATGTATGTATAGAATTTCAAGAGCTATCCTCTTTCTTCATGGTTGTGTGACTGTGAAGTTAGTCTTTGTAATTTCCGGTGAGTGGGTGTTTTTATTTTTTATGTGATTAAAAGTATAAACCATTCATTTACCTTTTTAATCACATTATTTCAGAGTGTTTGTTGATAGATGTTTGACATCACCAAATTAGGAATCATTAGAAAGTTTTCATTCATACCTGAAAGAAAATCTCTGACTGAGTGCAAAACTGGTGGTTATAAGATTGTGTGTGGATGAGCAGTACATAATTGAATGTTTCTGTCTCTGTGAGACTGGCCAGTGATTGCACGGATGGAAGTTATTTCATAGATAGCATGTGTGCGTGAGTGCATATACTGGTGTACGTTTGTGAGTATGAGCGAGATCAGTGGTGAGTGGGGTTGAGGAAGTGCCTCCTTTTTCTTGCTGCCGTGCTATCTCAGCTACAACATATATCAAGTTACCTGTGTGTAGGGGACCCAAACATTTGGAATGTAACGGACTTGACCTTCAAAAACTCTTACTTCATTATTTAGTCTGAGAAATCAAAAGAGTGTGCTATCAATAAGTGCTGTTTGATGACGTTCCAACAAGAGTTTCTATACACACTCACGTAAAGACATACAAGCATGGATTTAATTAGTACCAAATAGTTTATTGCTACCTTCAGCAAATATACCTAATAAAAGCTATGTCTCATTATAATCCATCATGGAAGAAGAATATTTTTTATTCTTTTAAGCACTTAGAGAAAAAAAAACACCATGGTGTTCCACTGATTGAGACCACTGGAACCCAGATATGATATGATGTCTATTATTGGAAGAGCACAGGTCTTATTATACATTTACTGAAACTTTTAGACAAATAGGAGCCTTTTGTCAGGAAATAATACGTTTTGATGTAGTATATCTACTTCTCATGAAGGCTCACCTTAGGCCACATAATTCAAGTTGTTATATTGTGAAACTTTGGTCAGTCACCAAAAGTATAAAATCAGTACCCCAGTACTGTTAAATACAACTGGAATGTTGGCTATTTTGGGTTGGAAAGTGGGGAGGCAGACTGTGCATGACTGATATGGAATGCTAGGGTGTATCCTCAAGGGGGTCAGATCTCAGAAGAAGAGAGGTAATGATTATGCTCTAGAAGGCCTTGGTTGTACCACACCTTGAGTACTGCATGCAGCTGCGGAGGGTATACAAGGCAAATTACATCAGATTATTGGAAATAATTCATAGGAAAAGCTACCAGAAACACATATGGGGTGAAGGGAAAGGAGTATGATCACAAGCTGGAGGAACTAAAGCTTTCAGAAATCAGAAGAGAGAAGTGGGAACATGATAATGGTACAGAAGATCATATCAAGGAGATGTGAAAATGTAATTTGGAACATGAAGGACCTAGGAGGAAGGAGGGGTGCAGGCTGCAGATTGTAAGGACTAACAGTTCTCTAGATCTTTGAAAGTACTTTGCAAATAGAGAGCTGTGGGTCAATCATGTAAACTATTGGAATGAGTGGTGGAGAGGGAATACAAAGAGGCATTCAAGCGTGCATGACGCAGGTAGAAATGATTAAGGCATAAGTGATTGATGGGGGGTATTGAGTGTTAAGGCACTTAAAAGGACAGACTGGATAAGCTTCATATCTCCTTCTGCCATCAAGCTGATATAAGTAGCATAATTCAATATAGTGGGTCAGGGAGGGACAAGGCATAAACATGAAAGCAGCATGCTGAAATACTTCACACTTTCTATTTCTATAACTGTTTTCAAAGGTAAACATCAGGGCTGTATACAGCCAGAAAATGTCTGTCTTTAAGATTGGAAAGTCAGTCTTCATATGAAATTGACTAATAGCATATATGTTCTTATTAAAGTTAAACAATTATCAAACTGGTTGCCCAAGGCAGTACAAATGTGTCTCTGTTGGAGGCGTGAAATATGTGTGTAGAAAATGTAACAATTAAAGCATTTACCTTCTGGATAATCTATATGACTTCTTCACAGTTGCAAGGGGTAAATCCTATTAATAGGAATATATTCCATGTGGACAGTCTGTATGTAAAATGACTTAAGCCAGAATCTGGATAACCATTTGAAATGTTGGGACCCACATGCGCAAGTCCCATAATATGGAAACTCATTGAAAAAACATACTTACATGTACCAAGTCTGAAATGGCCATTTCTCTGAATATTACCTTTGAAGTTGTTATATATACATTCAGGGGGGTGCAGGGAGTTTGTCCCTCTGCAAACAAGAACTTAAAAAAAAGAATGATGACTGAGATTTGCTCTTCTCCTGGATTTTCAGCCTTTTTTTTTCAGTGTGTTGGCACTTGATGTTATGAGTGGTGACATTTCAATAGGGAGCCTAGAATATCTGGTACTTTGAAAACACAGTGAAGACGTAGCCCATATTTTCAGTATAGGTTTACAACATCTATATAAATGTCACTGGGTTCAGTCAACATATAACACAGGAACTAACACTACTTGCATTTGTTTCTGGTGAGAGAAGAAGCAAAGGAGCACTGTATCCCAACAGAGTGAAGCTGTGGTGAGACCAGCAGTAGTAGTAGCCCGGCAGTAGCCATACATGCGACTACTCTCTTTTCATCATTCTTGACAAGCTATTTCTTTGTTTTCAATAACTACTGCTTGATTTGTTTCTAACTTCAGAATATCAACCTAAATACGTCATCCTTAAATTTTCAGGGTATATGTATTACTTTCCCCTCAAGTGTTTGGCAGTGCTCTATATAGACTCAGACACCTTGAGTGACATTTTTCCTATAAAAGCACAACTGAAATTTCTCCAATACCTAGTTGCACACAGGACAACTAGTTTGCAGTGACAAGCACTGTCCCCATAGTTGTAAACTGGATAACTCCTGACAGTGATATGTAGTCTCACTCCAGCTGTCTAATCAATAAAAAAGGGTCTATTGCCATGGCTATGAACTTTCCTACTGTATCCTTTACCAGCTTGGTGGATATGGGCATCCTGAGGCACAGTAGAAATTGCCTCATGTTTACTGACAATGAGTTAATTCTTAAATAAACTGATATGGTGTATGAGAGATGTATTTACACAGTCACTGGAGGCAAAGTTCTCACATGAACGTACTCCTAATGTCAATAAGGTTGTCAGTAGCACACACGCTGCACCAATCACGTACAATCCAAAGCAGACATATCAACCCACATATGCTGAGGCACTTAATTGTAACCTTCCTAAACCACAAAGACCTCCTAGATGAAGTACACATAACTAATACCCTCACCAGCCTCAAATGCACTCTTTCAAAACAACACCAGCATCAGCACATACTGCTACATCTCATGGAGCCTGTGCCGCTAAGCCCATAAGGCAAGCCACCACACATTCCAACATTGTAGTCATTGGAGATTCCATCATGAGATACACTGATGTCACTCTCACCAGGCTGAGTAAGGAGAAAGTCATGGTCAGTTCCCTATCAGGGGCTAGGATCTGCCACATTACGCAGCCACTCTGGTCATTGGACCACAATTACCAATATGACTCAGTCATAGTCTGTGTGGGAGTAAATGACTTGAGAAGTACCTCCCTAGACTATATGAAAAGAGACGTCATGGAGCTCTCAAAATATGTGACTCAGGCTGGTATGAGCCTAGCACAGAGCAGCATTTTACCTTCTCCAAGGATGATGCCACAACATGAACAAAAGATGATTGACGTTGATAATTGGCTTAATTTCTGGTGTCATTCTAAAGGGGTGCAATATTTGTCAGCAAGGAAGGAGATGGTCAACAGGCCATGCTACTTTTCCAGGGATGGTCGGCACCTCTCCCCTCTAGGCTTTCGAATATTAGCTAAAATATTGTCTTCCCACATAGTGCCTTTTTTAGGCAATGCCAAACTGAAAGCATTTCCGACATAGCAAATCAAAACCAAGAAAATCTAAAGTCACTACTTCTCAATGCTGAGTCTAAACAAAAAACTCCACTCCTTAAAAGCTCTCTTTTCCCTGGAGAATGCTGACATCTTTGCAGTCGCTGAGACATGGTTTAAAGCCACGGACAGCACACCAATAATGCTAGGTTATAATGCCTTCCACACATTTAGGCCAGCTACTTCACAGTCAGGGACTAAATGTGAAGGTGTCTCTATTTACATCAAAGATAAATACACTAAAGGCTGGTCAAACAGGACAATGCACTTAAGCTGCTCCATGTTCAAATCACTGTAGGCAAAATCCAATACCACTTCCTTGTAAGCTATACATCCCCTTCTATGACCCAGGAAATCCATACCATTTATTTAATCTTATTAGAAACACTAACCATCCAACCCAATACCATATTCATGGGTGACTTTAATTACCCCATTATTAACTGGAAATCCTGTATGACACCAAATGTACATGCACAGGGATTTCTGGATTTTGTAAACACAAACTCCCTGGACCAGATAGTCAATACATCAACCAGGGGTGCAACCATACAGGATCTGGTCCTCACCGATATGGGAAAGTGCTGCACACCCCTACTGCATTGCCTTCCCTGGTAAAGTCAGACCACAAAATGGTCTCCTTTGAAGTAAAAATAAAAACTGGACCCCCAGCTAAACCTGGAATATTCAGGAACGATTCTATGGCTAACCTTCTGCTGTTAAGTGAGAACCTGGCAAAATTTCAAGCCCTCATAAACCCTGCGAGCACTGCTGCCTATGCAGAACTGTTCACAGAAACCCTGTACAAGCATGTTAATAGCTGCATAGAGGCAGCTGTATCCACCAGGAAGAAGTATAGAACTAACTCAAAAAACAAGCCACCATGGTGGAATCATCAAATCAATAGGCTGTATAACAGAAGGAAGAAAATCATGGCAAAAATTAGGAGGTGCAGCACCCAGCAAGATAAAAGCACTCTCAAACTAAACAAACAACTTAGAGTACAAAGAAACTCTACCAAAGTGAGACTTGAGGTAAGTTTGGCCTCCCAGGCCAAAGGCAACCACAATGCATTCTTTAGCTATATCTGCAACCTCAAAGGCAATACACAATTGTGTGTAGAGCTCATTGTAAATGAAGCCACCTATATGGAGCCAGAAGACATAGCAAACCTCCTGGCTGATAAATTCAGCTCCAACTTTATCCCTCTATCCCCCTCAATCTTCCCTCAGGAAATATCATCAAATATAACTTCCCCTACTATCACTAGGGAGCAGGTCCTTAATGCTCTCTCTCTAAGACCAAGAACACAGCATCAATGGTCCCAGACAATATCTCAGGATACCTTCTAAATAGCATGAAACATGACCTATCAGGGCCTCTGGAATTACTATTTAACTGTTGCCTCCAAACAGGTTTCATGCCTCATGAATGCAGACAGGCAACTGTCATCCCTCTGCACAAAGGTGGGCCATCTACAGACCCTGGAAACTACAGACCCATAAGTCACACTAGTCTTATATGTAAAGCCATGGAAAGAATCCTAACAGAGATGATCAACAGAGATACAGTAAACCTCCAGACAATGGACCCAACCCAGTTTGGTTCTGTCAAGGGCAGTTCATGCCTACTCATTCTGGTGAACTTCTTAGAGAAGGTCACCAAAGCAATGGATGAGGGCAAAATTGTTCACACTGCCTACCTTGAGCTGACCAAGGCATTTGACACAATACCTCACTCAGACATTGTTGATAAACTCAAGAGGTTGGGTACAAACCCATATGTCACCCAATGGATAGCCAACTGGCTCAACAGACAAGACCCATGAAGTTAGAATCGGGGAGTTGACCTCTACAAAGAGGCCAGTCACAAGTGAAGTCCCTCAGGGATCAGTGCTTGGACTCCTTCTTTTTGGCATTTACTTCTCAGAAGTCAAGGCCAATGTCAATGGTCTCTGATGACTAAATTTGCCGATTATTGCAAATTAGGAGCTTTCATTGAATCTCACACTGACACAAATGATCTCCAGGATGGGCTGATACAGACAAACAACTGGTGTCAGAGCCATGGACTAAAAACTAAATACCAAGAAATGCATTATAGTATCCTTTGGGAAGTCATCCATTCCTGATAACTATCATATTGACAACAAACCCCGTAGAGTTGATCCAATAGTCAGGGACTTAGGAACACACATAAATAGTAATCTAGCCTTTGACCATCATGCGTCTACAGTAGTTAGGAAATCATTCTATACCGCACAACCTATAAACAAAGTCATGGCATCTAAGTCCAAGAAAGTCATTGTTCCACTGTATTCGGCATTCATCAGCCTTTTTTTTGGTGCAGTATGACTTTAAATCTGTGAGTATTGTTTGGCGCCAAAAAAGTTTTTTAAACTGGGTTTAATCAAAGATGGAATTCAGTTCTGATGAAGCCTGCAATGTGAACAGGTGAAAGCGCTAAACTATTTGACGGCTGTATCTTGTTTTACAATAAATTGTGGATTTTTATGTTTAAAGCGTGCTGCTATTGTTTGTGCAAAGTGAGTTTTTGGTACTTTGGTCATTATTGGAGAAGATTACCGGTTTCCCAAGACTACATAGCGAGTGGCGTAAGCTGGTTTGTGTGCTATTTGGTTACTTAGTTGCTGCGAACACCTTTTTTGGATTCATCAGACCTATCATTGAGTACAATGCTGCCTTTGGTATGTACCTAACTAGGCATATCCAACAATTGGAACGTCCACAGAGGTTTCTCACTAAAAGAATACAGGGCATAAGTAAAATGTCCTGTGCTGACAATCTTAAAGCCCTATTCCTGTATTCTGTCTCCTACAGGCTTTTGAGGGGAGATCTTTGCCTGGCATACAGGGCATTGTCAGAACCTACTCCAATGGACTTCCTGCATATCCACAAAACAAACAGCACAAGAATTACCCATTCTAAAGACTTAAACCTTGCCTGTGATATAAATAGGTCTTGCTGGAGAGATAGGTATGTATCCCAGAGACTACTGCATCTATGGAACAGGCTCCCCATCCATGTTAAGAAGAGCTTCTCCTTAACCCAATTCAAGTGCAACTTGGACAATTGGATGGGAAAGCAGAAATTCATCCCTGGTTTAGTACCTATGTCTCTGATGGACACAGGCAACCTGTAAATGGTTCATCTCTCAAACCTCTGCTTACACTTATAAAGGGTATCAGAACTTGTCAGAGACTTGGGATGCATGGCTAGGCCTAAGAAGGCCCTTGTGGTTGTTAGCCTAGCAAACACCTATAAACCTATGACCCTACTATTTATCTGTCCTTGAATTTGATTTGTTTCAGTATTATAAATGCTCATACAGGATAAAAACATTTGCTTAAAGTTGTGAAATGATACAGAAAAGTTCAACATGCAGCTGTCCTTTTACTTCTATACATAAAAGCACATTAGTAAATTAATTCCCAGATTTGTTGTCCAAAGTAGTTTTCTTACCCTTCACTGATCATTGTATACCTTCTATTAACTTATGGATTCATCTGTTCCCCATTTCCCAAGATATTAACACACGCCGTAGTGGTGGTCATTTCCTGTTGAAGAGATTTACCAGAGGGTACCTTATATACTAGGTAATAGTTATGCTGCTGGTGGCCATCACTTGTATGAAGGAGGTGCTTTCTGTTTATTATGCCCCCCCTCAGCAGTTGATGTACATTCTTGTATTGTAACAGTACCTTCTATGTCTTGCAACTGCAGATGTGCCCATTCCCAGCTATACTTAGAGGGCAAGAATGAATGCATGTGGCTCTGCAGTGCCAAGCAGACTTCCACGAACCATAGTGCTGTCATATATGCTAGTCTCCATAATGCATTGGAAATGCAGCAAAACAGATATCCTATGTTTACTTAGGATGGGTGAGCTGACATGAGCATTTCATTCCCACTCTACCTTGTCAGCTCCTCCACTGCCTGGGATACAAGTTGTCCCTGACTCATCTGCGGTGCACTCAGGGCTGTAACCCATATACCACAGATATAACTTGCCAAAACTTGACTAGAATTTATCAGAATTTTTAGAAACCAAAAGTATGGCTAATAGCAGATACATAGGTGCTGCTAACAAAATAATTCAGATATTAAACATATGTAGATATAAGTATTAAGTATTAGGGATACAACAAAACTAAGTATGTAAAAGTCGATTTGATTTTTTCACAGTTTTCCACTCAGACAGTTTAATCCTGCCTTTTTAACATTTAATTCCAACTGTGACCGGTCGTTCTGCTGTGTCACTACTAATGCTGCATATCAGGAGTCACCGCATACTTCCATCACTATTTCCCTGTTAAATGCAGCATTACCTTGGAAGCTGGCCTTCATCTCTAAGTCCAAATCCCAAAGTAGAATATAACACAAACATACTGAACAGGACTGGTTGCTTTCCAGAACTCTGTGACACTTCATTGTTTATTGACTTTTTAGAATAGTTTCCAACTGATAATCACATTTTTCTCCTGATATGAAAACCATTTTCCAATATACTGTACCAATGTGTCCCTACCCCTACCCTTGATATATTGTGACCAGCTGTCTGTGAGGCATTGTGTAAGATTCACACTGAAGACCTGTTATATGCTTAACCTCAGTGATGACTCAGTTACAAAAGATAGCACTAAATCACGTTTATTGACAATACCATTTCAACATAAAGCCATGTTGTCTTTCGCCAAACAAATATTTTCTGCACAGAAACTCCACTGAACTGCCATGTGCAATTTCTTCATGACCTTCCTCAGGAAAGACATGAAAGAAAATGGTCTTTAATTACCTGCCATGTTCAAAACTCTATTCCACACTTTATGCAACTAAACCAACATTCGCAACATTCAGTTTTCTGTCAAAAGGTTACCATACAAAGACTAAATTTCTTTAAGCAGTTAATTGTTGACATCATAATTTAACATGCTAGAATTTAACTTGTTTGGATGCTATGTATTGCCAATTGAAAAATTCTCATTTCTCATAGGGAAAGATATTATTTTATATCTGATGGAAGAAAAATAGAGTGGTAGTATTAAGTATTAAATGAAGGTAACAGACCAGCAGTTCTGAACTCTATGTTGCAAAGGCCATGCTTGTGACACTTCCCCAAAGAAACAAAATCATGAAAGTTCTCTGCAATATATGACACAATATTTAAAACATGAGCAACCAATGAGCTTTTCGTAAAAAAATCATTCATTCATTTATACATTCATTTATTCATTCATTCATCCTTAATCGACCTGCCTAATCCACTTTGGGTTTGCAGGTGCTTCAGCTTATATGAGAATTCAGTGGATGCATGGCAGAGGAAATATTATAGCAAGAACCCATGCCTGGGTGTGAGTAATGCTGGATTTACCCACGGTTGATGTTGTTTGGTCAGGAGGGCAAAGCCCGATTGGCCAAACAAAGCCACCCATGGGTAAATCCAGCATTACCCACACACAGAAGTGGGTTATTGCTATTATACAATGACATTATTTAAGAAAAAAATAATTACTTTTCTTAAATAATGGCATTGTATAATGCCTCCTTGCTGCCCTTCCGCAGTTGTCTGGTATTCTGCGGCATTTCTGATGTACTGCGCATGCATATGCCTATGCAGTACATCAGAGCTGTGGGCAAAAGCAACGGAGAAAGCAAGATCTCTGTTGCTTTTTACAAACTGTTTCACTATGTTAAATGGGTTTAACATAGCGAGACAGCTTTAAAAAAGCATTGGAGAATCTCCGTTGCTTTTTTAAAAGCTGTCTCGCTATGTTAAACCCATTTAACATAGCGAGACAGTTTTGAAAAAAGCAACGGAGAAAGCAAGATCTCCATTGCTTTTTACAAACTGACTCGCTTATGTTAAACTCGTTTAACATAGCGAAACAGTGTGAAGCAATGGAGATCTTGCATTCTCCGTTGCTGTAAAAAAAGAGTTATAGTAATGGAAAAAGTCCGGGCGACCGAACCTCTTTCCATTACTATAACTCTGATTTACAACATGCACGCTGACCAATCAATGTGCACATTTTTGAATATTAATGGGGGTTCGTTGTATAATCTTGAATAGACCACACCAACTCATTACAGAAATACTGAAACACACAAAAACACATGCACACATTAACTTCTGTGTGGAGTTTGCATGTTCTCCCTGTGTTCGCGTGGGTTTCCTCCGGGTACTCCGGTTTCCTCCCACATTCCAAAGACATGCATCTGGAGCATTTCTTCCTGGGCCTCTGCTGAAAACAGGTTCTGTGGAACCTAGTCGGACTTTCCCGGTCAACAAATGATAAATAAATAAAATAAACTCAATGTCATACAGCATGCAGTTACAGGAAACTTGGAGGAATATTTTTTTCACTAATGGCACATCTTTCAGATGTGGAAGGGAATGTGATCACTTGGTAAAAACACATATGGATGCAGATGAGCATGAAGACTGCATACAGGTGGCACCCAGGCTAACAAATGAACTAACCGTAGCCCATGCAGTCCAGTTTTTATAGAGAAATTGTCATTTAACCTGATTCTGACATAGCATTTAACATTCATTGATAAAAACAATTTTAATTTGGCCAATACTGAAAACTGATTAAATAGATCTTACCATTCTTCATGTTTTATTTACTACATGCATCTTTACCACTTTTTTAGTATCCATATTTTCTAAAATGTGAGTTCATGAATGTTTCCCTGCTGTTTTCCAGATTTATAGCTATGTTGGGCATGTATATACATGAAATATATATATATATATATATATATATATATATATATATATATATATATATATATATATACATACACACACACACACACACACACACACACACACACACACACACACACACACACACACACACACACACACACACACACACAAAGGAGTCTACTTCACATAATCGAACATCCAAATGTTCAGCTTTCATATGGTCGAGACCATATGATTGAACATTTGAATGTTTAAAAATGTGAAAAAAAAACTAAAAAAAAAAAAACTAAACAATGTTAGCAGGGGGGCAAGCCCCCCAGCTCCTCCACCCCTGCTATTTAAATATACCAACTCTGAGATCGCACTACATTGTGGTAAAGGGAAATCTTCCTGTTCTATGCTCTACGGAGATCCCCATTCAGACAGTTCGAACTTTTATAAGCTCGATCATATGGTCTCAGCCATCTGAAGGGGACCAATACACACACACACACACACACACATATATATATATATATATATATATATATATATATATATATATATATATATACACACACACACACACACACACACACACACACACACACACACACACACACACACACACACACCACACACATGTCTGCATGCAAAATTGTCATTATTATGCTAACAGTGCTGTTCTGCACTGAAATACATTGTTATCTAGTGACTTGTTAGTTAGTACCAGGCATCCAAGCATATGTTGGTGGTTCTTTTACACTTGGGCTCCATACCAGTCATTTTACAATAAGTTGGTCAAAGACTGCACTCGATGCAGAAGAGGCTTGATTTCAACTATATCAGCTGGAAGTTGCTGGTAGAAAGCTCATTCTGTGCTTACCTGATTGGCCTTCGGGCATAGTGTAAAACATGCTATTTCTGAGCCTATATAAGCCTCATGTTTGCTCGAGCTTTGGTTCATTTATCTAGAGCTGCTAACCATTTGGTAACAACGCCAGAGACTTTGAGAGATTTTGCAAACATCTGAAGCTATCCATGGCAAGACAAAGAAAAATAAGCATCATTTTACACTTGCATTGCTTATTCTCATTATTGTATGACATTTCACCGTGCTATTTAGTGTTTGTATTGCACTTCTTTGAAGTTTTATAGTTGCTTTTCAAACTGCTGTAAGGACTGCTTTTCTGGACTGAAATACATTGTATCTAGTGATTTGTAAGTTAGTCCAGGCATCTGTTTGTGGTTGCTTAACAACTGGGATTTGTACCAGTCATTGTGCATTAAGAGGATATAGTATGCACTCCTTTGGCAGATGAGGGCTGATTTCACCTATCTGAGCTGGGAATTGCTGGTAGAAAGCTCCTTGTGTGCCTACCTGACTGGCCTTAGGGCACAGTTAGTGTAATAGTTGTTTTTTTTCTGAGCATATATAAGGCTCATGTTTGCTTGAGTCTTGGCTCATTTATCCAGAGCTGCTCCTCATTTGGTGATGACACCAGAGAATTTGAGAGATTTTACAAACATCTAAAGCTATCCATGGCAAGACAAATAAAACTAAGTATCATTTTACACTTGCATTGCTTATTCTCATTGTACCCTGAAGATTCACTTTGCTAATTATTGTTTTTCTGCACTTTTTTTAAGTTTTAAAGTTATTTTTCAAATTGCTGTAAGGGCTGA
This sequence comes from Protopterus annectens, assembly GCF_019279795.1. Classification (NCBI taxonomy): domain Eukaryota; kingdom Metazoa; phylum Chordata; order Ceratodontiformes; family Protopteridae; genus Protopterus; species Protopterus annectens. The sequence goes on along the minus strand of NC_056734.1, from coordinate 597,825,514 downwards.
TGTTCTGCACTGCAAAAACATTGTATCTAGTGATTTGTTAGTTCCAGGCATGTGTTTGTGTGTGTATATATATATATATATATATATATATATATATATATATATATATATATATATATATATGCAATTACCAGAAGTCGAAATTTCCCTATAAAAAAACAAAAACACCTTAGAACTTTACCTTACTCCCATGTGACTCACGGGGCAGCTAGTTTGAGTGGAGAGCAGCACTTATGCATTTACTTAGGACTATTTAGGTCTGCATTTCCTTATCATAGCACCCAGGAATACCCTCCACTTTTATCCCTTGAAAAAGCACAGAGTAGAACATGTAGCCATGGACAAGCACTTTCCTGCTCTCTCTGAATCTAGCTTGGCTGACATGTACATCCTTAGGCAATGCAGCAATTGCCTTTTGTACACTGACAACCACTTAATTTTCAAACAAAAAATACAGTATGTGAGAGATATAGTTACACATTGACACTGGAGGTTAGTCTTTCACATATAGATACAAAAAGCAACAAACATGTTGTCAACAATCCACACACACCACTCACTGCACTCACAAAGGATCACACACATAGACCCACATATACAGAGGTGCTCACATGTAACTTATCCAAATCTCAAAAGCCTCTCAGGCACAGTCCTCAGAAACTCCACATGTATACAGACAAGACAATTCCCATGACAACACATAAAGCCACATCTCATTGTGCTCAACCAAGCCCATAAGGCAAAACACTCCACAACCTAATATTATGATAATAGGAGTCTCTACAGTGAAACACACAGATGTCCATCTTATCAGCTTGGATAAGGAGAAGGTTACAGTTAGTTGCTTTCAGGGGCCAGGATCCATCAGATCACACAAGCACTCAAGTCACTTACCCCTAAGTACCAGTATGACTCAATCATAGTCATTGTGGGTATGAAGGACCTGAGATGTACTTCCTTGGACTATATGAAGAGAGACATGACTGACCTCTCAGAATATGTGTCACAAGCAGGTATGAGCCTAACATTGAGCAGCATTCTATTGTCTCCAAGGATGATGTCAAATTACCAACAGAAAATGATCGACTTTAACAATTAACTTAGCTACTGGTATAATTCCATAGGGGTCCAATACTTGTCAGCCTGGGAGGGCATGGTTGACAGGCCACACTGCTTTACTAGAGATGGTCTTTGCCTCTCACCTCCAGGCTTTTGGACATTGGCCAAAACATTATTCACCCCTTTTTTAGGCATTACCAAACAAACACACATTCCAACAAAGCAAAAGCTACTTAGGGCAAGCTAACAGTGTTACTACTCATTGCTGAAAGTCTCAAAATACTGCACTCCCTAAAAGCTCTTCTCACCCTGGAGAATGGTATCACCTGTGCAATTACTGAAACATGGTTCAAAGCCATTGAAAGCACTCCAGCAGTAAATGGCTATAATGAATTTCATATCTTCTGATTACTCACTGAGCATGAAGTGTTCATATGAAAGAGCAAAAGGTGGAGGTGCATCTATCTACATAAAGGATAAGCACAACTCATGTCTGGATAAATAATATGACTTGCTTGAGCTATTCCATGTCCAACTAACCATAGGAAAAATACATTACCATATTCTTGCTAACTACAGGGCCCCCACCATGAACCAGAAAACCCACACAACATACCTGATGTTATTTGAATCACTCACAATCCAGCTCAATACCATGATTTTAACTATGCCTCTGTTAACAAGGAGGTATACATGACAACTAGCATGCATGCCCAATGATTTCTTGATTTTTGTACATCCAAATGCCCTAGAGCAGCTGGTCTGTACTCCCACTAGGGGAACAAATATCCTAGATCTGGTGCTCACAAATATGGGAGAGCACTGCAACTCCCAAAGTTTGATGTCATCACTGGTAAAATCAGATCACATACCAGTCTCTCTTGAAATAAAGGAAAAACTAGACCCACTACCTACCACAACATTACTGAGGGAGAGCCAGGTGAGGTGGTATTGAATTAATGTAGGGAGTGTGTCACTAACTGCATCCATAATGAGTAATACACCCCTGCACTATCCAAGTGCCTGATAGTAATAAATTCAATGTAATAAATTATTTTTTTTTATTTTATTTTAAAGTTTGTGTGGTGTGCTGCAGTTGACAGTGTTAAAAATCTAAAAATAAAAACCAGATGCATTTAATTTATGGTTCAAAGGTCAACTGCAAGCATAGCTTAGTGGGTTTGTGCAGCGCTGTGCTTAGTGATGCTTAAACCTTGCTTAGAAGTATATGTAAAAGTATAACAGCATTCCCATATCCACATAGACAAGTGGGTAGAGTTATAGTCTTATGTGCAGTATGTGCTGGGTTTGAATACATGGAAGGGAAATTAAGCAATTATTTTCTAAATCTAAATGATGCCAATTATTTTTAAATCATGATCTGCTGCATTCATCCAAGCTATGCTAAGCCATGACAAGCACTGCTAAAACAATCTTTGTTTAAAGACCTCTTGATTGTGCTTAGCTAGTTTGTGCACTGCTAAGCATTGCTAAGCATTGGCAGTTTAAGTGCTGCTCAGCAAAGCTAAGCTGGTTTGTGCAATGCCAAAATGTCCCAATGGTGTGTAAGGGTGGGAAAACAGGCTTAAATGCAACAGGTGGGAATATAGCATAACATGTTGGAGTTTGAACTGTGCAGGAACTATGGCAGGTGTTGGAGAGGGTGCAAGCTTCCAGGTGCAGCAGTGGGGCATTTTGGAGTTCAGGGTTATGGTTGGACTCCTAGTGAAATATCATGACATCCAGCTGCTGCAGGGCCAGTATGAGAGATCAGAGCAAAAGTCAGAGCCCTGGGACTGCTATCACATGATCTCACCAGTGCAACAGGTATCTCCACATAGATCCCTCACCATTATGACCATCTGAAGTGACAGAAGAGGGGACTTCTAGACACCTTGGTCCAGGATGCTTGGAATGGGAATGACCCACAACTTTGTGAGTACTGTTAGCATTGTATTACCAATACCTAATCTTAATGTGTGATAGACAGGTATGCATAATGATGTGCTTCTCTCTCTACAGCTGCATAGGAGAGAGCTCGCATCTTAGAGGCCCATGTAGGGCACCTGGCCAGGTTGCACCATGAGTGTGATGAGTACAGATGTATCTTGCAATCTATAGTCATATAACCAAAAAAGAGTAAATTATTAACTGCCATTAGGTATATACAGTTCTGATTGTATTGCAATGAATGTGGTCTTAGACCTGGACTGCAATGACTGAGTACTGTAAGTATAGTGCAATAAAGATTAAAGCATGAAACCTGATAATGTTAATGAAATAAAGTTTCTACTGCAATAATTGTTGTATTACAACTGTATTGCAACACCTGAATTATATAAACTGTTGTGCAACAAGGATTTGAAAATATACCAATAACTGCATGAAGGCACCCCTAATAAAGCTGTCTTTTGCAATATGTATGTAAGTAGGGCTGTTGTTCATGAAGTTGAGTATGACATCTGCTCTGAAATAAAAACACAAAGAATACCACTAAGTGACTCAATGTTAGCTAAGAAAGAGTGTTATGCTAAACTGTAGCATTAGAGCTGTACTACCAGATATATTTATTATGACATTTGTTTTGCAAAACAGCTGAAGCAATACCAGGAACACCAAAGGCAGATTGTGTATATCAGGATTTTTTGTGTTAATGTGTATATCAGGATTGTTTTGTTTTAACCATTGCATTTCAGCTATATACATTTCTGCTCTGAGGTATGGTTCTACAGGCAAGTATGAAATTGTAATAGCTGTAGACTGCAAATATACTATTTGCATCTCTATATGGGTCAGGTAGCCAACCCAATACTCTGATAAGGTTTGTACATGTGACAGATATTTCCATCCACTAAGAGTTTATTGTGTACACCTGCATTCTATGTAGTAATGTACAGTTTACCTAGTATCTCTGTCATACATGAATTTCATGCATATGTGTTTAAGGTTCACTGTAGTCTTATATAAAATTGTACTTGTAATACCAGGTCATATTTTGTTTCCAGGTGAGCTCTAGGCATACATTAGTCAGGCAATAGTCATCTGTGGCTCAGTAGCTTAGTTTGTTAAATGCTATGATTGATGTACATTTTGTCACACACAGACCAGGGTTCGCATCCAGTGACAAGTACTAGTAAATATTATTGAATCAGTTATGTATTGTTAACAGATGTTCTCCCCACAGGAATTACAGGTAAGGTAAATGGCTGCAGTAGCCCTTATTATGGGTTAATAATCTGTGTGTTCGGATGTAACAGAGTGTTAACAGCAGTGATCAGGAATATAATAAGACATCATAAAATAAAGGCAACAAGTACAATACTAATAAAAGTTAGTAGTCCATACCTCTCAATGGTACAGATTTTCGCACACTATCAAACTTTTTGCCTCATATTTTTGCTCTGTTCCTCATGTAAATTGTGTTATTTTGAGAAATCACTTGGATGATTTAATGATTAAAGTCAATAACTAATGACAGTCATTTGAGTTTCAGACTTCATAGCCTTCAGAAAATGTACTATAACACAAATCCTGTTACTCTAGCAACTTTCTATGTTTATAAGAGGAATATTTAAACCGTGTGCCTATTTTTGGGTCTTTGTCCCCCCATTTTGTCAGGCTTTGTCCAGATTTCTTGCAGTAAGAGGTTGAGAGGTATGGTTAATACATTAATTGAAATGTGTAGTCTTGGTATGGCTGTATGCCTGGTGTGTCTGTGAACGTTTGCTGATGGCCAAACCCCATGCCTGCCAAGGCCGGCATGATAGACGTATACTCTCTACTGTGCGCAATACATGTCTCTCAAGTGTCATGCTGTCACGGACTATGATGATTTTTGCCTAATCCCTCTGTCACAGATCTATCATCAACATGATTATGTCAATAGCACAGTCACACTACATCAGTTCACAGTACACCTTGGTAGTCATATAAGTCCACCTGACATGTAATAGTCCTCTGTAGTTGTGTACCTGTAGGTGTTACAGCTTGCCCATACTGTCCCATGTGGATAGCTTGAGAGGTATGTACATGCTACAGCAGCTATAGGGCACTGTTATACATAAAGTAAGGGCAGACCTGTAGGCTATATAACAGTTCTGTTGCAAACTTTATAGCCTATATTGGTATTAATAGAGTGTATTTCTCTCCCCCCTTATCTTCATTATAATTTATTATTGTTATACATTGGTTATGGTTTACTATTAACAAATGTTCTCTATAGGTTATGTTGGGCCTTGTGGTTTATTATTGTTATGTATTACAATGGTTGCATACTAACATATCTTTTTGAATTACTTATTTTGTTGGCCTTATGCCATAACTGTTACTGGCATGCTGTTACTATACTGACTATTATCTCACTTAGTGTTGTATTCCGTATACTGTGCAATGTTATGTTACTGTGTTATTTGCAGTGTTCTGGCATGCTGTTATAACTAACTAAATGTTATGTTCATTACTAACCTGTACACATTGAAATACCTCAACACCAGAGCTCAGCCTACCTTACCTCAGCCAGCTGTGGCACTGTGGGATCCAAGCTGGTGGTGCCCCCTTCACTGGCCCTGCACTACCTACAGGTGGAATCATCTCAGGGGATGAGGTATGTCCCCCCTGGGAGAAGATGCGGAGGGGGAGGTGTCACCCAGAATCAGATATTAGTAATGGTGTACAGAATAGTTCATCATGGGTATGAGAATTGCCTGCACCAGATTGAGGGCAGACTCACCAACCTGAGGGGCAAGGAGGCCCTGGCTCCCAGCCTCCAGCACACCCACTTTTGGGGCAGTGAAGGAGCAGTGTTGACTGCCCATTGGTGGGGAGCTCAGTCATACTGCTTCCATCTGGGGGCACATGGATCTCTGATTCCACAACACCCTCCCATCCAAGGAGTTTACCCCCTCATGTGTCACACACTGCCCCTGTATGCTGACTTGTCTGTCTGCAAATGCAACCTCCCCTACCCAACTTAACTCCCCACATGTACCTATATCCCTTCCCCAACATTCCACTCTCTCGTTAGAAAAAAAGACACCTGTCCCACCAAAATAATATCTCCCCATACATAGCTCTCCATTTTGCAACCTTGTCCACTGCACACAGTCAATTATTATATTAATTAATGAACACAGTTAGGTTGCCCTCACACCTCTCTCTGGGGTGTGAGGCTCCAAATTTCAAATTCTGTACAACTTGCACAGCTGGTGCTGTACAAGAATGCTATGGTCCTTTCCTACACCAATCCTGCACATCCCTATTTGAATTTCAGTATGCTTTCCCCCTGTTGCCCCCATTTTACTTGCCCCCATTTCACCATTTTCCTATCACACTTTTTCTTATCTTTTTTATTTTTATCTCAGGTTTCAGCAGAGCTAAGTGGCTCAGCACACCTCACAAACCCATTTAAAACTGTTCAAAAGTGCCTTAATCATCTTATGTGTTTCTGACAGTGTTAGGCACATCTGCAAAATAACCCTGCCATGTCTTGAGCCTAGGCCCCTATCAACTACAACACAGTGCACTAGCCCACTAGGCTGTTCAAATGTGTTTTAATCATCTTATGTGTTTCTGACAGTGTTAAGCACATCTGCAAAATAATCACCCCTGCCATGCCTTGATCCCAGGCCCCTATCAACTACAGCACAGTGCATTAGCCCACTAGGTCACTCAGCTCTGAATTAAAACAGGTGTTTCCATTAACATATCCTGATTGCCACTGACACACTGCAAGTGCATATAATGGGAAATTGGCAGTGTATATGGGACTGTGATGCAGACACTGCACCAGTACACAGCCAAATAAATAATAATGGATGTACGTGAAGCCTGGGATAGCAGGTATAGCTGTTGACTGTACAGACTGTTTCAGAATATCCATAGTTGTGCCCCTTAGTTATGGCACGGTTTTCGCAAAAACATATGTGTCTGCTGAACTACTGGCAAGTCATTAAATATTAAGCTTAGACAATCATGACAGACATTTCAGTGTCACATCTCATACCCATCAGAAAACACATGCTAATGCAATTCTGATGTCACAGACTGTATGCATGCCCATATATCTTGCAAATACACCTGCTGCACCAGTGACTCAGTAGCTCAGTCTGTTAAATGCCTTGTATGCAGTACATTTTACCACCCACAGTCCTGGGTTCAAATCCATTGTGTTGCGCTTCAATTACATTGTTGTGAATACAGCAAATAATGACTGAGTCATGCAGTTGTAAGCAAAACTGGTTGCTGGTACTGAATTAACTGCTACCCATGTTAGCAAGTCAAAGACCTGTAGCTAGGGGCACAATGCACATATTTATATAGGTTACCTATATCTCGCCTACTACTCTATGATTGGCACTGTTAAATAACAGATGCACCTTAAGCACATGCCTCAACTGGACTGTTAATGGTACCCTCACCCTGGCTCTGCTGTAACGACAGAGCTGACACTGCTCCCTTAGTGACACATACAGCTTGCTATCCTTCAAAGTGTTCACACTCCCCAATATGAGTCCTATGCAAAAAGCAGAAGCTGCAGCCTGCAACATATGCAATTGTATGTTAAGCTACCTGCTACAGATCTACCATACCTCACAATCCCCTAGAACAAGGGATCCACGCAGCACCCATACATAAAGGGGTGAGGGGGCAAAGGTCATGTGGCAGGGACATGTGTCACAGTCTGCCCCTACAAACATTCAGAGATGTTAGACCAGTAGCTACCGCAGCAGCATGCATATTCTGATGGGTATGATGTCTGACAGTCACATGTCTCTTCCCCGTTACTGATCTCACCCACAATGTTTAACACTGAACTGCCAGGTAATCACAAAGTCATTTGACAATGGCCAAACATAGCATGCACAACTGTGGACATACCTCATAAATCTCAACAGTGGACAGTATTTGCACCTACCATTTGTGATGCTGTAGTCTCCACAGCTCACTAATGTCCATCTCACAGACTAAGAAAGTGGTCAAGGCCTACATGAAGGCAATAAATATTGCACTGTTGTATCATGTCATTGTCTAATGAAAGTGCAACCCAGCTGTTCTGGATGCAATTAGCAAGTCTGAGCCATGGATTGGTGCACAGGCAATCACCTGTTATTGAGCATTATCTACAAAAGGCAAGCAGCTGCCTATGGAAAACAAGTCTGTAACTTACTTTACCAAGACAGACTGTGATTTAGGAAGCATTTCTCTTGAGGATTTGTGCACAAAAGGATTACATCAATCTACCAGGTATGTAATACAAGTCCCCATATAATGGGATGCAGATGGGAGGATGCAGTTATGGGGAATAGGGATCACAACAGTAGGCCTGTAGTACATCTCTGGGAATGACATGTTGGTGATACTCTGCTGTCCACCAGCAACAGGTATACCTCTCAGGTGTGCCTGCTGTGAATTAAATCACAGCTGTAGCCCTCTCACTCCCTCCTACAATGGTCGGCTCCTGTACGAATGCTACTGGATTATGTGTTAGACATAGTGACAGTAAGCAAGGTTGGACACAGCTGTCATATTACATGATGTACTGTCATTCAACTCCTCTCATTCTGTGAATGTCACACAGAAATAGTTCTGTCTGTGATGTACTCTGGCTAGGTTATTGTTCTGTCAGCACTCATATGTCATTGCTTAAGAACTATGGCTACCATACCTGGCAACCCCCTACAGCAGGAATTCAGGTCAAAGCCATTATTAGTGGGGGTACACAGGCCCAACTTCAGTGACAGAGTGTACATATTGGTCATACAAAGTAAGAGTATGAATACAGTAACAGATATTACTGTAGCATAACTGTTATCTGCGAGTTCTGGCATGTGACAGACAGATTCTCTGCATTCTGAGAACAACCATCAATTACTGTCCAACTGTTTGCCAGACAGCTACATGTTTGTGGCAAAAGGACCACATATATCAGGCAAACATACACATTCCACAAACATCTGTGTACTGGAGAGGTAGGACACTTACAGGGAAGATAACCTACAGCATGTTTGCATTGATGTCATTGTGCACACTGATGTTGCTGGACTGTCCCCATATACTTGTGATAACACACACTTATTTTTCTGACAGTGGCTGTATGAGATGGGACTGGGAAGTTGCACATAGGGGACAGACCACCGTAAATGGCATTGATGGGTGTGGAGACATACAGTACACTCCATCACTGCACACAGGGGCATAACCGATATTGCTACTATGTTGCTGGTAGCCACACATAGTGTGTTGATAGACAGTGGGGTATAACATGGGATGTAGCTATGGATAGTGCAGGTCAATTTGGATGTGCAGGGTCTGTACATAGTAGATAGCAATGTATGTGGTCCTGTGATGTGTTCCCCTTTTCTTGTCTTTCAGAAAGGATGTATACATGGAAGCACCTGCAGTTTTCAGCCATTGAAAATAATGTTATCGTGGATGGCCTCAGACTGCATCACAATATTCTGCTGTCCAGGAATCTCAGTATCATATATATATATATATATATATATATATATATATATATATATATATATATATATATATATATACATACACACACACACACACACATATGTGCCACATACTGATAGATAAGGGTAACCGTGTCTGAGGGGGGTAGGGAAAGACAGATACGGGGTCTATATCAGAACATCGAAGTATTAAAACTTTGAATATTCTGATATCAAACACTATTCAGCGAACACTAAGAATAGCAAAGCTGCAGAAGAGCAAATTCTTTCCTCGGGAAAGAATTCGGTTGGCCGTTTCTGTGGCTTTGCTATTCTTAGCACTGTGGTGGAAAGTTACGGGTTGGGTTCAGGTAAGTGTGCAATTGTTTGTACGTTAGGGTTAGGGGCGGGTTAAGTGAGTTAGGGCTAGGGTGCGGGTTAGGCGTGTGTGCAATAGTGACAGACATTAAGGTTAGGGGTGGTTTAAGTGAGTTGGGGTTAGGGCACGAGTTAGGTGAGTGTGCGTTAGTGACGAACCTTAGGGTTAGGGTTTGGGTTAAGGTAAGTGGGTAGATAGTAGTGTATGTTTAGTTTAGGGTAGCGTTAGATGTAGGAATTTAAGTGTATGTGTGTTGTTGCTGTTTGTTTGATGTGCTTGTGTTGTGTGTATGTGTTTCCGAGCAGTGAATTTTTTCTATGGGAAAAAACTTCGCTGTTCTGAATGTTCGATATTTTCATGTTTAGATGTTTTGGGGCCGATTAAATAGCGTTCACTATTTTCATCTTTCGATAATGTGATATAAATGCCAGATACATATACATAGCTGTCTGTATGCACAGAGATATTTTCACATCTCAGTTCTTTAGGCAGATGAGGCACTAGACATTGGCTGAAATTAGCTAAGTGTAGGAATGTCCAGAGTGTGACTGTCAGTACTTACAAGGTGACTCCAGGCCAGTTCTACCTGTACTCCAGTGCAGGATTTTGTGTGCTACAGCCAAGTGGCTGCTGCACCTTATTCAGCAGTCCAGCACTTTCAAGATATTTTGTCCAAAGGATTCCCTGGCTGTGTGCTGAATGTAATATATGACTCATACCTAGCAACTGTACAAATTGTAATAGACTGTACAGGGTTTTGCATCATATGTATGGTACATTTTAGATAGCATTGTGATTTTATGGTACATCAGTGGTAAATCATTATAGATTGACATTAGGAACTGATGACAGACATTTGAGTTACTGACTCCATACACACCAGGGAACCCATGCTACTGCATGACCTGTTATATTTTCTGCACTTTCTACATTTGTCTGGACACTAGTTAATCCTTCTCCTTATATTTGGGCCTTTGTCCCACTCCTTTTCATGGCTTTGTCCATATTTCCTGCTCTAAGTGGTTGCAGGTATGCTGTGACTGTGGTACTTCATATAACATGACATGCAGGGTTACAGTCCTCACACCTCTGGCTGTACATGTTTTGCAGGATGTCCAGTGTTACGCCCCATGTGATTGCTCTGCTCCTCAGACAGTTGTGTTTTTCTGGTAATATACTACTAAATGGTGCCCACTGAATTGTTGCAATTACTGACAACAGTTACATAATGGCCTTTACATCCTGCTGCTACTCTGACTTGTTACAACATGCTGTTATACTAGCCACCTTCTAGGTTACTCAGAGCATGTATAATGTCTGCAGGTGTGGCTCTCTGTCCCTCAATTGTCTCTGGATTTGTCTAGCTTTCGTGCAGTAGCAGATTGTGACATACTGACAGTCTGTGGGACTCCTACCATAGCAGTGTGAACATGCGTACATGAGCAGTTTGTGTGTGTGCCTCATTATGGCATTCTTTGGTAGGTGTGTGTGATTTTCTGATGGGTGTCATCATCCACAGTTCCAGTGTGCAGCCAGCATCCCCCAGTAGATGGTGATATGGGATGTCCCCCTGGCAAACATCTGGTGCAGCTGTGATGCCTGCCAGATATGGGAGTTGTGATAATTGCTAGACTGCCAGCACACACATTCATGATAATGCCTTGGGCATTACACATTACCTGGCAGTTGATGGAGTGATACCCCTTGCAGTTGTAGATTCTACCCTCCTCACCGGGTGGTGCTTTGATGTATACATGAGTGCAGTACCTCAGGGTAGTGTGCTACATGGTAGAAGAGATGCATACTACTGGCCCTCTCCTCAGGGGTGTGGGGTAAATAAATGTGCTTACCGGCATGTGTTTGCATGGCAGCCAGGAACTGGTGGAATACCATGGATGCAGATGCCTGTGAGACCCCCATCATGTCCCCAGTTGGTCTTTGAAAAGTACCTGTAGCTACTATTCCAAGGGCTACACGTACCTTTGTTTCCATTGGGTGGGTTCCCTTCTGTTGGCTCTGGGTCTGAGCTGAGGGTGACAGAGGTTGGTGAGCTCTTGTAGTATGTCCCTGTTTACCTTGTAGCATTCTACAACCTCCAGCTGATGTAGCTAATGAAAGGTTACCCTGGGCCTGAACACTCTTCTCCTTCTCAGTCTAGGCCTATTGTAGGCATCAGCATCAGCACTACCCTCAGCCTCTAGCACATATAGATGTAGCAGTGCAGCAGCAATTCCTAGCATTCTATCAGTTAAAATTCCCAAGTCTGTACTCAAATGGTGCAGAATATGGAGGAAATAGATTGTAAGGTCTCTTCATACTTTTCAGTGCTCTGCTGCAGATGCAGTCTGTGTGAATGGCTAAATATGATCCATTCTATCTGCCAGGTACATCTTTGAGGGGTTTGAATGGCCCAGTGTAAGTGGAACAGGGGTTATCAGTAAATTATAATGATTAGCTTTCCTAGGCAACTTCTTTTTTTTTTTTTAAATGCCTTCCCTGGTAAACACTGTGGCTTGATGCTCAAACCATGGCACTGGTATAAACATTGCTCAGCAGTCAATGGACACACCCCCATGCATCGCACACACAGCATAGCTCAAACCAGCTAAAACACATGCTCTGCAGCTAAACAATACTTAGCAGCACTGGACACCCTTCTGTTGAGCTGAGCTGAGCAGTGTGCAAATGGGTGCCACTCTGCTCCAATCTGCATAAACAAATAGTGACACACCCCCTTTTGATGTCAGCTGACTCTTCTGTGGACACCAACATGGTTCTGGGCTTACACAGGTTTCATTTGTGGGCATGGTAACCCGTTTTTGTTATTCAGTAACCTCAACTTATTTGCATCCAGATCCATGCACACAACCTGGATACTTCACTGTTCCAGGGCATGTCTCCTTAGGAACCACTGAAATCTACCATTGTACATACTCCATGCAGGGCTATAATGCATTATTCTCACATATTTCCTATTTTTAGTTTTTAAACATTTTAATATTGTTTTTGCATAACAGCAGGTGTGTGCACTGCTGCACGCCATGCAAACATAATATGGGTGTTAAAAAATTTAATTTAGTACATTATTTTGCATTATTTTTTGGACACATGGGGCACAGTTTTGCACATACCTGTGTGTACTATGCAATCTCTGACCTTCTAGATGGGGTTTTGCAGCCACTGTTCTATTTTTACTGTGTTGTGCATGGAGATTTTCAATGTACACTAAGGACACCAACATGGGGTCTGCAGGACTGCCTATCTGCTTGCTGAATCACTCCAGCAACCTCATTTGCATGCAATTCACCTACTTATGAAGTGATTTATATGCCACAGACATTTCTGTGTCCGCATGCTCATACATGCCCCTCAGCTCTGTTTACTGGATCACACATCTGCTTACTTCCTTGTAAGCTCCATGCCAGTATTCCTACATGGAAAATCATTCTGTGTAGGCTTTATTGAATTCCCCCCTATATTTTAAGTTGAAACATTCAAAGGTGACCCTTTAGCAAGAAATAAAAATATCCATTCACTGTATGACCTCCCATTTAGTCCGAGACCAGCCATAATAGTACTTTAAACATTTTCATTCACTCATTTTCCAGTAACCACTGTTAACTATACACACACACACACACACACGCACGCATGCACACACATGCATGCTCACTCAAAGGCAATCTTGAGGATTACCAGTTCACCTATGACTTATCTTTTTTTTAAACAAACACCTTTATTGAATTATCACCTGTGACATAGGCACATTTACATTTATATAAAAGTAATAAAACTGTATTAACAAGTTCAAATTAACAAACATTATGGTTTACATATATTGCTATACATCATATAGCCTAAACAACATTACATTACAAAAAGTATTCAATTTCTGCCTCCTTTTTTAAACAAGAAACATTTATTAAGCCATCACTTATGACATAAGCAATCATATATTTATATAAATGAAAATCACACTGACATAATCCTGGTAGCAAGTATTTTACTTCGCAAACCATACTGACACACTCCCAGTTGCAAACATTATATATCACTTATAATCTACCCAATCATTTTCAGTCAAACATTACATAGCTCATTTAAGTCCTGCCTTCTTTTAAACCTCATTTCTCCCTTTATGTTTTGTTCCCACAATTCCCATTTTTCCTATGTAGTTTGCTCCTACCTTTTCCTAAAGATTTAAATTCCAATTGTGTTATCTCTGTTACTATATTCGCTACTTCTAATGTGGTTGGTTTACATTTTGATTTCCATTTTCTAGCAATTGCTTTTTTGGCAGCCACCATAATTAGAGACAGCAAGACCTTACCACCTCTAGGCAATTCCAATTCTCTATCATAGCTCAGAAAAATAATATTTCTCATCATACTAATATGTCCACCCAGCAACTCTGACAGTGCATCCCTCAGGGACTCTTTAAAGTTTGACAACTCACTACACTCTCAGAAAATATGTTCCCAATTACCTCTTTCTTCTCCATCACACCTCCAACATTTGCTATCTACCTGAGGAAAAAATATCTGGAGTCTACTTGAGGTATAAAAATATCTATGTAAAACTTTCTAAGCAAAAATTCTAAATCTTCTAGATTTTATTGCATATTTAGGAGACATACATATAACCCCTATTGTTTCTTTGTGAATTGCTTATCCAATCTCTCTTTCCAATCATTTCTAACTTCCTCTTATTTATTGCTATAGTTTGCATGCAATATTTTTATATGCTCTACTATAAAGAAACCCAGAGTACCTAGAGATAACCAACAGGGACACAGGGGTATCATAAATATAGAAGACACCCCTGAGAAGAATTGAACTGTCAAACAAAGCAGTGTGAAACACAGGTTGGTTAAATAAAATCATTGGTCATAACTTCATTATTCACTCAAAAAATAGAAAGTAGACTTGGTTTTCCTCAAATGTAATTGTTAATTTGACACAGTTGTTTAAAATTGCTTCCTTATTAACAATGAACTATTTCAAATGGTTACGTTAAATTGACAACTATTGACAAACAATTATTTGAATGGTCATAACTGTTGTTCTTTTTTTCAAATCAGTGAGAAGGCATGAGCTAGTGCAGTGCATACTCACTCAGACTCTGCCTTAGACTGCTGTGAGGGAAAGGTTTTTTTTTTTTTTCTTATATTGCTTTCTTGTAATTCATGCTGCTTTATTGCTTTCTTCAATTTTGAATATTGCAGTGTATTTTCATTGCTCTGTGTTTTAATTGCATTTTGTTTTCTATTGCATATAAAAAAAACAAAGCTGTATCTCTTGTGAGTCATACAGAAATTAGATTTGTTTCCTGCCCTCCCACGTTTGTGCTCTTAAATTCACTGTCTTTCTAGTTGCCTACCCTCGTGTTACTTGTCAACATAATTCCTCCCATGTCATCTTTCATTGCCTCTTGTCAGTAAGCACAATGTTATCATTTTGTGAAGTCACTCCCACTTAAGCTATTTAAATTTATTTGCCCTACCTTTATATTCCAAAGAGACAGAATACCAAGTATGCAATCATGGCCAATCTGTCTTGCTCTTTCAAAATTAGTAACTCTTCCCTTTAGACTGCTAAAGTTCAAGGTACCCCATCTTTCATATCTAACTAACTGCTTAGTGCTGTCTGCAGCTCTAAGTATAATAACCCATTTTCCATCTTAGCTTTAAAATCTGCAACATGTGGTCCCACACCAGCAATCATTAGAGAACCCATATTCCACCTCTCATTAGACATCCTGGGAGTAGTGCTTCTGTTTTGTTCCTGGAGAGAGAGGGACCATAGCGACATTATTTCCTGGAGACTGGTGATCACTTGAAAGCCTAATAGCTGATTCATAGAACCCATCTTAGAATTTGTGTTCCTGTTTTGCTCTTGGTGAGAGAAGGCGCAGAAGGTCATTGATTCCTGACTGTGTCTGACTGGGCAGTGAGTGTCTGTGTTGGGACCTTCCTGAATGGTCTGGTTGCTATTCAAGGCATCCACCAGGAAAAAGGCCACAAGAAGCCTATAGATCCCTACATCTGCTGGGATGAGAGTGCTTATCACCAAAGAGCTTGTGGTCTGCTTCTCATCTGGGGATTAGTGCTATTATTTTGTCCTGTAAGAGAATAGCAACAGACTCTGAATCCCAGAAGTGTAAAAATGTATTAAGACAAGCACTGGTAGTAGCCAATTAGATAGATCTCTACTATTCACCATTCTTGACAAAGCTATTTTTTTCTTTTCAATAAGTATTGCTTGATGTGTTGTTGTTTAACATAACTTCAGAATATCTCTTTAAACACTTCATATGTAAATTGTCAGGGTTTACTACAGTAGTTTCCCTCAATTGTCTGGCAATGTCCTGTATAGATACAGACACAGTGAAGTGATAATTTTTTCTGTAAAAGCACCCTTGAAATTTGACCAATACCTAGTTGTGAACTGTGCAACTAGTTTGCACAGTGACAAGCACTGCCACCAGAGTTGCAGATCAGATACTCTTTACTTTATTCTATATTCTCACAGCAACCATCTAATTAATAAAATGGCTTGTTGCCATGGATAAGAAATTTTCCATTGTCTCTGTTGTCATCTTGGTTTATGTGGACATCGTGGGGCACTGTAGAAATTGCATCACATTCACTGACAATCAGCTAATTCTCAAACTAACTGATAAGGTATCTAAGAGATGTATTTACGCAATGTCAGTCGAAGCAAAGCTCTCACATAGGAGCACTACTACTGTCAATCACATTGTCTGTAGTGCACACACTACACCCATCACACCCATCACAGACAGCACAGACATATTGAGCCACGCATGCTGAGACACTTTAGTGTAACTTTCTTAAACCCCAAAGTCCTCTTAGAAGAATCATCCATAAAAAATTCCCTTAGCTGCCCCAAATGTATTCTTTCAAAAACATCCACATTAACACATGCAATCATATCTCATGGAACTTTTGCTTCTAAGCACATAAGGCAAGCCATCACATGAACCAACATTCTGATCATAGGAGACACTATTGTGAGACACAATGATGTCTCTCTCACCAAGCCGAGTTGCTTATCAGAGGCCAGGATCTGCCATATTATGCATGCAATCAGGTTATTGGACCACACATACCAGTATGACTCAGTCACAGTCCATGTAGGTGTAAATGTCCTAAGACATACCTACCCAGACTATATGAAGGCAGCCATCATGAAGCTCTAAGAATATGTGTCCCAGGCTGGTATCAGCCTAGCATTCTACTTTCTCCAAGAATAATGCCACAACATGAACAGAAGATGACTGACTCTAATAATTAGCTTAGTTTCTGCTTTCATTCTAAGGTGGTTATAATATTTGTCAGCATGGAAGGAGATGGTCAACAAGCCATGCTGCTTTGCAGGGATGGTCTGCACCTCTCCTGTTTAGGCTTTTGAATATTGGCTAAAACATTGTTCTCACCCATAGTGGCTTTTTTAGGCAATGACAATTTGGCAATCCTTTTGATATAGCAAATCAAAACCAAGAAAATCTAAAGGTGTTACTGCTCATAGTTAGCCCAAACAGGAAACTCCACTCCTTAGAGAATGCTGACATCTGTGCAGTCACTAAGACATGGTTTAAAGGCACAGAGGGAACCACACCAGTGCCACGCTATAATGTCTTCAAGGGA
Organism: Protopterus annectens; assembly: GCF_019279795.1. Lineage (NCBI taxonomy): Eukaryota > Metazoa > Chordata > Ceratodontiformes > Protopteridae > Protopterus > Protopterus annectens. Next base: position 597,807,963 of record NC_056734.1, on the reverse strand, counting down.
CTAAAGCTGAAGGTATCTTGATTTACATTAAAAATAAATATATCTTAAAGCTGGTCAAACAGTATAATGCACTTGAGCCTCTCCACACCTAACTCAGCATAGGCAAAATTTCCCAATATCATATTATGGGTGACTTTAATTACCTCACTATTAATGGGGGATCATATGTGACACCAAACATGTAGGCACAGTAATTCCTGGGCTGTGTAAACAGAAACTCCATGGACCCGGTTGTCAGTACTTTCATCAGGGACCCAAACGTACTGGATCTGGCCTCAGTAATATGAGAGAGTACTACATACCTCTTAGTGCAATGTCCTCTCTGGTAAGGTGAGACCACAAAATTGTCTCCTTTAAAGTAAAATTAAATCCTAGAATCCCAACTAAACTCAGAGCATTAATGAAATACTCTGATACTAACTGCCTACTATTAAGTAATAACCTGGCAAAATTTTAAGCCCACCCTAAACCCTAAACCCTGAGAACACTGCTGCCTGTGTGGGACTGTTCACAGAAACCCTATACAAGCATACTGATACCTGTATAGAGGCAGCTGTACCCATCAGGATTTATTTATTTTAAGTTTGATGACCAGGGAAGTCCACTGGGCCACTAGAGAGCCTGTTTTCAGTGGAGGCCCGAGCCAAGGAGAAAAGCTCCAATAGTTACATTTGTACTGAAGTTACACTTACAATGATTAAAATTTGAAAATCAGGATACACAAAATTATGTACAAGAAGTGTTAAAGCAGGACATATTTACCAAAACAAGACACTTACGATTAAAATTTTGAAAAATTACTACAGAACTAACTTTAAAAAAAAAACACCCTGGTGGAATCACAATTTCTGTAGGCTATATAACAGAAGGAAGAAAATCATGGCAAAAAATATGATTCAGTCATGCTCATCAAACCAAACAATCAACTCATAGGACAAATAAAGTCTATCAAAGCCAAATCTGAGATAAGTCTGGCCTCCCAGGCCAAGGACAACCACAAGGTATTCTTCATGTACGTTATTAATCTCAAAGAAAATACACAATTGTGTGCAGAGCTCATTGTTAGTGGAACCACCTGCACTGAGCCAGAAGATATAGCAAACCGAATGGCAGAAAAGTTCAGCTCTTACTTTATTGCTCTCTCACCCTCCCGGCCTTCTTAAGGAAATGCAATCACATATAATTCCCCCAATTATCACTAGACAGCAAGTCCGCAATGCTCTCTGTAAGACCAAGTACACTGCATTAATATTCCAGGTTGCCTTCTAAATCACATATGAAGCATGACCTATCAGTCTGTATGAAATCACTATTTAGCTGCAGCCTCCAAACAGGTTTCATGTCTCAAGAATGGAGAATGGCATTTGTCATCCCTCTACAAAAAGGTGGGCCATCTACATTCATAAGTCTCACTAGTCTCATATGCAAAGGAATGGAAAGAATTATCATGGAAATTGTCAATAATAATAATATAGGAAACCTTCATACACTGGACCCAACCCAGTTTGGTTTGCACAAAGGAAACCTCCATAAACTGCACACAACTGAGTTTGGTTTTATCAAAGGCAGGTCATGTCTGCTCATCCCAGTGGATTGGACTGAAAATATCTTGAAAGCAATGGATGAGGGCACAATGGTTCACATTGCATTCCTTGACCTGGCCAGGGCATTTGACACAATCCCCCCATTCAGGCATTATTGACAAACTCATGAGGTTGTGTATAAATCCTTCTGACACCTGGTGCATAGCTAGCTGGCTCACAGACAGGATCCAGGAAGTTAGAATTAGGAAGTCCATCTCTACAAAGAGACCAGTCACCAGTGGAGTCCCTCGGGGATTGGTCCTAGGACCACTGCATTTTGGCAACTACTTCTCTGAAGTCAAGGCTAGTATAAAGGGCCTCTGGCTGACCAAATTGTAGACCTTTGCAAATTAGGAGCAGTCATGGAATTCCCCACTGACACTAATGTTTTCCAGAAGGGATGACACAGACAAATAGTTGGTGTCAGAGCCATGGACTAAAACTATATGCCAACAAATGCATTATAGTATCCTTCAGGAAGTCACCTGCCAGTGGTAACTACCATACTGACAACACATCCCTAATAACTGTTCAGTACTCAGGGACTTGGGAACACATGTAAGCAGTAATCTAGTCTTTGATCTTCATGTGTCTATGGTTGTGAGGAAATCGTTCTATGCTGTGCACTTATAAACAAAGATAAGGCATCTAGGTCCAAGGACGTCATTGTTCCAATGTACTCAGCATTCATTAGACCTATTACTGAGTACAATGCCCCATTTGGTATGTACCTAACCAGGCACATCCAACGACTTGAATGTCCACAGAGGTTCAAAATTAAAATACAGGGTATAAATAACACATCTTATGCAGACTGCCTCAAAGCCCTGTACCTGTATTCCATTTTCAACACGCTGTTGAGGGGCAATCTATGGCTGGAATACAAGGCATTGTAAGATCTCTCCACTCTGATGGACTTCCTGCATATCCACAAAACAAACAGCACCAGAATTATCATTCTAAAGACTTTAACCTTGCCTTTGTTATAAACAAGACCTTCTGGACAGTCAGGTATGTATCCCATTGACAACTCCTTCTCTGGAATAGGCTGCCCATTCATGCGAAACAGAATTCCTCCCAAACCCAATTCAAATGCAACTTGGATAACTGGATGGGGGAACCAGAAATTCACCACTTGTTTGACATCTATGTCTTTGATGAACACAGGCATTATGTCAATACTTCATCTCCCTGGCTCCTGTTTACACAATCAAGGGTAGTAGAACTTGTCAGAGACTTGCGATGCATAACTTGGCTTAAAAAGTTATGCATATTCTCCAGTGGTTATTAGCCTAGTATACATGCATGCACATACGCACCTGTTAATGAAGGACCTTTTATCTTTTTGTCCCTATGTATAAGTCCTTACCGCATCAGTAAACATTGCAAATGTACAGTACTTGGGGGAGGTTGCAAAACAGGAAACTGAGCCATATGATTTTTGTACATGTATGGGTTGAAACAGAATATATGTGTGTAAATGAGAAGGAGGGTAGAGGAATGGTAAGGATGCAGGGAATAGAGTTGGTAAAGGTGGATGAGTTTAAGTACTTGGGATCAACAGTTCAGAGTAATGGTGAGTGTGGAAGAGAGGTGAAGAAGAGAGTACAGGCAGGGTGGAATGGTTGGAGAAGAGTTTCAGGAGTGATTTGTGGCAGATGGGTACCAGTAAGAGTGAAAGGGAAGGTCTACAAAAGGGTAGTGAGACCACCTATGTTATATGAGTTGGAGACGGTGGCACTGACAAAAAGGCAGAAGTCAGAGCTGGATGTGGCAGAGTTAAAGATGTTAAGATTTGCACTGGGTGTGACTAGGATGGACAGGATTAGGAATCAGTATATTAGAGGGTCAGCTCAGGTTGGACAGTTTGGAGACAAAGCAAGAGAGGTGAGTTTGCATTGGTTTGGACATGTACTGAGGAGGGATGCTGGGTATATTGGGAAAAGGATGCTAAGGATGGAGCTGCCAGGTAAGAGGAAAAGAGGAAAGATAAGGTTTATGGATGTGGTGAGAGAGGACATGCAGGCTGCTGGTCTGAAAGAGCATGATGCAGAGGACAGGAAGAAATGGAAACAGATGATCCGCTGTGGCGACCCCTAATGGGAACAGCCGAAAGAACATGATGATGATGATGTGCTATAAGGAGTGAAGGAGAAATAACACTTTATCTAAATATCACCCAATGTAAAATGTACAAAAAGTTTTTTATATTCTGTTATGAACGATGTGAATTTTATTTATTTTATTTTATTTATTTATTTAACATTTGTTGACCGGGAATGTCCGACTAGGTTCCACAGACCTGTTTTCAGCAGAGGCCTGGGGAGAAATGCTCCAGAAGCATGTCTTTAGAATGAAGGCGTCCTTGATGGGTAATTTCCTTAATTTTATCCTAGAATGCTATGAATTATATTGAAATAGCCTTTTAAATACATTTTACCCAGGACTTAATAACAATATTAGCATTAAAATATTTAGAAATTACTCTCTATTAAATTAAGAACCATTATAGGGTCATAGGTTCATAGGGTGGTACTAGGCTATCAGCCCCAGGGCCTATACAAGCCTAGCCATAACAATTCCATGGCTATTTCTTTGCACAGAATTTACTTCCCTGGCCCCCTGTCTAGCAGGGCAACTGACATGATCCCCAGGGTGAATTTCCTATCTCCCATCCAATCATCAAGGTTCCTTTTGAAGAGGGCCAAAGAGGTGCTCTGCTTGACATGTATGGGCAGTCTATTCCACAGTCTGGGGAGTCTCTGGGTCAGGAACCTGTATCTCCAGCATGTTTTGCTCATTGTGATGACAAGGTTTAGATCCCTGGAGCATGTGTCTGAGGGAATGGGATTTCTTTAAGTGTAGAATGTCCAAAAGCTGTAGGTTCGACATGGTCTTGTATGTTAAGCAGAGATTGCCTCTGAGTAGATGATATTCGACAGAGTATAGGTGGAATTTTTTTAGATGGTCAGCATAGGGCATCTGCTTTAGGCCTGTGATTCTTTTAGTGATGTATTTCCAGTTGTTGCAGATGTCTTGAAAGGTACATACCAAACAGGGCATTGTATTCTATAATGGGTCTAATGAGGGATGAGTACAGTGGGACAATGACTTCCTTTTTTAGGGATGAAAAGCCCTTAGTGATGAGATGTGCCACATAGAAGGATTTCCTGACTGTTGTGGCAATGTGGTTATCGAAGGTGAGACCATTGTCCACCTGTGTTCCTAAGCCTCTTGTCGCACTTTCAGTGTTTAGTGTACTGCCACCTATGTGGTAATTCACGGATACATGATTTTTCCCAAAGGGGATAACTATGCATTGAGCTTGAACCCATGGATCTGGCACCAAGCATCTGTTTCTGTAAGGCCCATTTGTAGAATATCCACATCATTTGGGGATTCAATAATGGCTCCCAGTTTGCAGTCATCTGCAAACTTTGTTAGCCAGAGTCCCTTAGTGTTGGCCTGTACTTCAGAGAAGTAGATGCCAAACAAGAGCGGTCCCAGGACTGAACCCTGAGGTACTCCACTTGTCACTTGTCTGGAGCTGTATTTGGAGTCAGCTGCTTTTACAGTGTGGGTTCTGTCAGTAAGCCAGTTGGCAACCCATCGAGTGATGTAGGGATTAATGCCCAGCTTAGTAAGTTTATCTATGATTCCAGAGTGGGGGATGGTGTTGAAGGCCTTGGCAAGGTCCAGATAAGCTGTGTCAACCACCTTACCCTTGTGTGTTTGAAGGTTGCCAATGTCTTTGTTTATAGGTTCCATAATAATACATTCCATGGCCTTGCAGATCAGGCTCATCAGACTGATGGTGCAGTAGTTCCCATGATCCAAGGTGGATACCCCCTTGTGGAGTGGGATAACTGTAGCTGTGCGCCACTTAGTGGGCACGAAGCCTGAGGTGAGGCTATAATTAAACATGACACTTAGGTGAGGTGCCAGTTCATTTTGTAGTTTATGTAGTACACAGCCTGGGATGTCATCTGGTCACATGGATGCTGTATTTTTAGCTTTAGGGAGTGCATTGTTTTACCTTTGTGGCCATTATTACCGGAATTTGGCAATCTTTCGATATTGAGATTGGCCCTTTTGGGGGGGTGAGGGGGGTGAAGTTTGCACTGAATCGATCTGCCAGGATATTGGCAATATCTTTGGGATCAGTATATTTAATGCCATTCTGTTGTAGCTAAGAGCAAATCTGAGCATTGCCATTTAGATTCTTGACATAGCTATAGAATGCCTTGTGGTTGTCTTTGGAATCTTTAGCAATTTTATTTTTGTAACTAGCTTTGGAGGATTTTATGAGGGATCTCAGCTTATGATATGCTGTATAGATTATAACGCCTTGCTGCCATATATTTTTTGTCAAGGTATTTGCAGTCAGCATTTGTTTATGCTGAAGAAGTTCCCAATGATGGTGTTCTAAGATAAGTCCATTAAATGTTCTCACAGGTATATGTTTATTTGATTTGTTAACACTTCTGTCTGTCACAGGAGCATTGATGTGGACTATGCATGCCCTCTATGTCCCTACCCTTCCAATAACTGTGATGTAGCTGTAAAATGGTCCTCTTGCTTCTGCTGCTAATGCTACCCATCTGAATTACAGCAGTTAAATCTATACTTTTCAGTGACATAATGCTGTAACATTTTCAACAGACATACTGAATGATAAAGTGGGCAGCAAATTATGCCACAAGAACATCTTTAGTGAATTCAGCTGGTTATAGTGAAAAAAGTTATTAGTTTAACTGTATAGTCCTAAGCAGTCAAAATATGACCACTTAATAACACATCATTCAGCATTTGGCAAGAAATAACGAGAAGAAAAAAGACGGATATGTATATGTGAGCTGGAACCCAAAGAAATCAAGTAAAATTTTTTTTAAGTTATAAATGATTGTTTAAAATCAGGAAAATTGTGTAAATAGTTGGAATTGTCATGCAGTAAAGTTCATTCATTTTTCTATACCATATTTATCCTTTTCTTGTTCAAGAGAGAATTGCTATTTATTACAACAAGTAATGAATACAGGGCAGAGAAACAGTACTGCACTGGGATGCCAGTCTACCACATAATGCACACACTCACTCATTTACACACTAACAATCACTGCATTCACAACAATGAGTCATTTAATAAAGATTATCAACTCACCATATAGCATGTATCAAAATCTACATGGCTATAGGAAGTACATAAAGACTCCAGGGAGAAGGCACTAGAGCTGGTAACTGAACTGGAGAATCAAGATCACTGATGCAGTAATGGTAAGTGCTATTCTGATGCACTACCATTGTATTTTCTAAGATATCATACTGAAGTATTGTGAAAAAGAATACATCATTTCATACTATACCCCAGGAGAAAACTGTGTAATGGAAATGAGTAACAGAGCAACATAAATGAAGTTTATGCAAGTTTTACTTGCATGTCTTTGTTAGTTGCTTTTTCTGGCTATAAAGTAATTATAAACTGTTATACACTGACCTATGCATTGACCTGAGGGTAGGATTGCCTCTATAGTAGAATCTATGCTAAATATCACCTCAGTGTTGTCTGTTTTTACACTCAGTTGCCATCTTCCTTCATAGAGCAGGTATGTGTTATATTTTATTACATTTGTATTTGTCCTAAGACTATGTAAAACAGTGTAAAGACTTTGGTAGTGTGTTATATTTGTAACAATTTAATTCAGATCAGATAACCTTTATGTGTGCGTGTGTGTGTGTGTGTGTGTGTGTGTGTGTGTGTGTGTGTGTGTGTGTGTGTGTGTGTGTGTGTGTGTCTGTATATATATCTATATATATATATATATATATATATATATATATATATATATATATATATATATATATATATATATATATATACACATGTGTGTGTGTGTGTGTATAAAAACACTGTTTTATAGTAAGTGATGGTGTTATATCTTGCCTATCAGTGTAGTGCCATATTATGATAATTTGCTCAATACAGCTGTATATTTATACTGCATTACTTTGGTTCTCTGTCAGTACATTTCCTGCTACAACTACTTTGAGCTTACATGCATACACTTTTTTTACCAACACTCTACTCTCATATTTCCCTTGTATTCTCTTGTTATGACTTACTGTAGTCCTTCCATCTCTTTTTTGTGTAATAAGTACTAACTTTATTGCTTCAATATAAGTTTACAGCTTAGTAGAGTTTATTTTCTTTCTTTTATTTCAGAACCTGTGGTCACTACATCTGACAGCGATATTGCAGGAGCTCTGTCAGAAGTTCAAAACTAAGTGCAACCTATAAAAATTCAGCAAAGAGGTATTTAACGCATCTCTAAAAATTATAGACTGGTCCATCCTAAAAAGACTTCCCCTGAATTATGAAGTCAAACATTTCAACAGCACCTTCCTAAGCATTCTTAAAACCCTAGCCCCTCAGTGAACAAAAAGAATAAAAAATAACCGCGCCCCATGGGTCATCAAATCATGTAAAATTCTAATGAAAGACAGGAACAAAGCATGGACTGCCCAACTCATGAATAAAAATGACATAAGTCTTCAGTTATACAGACGACTCTGCAATCAAACAAAAAGACAAATATTGCATGACAAAACATCATACTATTCCTACATTCAAGATAACCACAAAACAACCATAAGAAATTCTGGTCCTCTGTAATGTCACTACTCAACCCAGGAAATAAAAGTAATCCCAATCCATATCCCAATATACCACCTCTACAAACAGACACCATATTCAACACATACTTTATAGAGTCCATATCCATCCTAAAAGTAAACCCAAGTCATCCACCCCACCTCACTACTTCTTCTAATATCAACAATACTATCCTCTACACACCCCACATATTCCACACACACAAGCAGCCCCTCACTCATAACCAAAAACCAAACCATCCCCACCTTACTTTTCAGCCCATCTCTTTATCTCATATAAAATACTACTACAAAAGCTGAAAACTTGCTCAACATCAGGAGACAACCTCCCACCAGAATACCTAAAGCTTGCCACAGAGGCAATAGCATTCCCTGTTAGAATCTTAATTAATAGGTCAATAGCTGAATCACATGTCTCTAACCTATGGAAGAGATCACACATTATCCCTTTACATGAGGGAGGCAACTCTACTGACATCACAAACTTTCTTCCTATTGCAATCTTGTCTCCCCCTCTCTAAGATTGTAGATTTGACAAAAGCATTTGATATGGTATCTCACCCCAAACTCCTTAAAGAACATTTCAGCATTGTTCTGTCCTCCTTCTCACTTTGGTGGTTCTGGGATTACACTCATACCTTTTCCACATCTATTTTTACTATCTCCTCTCTCACACCCTACCCTTCCTCTACTCGTACAATCCTACGCCTTAACCAGTATAATCTACCATACTCCCTGACCTCTAGAATTTTCATAATTGTTATGATAATCATCTATTATGTGAATAATACTGTATCTTCCTATTATCCTGCTTCATATAATTTATGTTTGAACACTATGACTTTATTATGTCTGCTGAGTTTTTATTCTGACAAATCAATATGTAGTTTTTCAAATTTTATGCTTCAATGTTATAACTTTATTATGTCTAAGTTATTATGACAAACTAATGTGTTGTTTTCATATTTGTGCTTGAATTTTATGACTTTATTATGTCTGTTTAGTTTTTCATTATGCTAACCATGTGCATCTGGAGCTTTTCTCCTCAGGCCTCCACTGAAAATGGGTAGCTCATGACTCAGCCGACTTTCCTGGTAAACAAATGTGAAATAAATAAATAAATAAATAAGTGATTATTATGCTCTGCCCACTTCATTTGACATTAAAAATGTTGCAGTGCCTTCCATGCCAGAAGGTGTGACACTACTAAACCCAGTGCACAAGTCAGAAGTAAGAAAATAATGGACAGAGCAACTAGATATTGTAAATGTTATATATAGTTACCAGAAGAAATAAGTGGGAGAAGATGACATGCACCTAATGAAGCTGTGGAGATGGCAGTGGTTTTGCGGTAGACGAAGGCCACTTATCCTAACAGCATCTTGAGCAGTATATCATATGTGGCAATTGCTGTGCAGACCTTACACCAGCTGGACAACACAGTAAGTTTAATCCACAGGAAACCATTGCAGAATCACTACTGCACTTTCCAACTGCATTTGTATTTCAGCAGCCTAGGTATAACATTCTGTGATTCCCTGAGGAATGGTTGTACATCTTACAAGCATGCTATAGGGTGGTAGTTCCCCTCAATAGCATTTGATGTACTACAATGGCACAACTAAAAATACTTCACTGGATAACAAGCGGCTAGTTTACATTAGCACAGATGAGTTTTAAGTCCATCAGTTGCCATATAATATACAACATGGCTGGCACCATCATAAATGTTTTTTAGAAGTATGTTGGGAATGTATATATTTGGCAGCTAGTCAGTTACACATACCACAGGAATATCTCATTCATAATTATATCTGCTGCATAACACACCTGTATCACTGATGGCACAAGAACACACTGGGAAGTATCAGCAACTATTCTACATGTTCTATGTCAGAGACCGAGATAATGGTGCCAACAGATAGCAACTCTGGCTGAAGTCTGCAATCCAATTTCAAAAACAGTTTGATGAAGAGAGATACAACTAGACATAACAGCCAAATACACATGTTGATATGTGGAATACGTAGCATCTTAAATAGTCTGTTTAGGTTAATAGCTTCATAGGTAAGTACTAGCCAATCAATCTGCAGATCACTTCAAGCCTAGCCAAAAAACCCTATTGAAAATTTTCCTCTAGCCTCAAGGATGGAAGACAAGATAGAAAAAGAGAGAATTTGCAGTTGTTCATCCAATTATCTAGGTTTACCATGAGCATAAATACTGTATGATCCATCCTTTTATTCTTTATGCTTTTTCCCCTGATCCTTGACAACCATCAAGCCACCCCCTCTGGGCTCAAGCCATCATTCCCCAGTGTTGAAGACCACATGCTCCACTTGGCAAGACGAGTCAACATACAAGTAGACATTGCAGAGTTTTTGCTCTTGCAGGCATCCCAGCAATGAAAGCATTATTTGTAAGGCAACATGAGCCCATGCATCACTCAGGGGCCACTTATATCTCACCATCAATGCATGTGTGCTCCTACTACAAATGCTGCAAAGGTCTACTATCACTGGCTTGTGTGTCAGTTCTCACCCCCTTTCTGCACTGACTCCTTTGTATTCTGACATGCCACCATGCTTCAACCAAGGTTTCATCACTAGAGCAGTAGCAACTTCTCCTCAGGATGGGTGTACCTATACCTCCTGTTTGCAACATCGGTTGCCCAAGCTGCTAAACGAACTCATGTCACCTGAACTGTAACAAAGACTTTATCTGTTTACACTACTAGAACAGGCTCTGTATGATTCATCTGCTGCTAGTTATCCTATTGAACAGGGGTTTGTGCCACAGTTTGCAGTCAATCAGCTGTGCATACAACACAATGATGCAAATCATTTGCACCCAGGAAATATAAAACACAACATATCATTGCATTGATGGATACCTTAGGCATTAAAAAAAACTCAAAAGGCAGACACGCTGAGCATATTCAATGAAATCTAATAGTTTATTCAAAGAAATCAGTATCACAAAACTTTTGGGCAATAGCCTTTCTTCACTGTGTGTATAACAAGTGAAAACTCACATCTCTATTTAAATAATTCAAAATAAAATCATGTGACACAGCCCCAACCAGAAAACAAAATCAATTAACTATTTGTTCTATTCTAAAATCAATTACTTACTAATACAAAAAGATTAAAATATTTAAGTTTAGAATAAATATACATGCATAACAAAATTCTGTTATTAAAACTACATTCTTATATTATTTTATCTATTGTAAAACCGTTTGCTTTTTCTTCGGTATAGGCTTAATATTGACAGCTGTATTCAAGCCTGGTGCAAGATCAACCTGTAGCCAGACTATCCATTCATATTCACAGATCTCCAAAATATTATTTATGTCACCACCCCTTCTACTTCTAAACTGGGTATCTACCACCCCAAAGCGAAAACCATGTTCAATGCCTTCTTCTCCTATATGTTTAACAATACATTGGTGTTCACCTTTCTATGTATCTCTGTCCTATGTTCTATAACTCTGTCCTTCTGTCTTTGTGTGCATTTCCCTATATAAAAAGCAGAGCGTTTCATGCAATTTGCCAGATAGACAAGGTTGGATGCATTAAATGTAGTATAGTAATTAAATGCATACTTATTCTTTGATATAGAGTGTGCAAACTCATTGCTTTTCTCAATATTGTTGCAACATATGCAACTATAGCAAGGAAATGTACCTTTCTTTAACATTTGTTCAACAGTATTAAGCTCAGTGTGTCTGGCTTTTGTCGTTTTTGTTTTACTGTTTTGGACTTTTTGCTCTCCAAAAAGTGGTTAACCTTACTGCTGATCCAATTTGCTTTTTACTATGTTTTTGGATGCCTTAGGCATCCCAGAGAGATGGCTAGTTTCAGCAGCACTGACTTTGACCATTATGTCTGCAGTAGATCAGGATACCACTTAGGCTGTCACAGCTGGTAAGCAGGGGTATGATGTTTCAGAATTTAGTTATAGCATTACTTCTGAGGTCAGTAATGTGCATCTAAATGTGTAACACGCATTTCCAACTGAACACATGCATGTGTTGGGCATACATGTGTTTTGGCAGCAGTATATCTATTCTTCCCTCATACATAAGTGTTCCATGTTACATACAAAGTGTAGTTACTACTATCCTGTCTGATATAGGTACACTTCTTGGGGATCCCAGTTAGGACTGACAATGGACAATGGGTGCATTTTTTGTGGAGTTGGGGGATACATCTCCACAGGCAAAAGCCTGTGGTGCAAGCTGCTTTCTGATGTGATATCTCAGTACCATTGTTATGATCCACAGTGTCTGATATCCTGTCAAGACATGCATGCATGAAGTGTTGTTTTTAACTGTAGTACAGCAGGCAGGCACATGAGAACAACTGCAAATCAGCAGCAAATTTCACATTCCATAGCACCCAGTACTTTGTCTGCAGTGATGCTGTGTACGTTGAGTGAGGGATAACATTGAGATATGATCAGCACTGACACCAGCTGAGTTAAACTCACTCAAGGTTGCATGCAACATTCCTCAACATCAGACAATGTGGCAACAGAGTCAGCCTCACATAGTCTTGTACAACTTGGACAGAACTGTAAACTACATGCATGATGCTGAAAGATTGATACAGCAGTCATAATACCCTTAGGGATCTCTCAGAGACTACTTGCAGACTTAGAAATCTACAGATGACATCCAGTAAGCTGTTATTCAGCATGCAGAAGATGATCAGGCACTACAGAGCTATGTGCATTTGTGACAGACTTCACAAGTGCCATACAAAATGACACTGTCCATCAGTCAAATCAATTATGTAATCATTCTGCATAATGACCTCTGCCCAGCATGCTGGTACATGGATGTCACAAGTTCTCACCTGCTATGTTTTCCAACACAAGGCATCATCACAATCAATTGGTAGTGCACAATTATTCCATGTTTGAGGTGTTGGACATGCTCAACCTCCATTCTGATGTCTCCCTAACTATTATCTCTGGAAAAGCAACAATTAAACATGAGTGTCACTTAATTACCAAGAACAGTCATGAATGTGTACAAAGGATGACATGACAGTATGTAATAACAGTCTTAAAATATATCATGGTTAATGCACAGTTAGTAGGGCACCTGAGGTAGCAGTTTATAAATGTACATAATAATCTTTACTGCTGTGTTCAAACTTCAGATTAACAGTAAAAGCCATATATTAGGTGCCCATTATTTTAAATTAAACACAGTACGGTTCAACATGGTTCTTGTCAATGCGCTAATACATAGAGTATTCACATAAGTCACACACATTATGCTGCCTGTAAGCAATACTCTACACAGCAATTGTGCAACACATGTCAGTGATGGTGCTACACAACATCCTCTTCCATGATATCCCTACTGCATACCGTGTTCACACTTTTCCTGTATCAGGCCTATACTAACAGCTTTCAGGCAATGTTACAGTAATATATTGTGCAGCCTGGATCAAGACAAGAATATCCATTCATTATTTTTCAAAAGCAGCATATCATACTACCTGAAGGACATGATCATCATCTAATTTCCAAAGGCATCTCCACTAGATCCAAGGAAGTCTTAATTTCCATTTACTCATATCTTAGACTCACTATTGAATATAGCACAACTTTTGGCATGTATTTATTTAAACATGTCACATAACTTGAAATACCTTAGAGATTCATAACTTAAAAGATCAGTAACTACAAAAATCTTAGTTATCAGGAGAGACTGGCAGCTCTTTCTCTGTACTCAGTCTCTTACAGACTCCTCTGTGGAGATCTGTGTCTCCCCCTTTGTGTCATGAAAGATCCAACCTTATTTGACCATCTAGTCCTTCACACAACTAATAGTTCATCAAATACTCAGGTAAGGTAACTAAACCTTCATCAGCAGATAAATAAGACATGTTAGTGTGATAGATTCATATCCCAATATATCTTTCAGCTCTGGAGAAAACTTCCACTGCATGTCAAGCAGAGTAGCACCATTGCCACCTTCAAGGTAAATGCTGAAAATGGGCTTCTACCTATTCAACCTTTCCAGGTAACCAAATGTCAATAAATAAATACATAAATAAGTATTATTTAGACACATCATATTACAGTAGAACATGCCTAGGCATGCATGAGAATAAAACACGAATGAAGAGGAACCAGAGATCTTAATGCAAGCTATAAGGAGTTTTACTTGGCGTACCTCTCAGCTGTCCAGATTTTTGCAGAATCCCAAATTTTTGGTGTATTCTTATAAAATTTATAGTCTTGTTTCAAATCACTGAGGAATGAAGTTACTAAATAATGGCATGCATTTGAGTTTCAGGCATTATATCCTTCAGAAATACATGCTAACGAAAAAAATGTTTTTCTAACAACTTTTTATGTTTATAAGAACAACATTTAAAATCTGCCCATTTTTTTTGGCTTTTGTCCCACCATTATTTTAGGCTTTGTCCAGTTTTCTTATGCTAAGAGATTTAGAGGTATATCACATGCACATGTACAGGTAACATATTCTACATATGTGGTAAATACCTGTGGCTAGATAGAATTGATAGTCAATGTCACTTCCATTACAGTTTAGGCCTCAACTTTCTAGCTCACTGATTGAGACACAGCACACAGAAGTATTAAAGGGCATGCAGGACACATTCCAAAGCCAACTCTTATGGAGCTATACAGATCCTTTTTATCATATAATGTATATCATATACTAAAAATGCAGCTGTAGTTAATAAGTTAATATGGCTCAGTACTTACCGGTTTTACTTGACCTAAAGTATCTAGAAGCAAAGTATGTGTGATAGCCTTTACTACAGCTAATCAATACATAGGTTTAAAGTGAAACATTATATGAAACATTTATATTTGCTTTGTACATTTATGACACACCACAGCATATGAAAAAATGCCACTTGCTTTGTACATTTATGATGTATCACAACATGGATAGTAATGATGTCCTTAAATTCAAGAATGTCTCAGAAATTCAGAAAAATGCATCTGGACATTTCTGTACAAACCAGCCTTGTGGAGTGTAATTCAACACAGAGCTATCTTGCATTAATCTCAATGCGGGTCTATATTATAGTATCGAAGTTTTTAAACTTTGAATGCTATAATATCGACCCGTTTTTGTCGAAAACTCAAAATAGTGAAGCCGCGGAACTTCGAAATCTTACCTAGGGTAAGATTTCGGTTGTCCGTTCCATGGCTTAGCTATTTACTGTACTGTGGTGGGAAGGTTATGGACCAGGGTAAGGTAAGTATGTGAACAGAGGTTACGGACCGGGATAAGGTAAGTGTGGGAACGGATCGGGGTAAGGTGAGTGTGCGATAGTTAAGGACATTAGGGTAAGGGAGCGGGTAAGGTGAGTGTGTGATAGTTAGGGACTTTAGGGTTAGGGAGTGGGTAAGGTGAGTGTGCGGTAGTTAGGGGCTTTAGGGTTAGGGAGCAGGTAAGGTGAGTGTGCGGTAGTTAAGGACTTTAGGGTTAGGGAGCAGGTAAGGAGAGTGTGCAGTAGTTAGGGACTTTAGGGTTAGGGTTGGGTTAAGGTGAGTGGATGAGTAGTAGTGTAAGGTTAGAATTATGGTTTTGTTAAGTGTATGTGTGTGGTTTATTTATTTTGGTGTGCTTGTGTTGTGAGTTTGTGTTTCGGAACAGCAAAATTTTTCCCTGGGAAAAAAATTGTTGTTCTGTATGTTTGATATTTTGTGGTTTAGATATTTTAGGTACAATGAAATAGCATTTGCTATTTAAATCGTACAATAGAGTAATATAAACGCTCTCAATACATGTCATCATTTTCCATGTGCATTACAACTGTTACTGTTATGCTCTGTGTAGCCATAACCCCAACTGCTTATGCACTGTTGCAGATGCATATTAAATATGCTGATAGTTTGCAACATTGTTACATAAAGTTTCATAAAATACAAGGCAGATGGGGGATGTTTTGTAACTGCCAGTGGTTCAGATAACTGTATTGTACCAGCTCGGCTTGTTCCTTAATGCTATTATTTTAGCGACTGGTCATTTATTGTAATACCTAGAGGTTTGTCTAGAAAATTCCATTAGTTTAAGACTGATACCCTTTACATTCTGGCCAATTACATCTTGACAAAGAGCTGTACTTGGAGTTCTGGAATGTATTGCACACAGTTGGTCAGCAGATCCCTGTATGCATAAGGATCCCATAAACAGGGGACAGTGTCAATGTGTCACCACAGAACAAGCGGTGGTGGTATGATTCCCTGTACCATATCAAAGTGATAGTCCAATTACTTACTACTGTGCCTTACCTTTAACTCAGGTGCTGCTTTACTACTCTGCATGCTGGGTTGCAAGCATTTCCTGTGACATGGTGCAGTATGGCAGACATAAATGAACAACAAGCAGAGCTGAACACAAGATAAGGCAACTATCAAGACACTGCATGGGCAAATGTAACCCAGGATGAGCCCAGCTACTCCTATGGATTATGTGTGGATGCGATCTGCACGTAGTGGTGCTATTACTTATGGTGAGTGCCTGTGTTAGCAATGTGAACCCAGCACTGTGTGCATCATTGTTTGCAATACATACATTTATAATATATTACTGTGTGTTTTGCCTTGTGGTCATCTTTTCCCTTGTATGGACAACACTATTTGAATACGCTGATTCATCAAGCCTCTTGCTGTTTATTTTATCAGTGCACTACCAATAGCACCATAACTGGCACTATGCCAGTAGGCATCAGTACGCTTGCAATATTGTTATTTATACACATATGAAAATGGTTTCCATGCTTGTTGGGGATTGATTTGTTTGCCACTGTGTCAGTTGTTCTCCTATTGAACTTGACTATATCTCACTGCTTTGTATTCTCTTTGTTAGCTTGGTTTGTGTACTGGTTATTGCACTGTTGAAATATCTGCATTTAATACTTTTATCTGGTTGTTATTATTTAGTTTATGAATATTATTAGTTACATAGTAGTCACTGCTTAGGTGTACTGACTTGACCGATTATTTACGCATACAGATTGTGTATGTTTAAATGAGACAACTTATTTTATTTTGGTTAACTCCAGGTTGAGGCACCCCCTTTAGCAATAAGTAATCAGAAGTACTAATAACACAAAGCAATGTTTTGCACCATGTTTTTTTTTCACTTCATTTATTAATTACAGCTTAGGATCTTTGATTTGAGATACTCTTTCATCCACATGTACCACGTTATATTGCAATGTTCAGTTTAGATATTAAACTACAAAGTGCACCTTTATTGGACATCATGATTATGTTATCCTGTTTCTTATATTTAAGACTCCCACATAACATAAAAGACAAGTAGAACTCTCAACCTTCCCTGATTTTAAGAATATTCCTAACTTTATGAAGTATTTGACATCCTGGTAAATCACAGAGGGCTATAATCAGTCACCTTTGCTGGACATTAGAGTTTCCTACTTCTAACTAATCAGAAATTTGGCATTGATGCAAAACCTATTGTTTAATTAACATTTTAAGTGAATTATGATAATATTTAAAAATTGTCCCTGATTTTGGGTGCCTGTCTCTCCATTATTGTTTGGCTCTATATCTGAATCTTGAGAAAAAGAAGTTGAGAGCTATGGAGAAAAGTGTATATCAGCAGATACACTAATATCATTCTTTAGACTTGATATATTTTTTTGTTTTCATTTTTATACACATTGCCATATTAGCAAACGTTTGCATTTCTGCATCCCCTGCTTCTTAAGGCAACACTGCAATTTAAAAAGAAATATTTAAAGCCAAAAGTATGTCAATAATAATAACAATACAGCGTAATACATTACCTAAGTATACTTGTTACAAAGATGATGGCCAATTTTATGTTATTTCACTGGCACAGTGCATTTAATTACTAAGAGAGGTAGTTGCCTGATTAATCCTGTAGAATTAGTTAAGTGTTTTTTGCAGTCAAGCTTTGATGTATGCAATATGTCTAAGCTCTTTGAACATCTTACAATATAGACTATACCCAGAAGCATCTAGTCACTGATTCTTTAACTTCAGTTTTATAAATTTAGATTTTTTATTTAATCTTATTTTACTATTTCATATATTGAGGAGTAGTAGAATAGTATTGTCTATTGTTTAACAAAATGCTATTGGGGCAAAGGGTCACTGTTTTTGGTATGATAATTTCTATCTGGAGTAACTCATGAACAATGCTTATTTTAGGATTTTATTTATCTATTTGTTTCTGTATTTATATGGAAACTAATTAGTTGAAAAAGACTCCATTAAAGTTTCCTTGCTGGACAGACATTGATACCTGAAGGCTTTCTTCATATAACTAATAAAAAGATCACAAAGAAAAGCCAAAAAAAAAAAAAAAAAGCAAAAAACAGAAAAAAGAGATGAACCAGAGTTACATTTAATATTCCATGTCTACAGCTAGTGAGGTTTGGTTTTGAAAGCCCAAATGCACCATTAAAGACTTTAAATATCAGTAAAAAGTCAGTGGGCATTCAGAAACCTTCAAGTTGGAACACTTTAATAACCAGGATAAGCGCTTTCGAATAATCCAACTCTTTTTCAAATCCAAGTACAAAGCATAATAAAACACAAACCTATTTAAAATAACACATTCAACCAATAAAAATGCAATAAACCACATACCCTCTAGAGGGACAAATCAATTCAATTTCCAGGGTCTATGCCCTCTAAGAACAGGCTTTAGTGGTCAAACACTGTTAAGCACTGGCACTCTATCCGCCTGCAGATCTGCAATCCAGTTTACTTCAACCTGTTCTGTTTTGAGGGAAATATTGCCCCCTCTTCTGGTTAGAGCACATAACTGCAGGACCATACATTTAAAAGTCTCAAATTCTTCTTAACATGGTGTGCAAGTGCATTATGCTCACCACCAGTCCTTATATCTCTGCAATGTTGTAGGACACTCTCCTTCAACATTCTATTGGTTTTGCCAACATTGAATGCATCACAATCCTGGCACTTTGCTAAATAGACCAGGTTCCTGGTAGTACAGTTGGCAAAACCTTTTAAACAATACACACGTCCAGTGACGGGATGTTGAAATTTATTAGACCTGTCTATAAAGGGTCTATATCAGAACATTGAAGTGTTAAAACTTCGAATGTTCTAATATCAACCCGTTTTGAGCGACCGCTAAAAATAGCAAAGCTGCAGAACACCAAATTCTTTCCTAGGGAAAAAAATTGGTTGGCCGGATATGTGGCTTCGTTATTTTCAGCCCTGTTGTGGAAATTTATGGGTCTGGTTCAGGTAAGTGTGCGATTGTGTGGTCGTTAGGATTAGGGCATGGGTTAGGTGAGTTAGGGTTAGGGCGTGGGTTAGTTGAGTTAGGGTTAGGGCACGGGTTAGGTGAATTAGGGTTAGGGGCAGGTTAAGTGAGTTAGGGTTAGGGCACAGGGTTAGATGAGTGTGTGATAGTAACGGACCTTAGGGTTAGGGTTTGGGTTAAGGTAAGTGGATAGATAGTAGTGTATGTAGTTTAGTGTAAGGTTAGTTGTAGGATTATAAGTGTATGTGTGTGGATTGATGTTTTTTAGGTGTGCTTGTGTTGTGTGTATGTGTTTCTGAATAGCGAATTTTTTCCCAAGGTAAAAATTTGCTGTTCTGAATGTTCGATATTATGTGGTTTAGATATTTTAGGTTCGATGAAATAACGTTCGCTATTTTCATCTTTCGATAGCATGATATAAATGCTCTATAAAGACGCAGCCTTTACAGTGTCCACACAGAAATGTTCTTATCCATTGCATTCCCAAACCATACTGCCCAGAAGTACATCCCATAGAGTCTTTACAGAGCAGTCTCTTTAGAATAGGTGTATTTCTGAACCCAAAGACAGGAGCCGAACCTACAACCTCCTTAATGCCATCATCCGACTGTAGAATCTTCCAGTTCTGATGTATAATCCTATTAAGCTAATAAGCTAATTACCCTAGATATCCACATCCTGCCCCCACCCCCCCATTAAGGAAACCATGGTAAAACATTTTTCCAAAGCCAACTTCATGCTTCTTAAGACAGAAGTGGTAAACTTCATGACACCCATGCAGATGGACAATACAGTTATGACTACTGAATCCTACACAATTGCACTTTATAAGCACTTACATGATTGCATGGATCGTGCTATCCCAAACAGAACCAAGACGCTATCTTCCAAAAAAAGGAAGCCAATCTGGTGGTCCCCTGCCATAAACAAACCATACAACAGAAGGAATAAACTGTTGCAAAAGAGAGTAAAATTCCATGAATGGAGGAGCTCCCTGGTCAGCCTCAGTAAGAAGCTGTGATCCCTTATAAAATCCTCCAAAGCTAGTTACGAAAACAAAATCAGCACTGATTCTAAAAACAGCCACAAAGCATTCTATAGCTATGTCAAGAATCTCAATGGCAACACTCAGATCTGCTCTGAGTTACAGCACAATGGCACTAAATATACAGACCCAACTGATATTGCCAACATCCTGGCAGATAGGTTCAGTGCTAACTGTACCCCCCTCACACCCCCTAAAGAGCCCATCTTTATACCGGAAGAATGCAAAGTTCCTGTAATCACGGCTGTACAGGTAAAAACCACACTCTCCAAAGCCAAGAACACAGCATTCATGGGACCAGACAACATCCCAGGCTGCGTTCTACACGAACTACAGAATGAACTGGCACCCCACCTAAGTACCATGTTCAATCATAACCTCACCTCAGGCTTTGTGCCTGCTGAATGGCTCACAGTGACGGTTATCCCACTCCATAAGGTGGGAGCCACCATGGACCCCGGGAACTAGCGCCCCATTAGCCTGATGAGCCTGGTCTGCAAGACCATGGAACGTACCACCATGGAACTTATAAACAAAGACATTGGTAATCTCCAAACTCTGGACCCTACCCAGTTCAGGTTTGTAAAAGGCAGATCATGTCTCCTAAACCTGATAGACTTCTTTGAAGCAGTCATCATAGTCGTAGACAAGGGTAAGGTGGTTCACACAGCCTATCTAGATCTTGCCAAGGCTTTTGACACCATCCCTCACTCTGGAATTATAGATAAACTCACTAAACTAGGTATAAATCCCTATGTCACAAGATGGGTTGCCAACTGGCTTACTGACAGAACCCACACTGTGAAAGTGGCAGACTCCAAATCCGACTTCAGACCAGTGACAAGTGGAGTACCACAAGGTTCAGTCCTGGGTCCTCTCCTGTTTGGTATCTACTTCTCTGAAGTACAGGCTAACACAGAAGGTCTTTGGCTAATGATGTTAACAGATGACTGCAAACAAGGAGCCATAATCGAAACTCCTAACGATGTGGACATCCTACAAAAGGGCCTCACTGAGACAGATGCCTGGTGTCAAAGCCATGGCCTCAAGCTCAATGCCAAAAAGTGCATTGTTATCCCCTTTGGTAAAAACTCTGTACCCATGAACTACAACATAGGCGGTAGTATACTTAACACCAAAAGTGTGATAAGAGACCTTGGGACACAGGTGGACAGTAGTCTCTCCTTTGATAATCACATCACCACAGTATCACAAAAGGTTTCTCATCCAGAAAAAAAGAGGTCATTGTTCCCCTCTACTCATCACTCATTAGACCCATTATAGAGTACAACGCCCCTTTTGGTATGTACCTCACAAGGCATCTACAACAATTGGAAAGGCCACAGAAATACCTCACAAAGAGGATTACTGGCCTCAAACAGATGCCCTACGCAGACCGTCTCAAAAAACTCCAGCTTTACTCCGTCGCATATCACCTACTCAGAGGTTATCTCTGCCTAACATACAAAGTTATGTCAAACCCAGAGCTGTTGGACATGCTCCACTTAAAGAAATCCCAATCCCTCCGAGCTACACACTCTAGGGACCTAAACCTTGTCACCACAATAAACAGAACATACCGGAGGGATAAATTCCTGTCCCAGAGACTTCCCATACTCTGGAATAAACTACCTATCTATATCAAACAAAGCTCCTCATTAGCACTGTTCAAGAAAAATCTTGATGATTGGATGGGAAATAGGAAATTCACCCCGGGGATCACCTCTGTGGTTCTGCTCGACAGTGGCACTGGAAAATTATTTTCTTGGGTGGCAAAAGCCAGGGTACCTTTTTGGCTGGGCTTGTATAGGCCCCAGGGCTGATAGCCTAGTACCTACCTATGAACCTATGAATCTATAATGTTGTTCAAATCACTATTGTAACCAATAGTTAACCTCGGGCACCCGCTATTGTTCACAATGTCCGTATGCCTTCTTGTCTGGAGGGTCCACAGAGGTTCCTTACAAAAGGAATACAGGTAGTAAACATAATGTCCTACATTGACCACCTCAAAGTCTTATATCTTTACTCTGTATCATACAGACTTTTTTAGATTTATCTTTGCCTGGCATACAAGGTATCTCTGGACCCTGTTTTAATGATCCTTCTGCACGTTCATAAAACAGACAGCATTGGAACTACTAGATTAAAAGACATAACATTTGCTTATGACATAAATATGACGTTGGAGAGACACATATGTTTCACAGAGTACTCTCTGGATCCATGTGAAGCAGAGATCTTCCCTATACCTATTTAAGTGCATCTTGGACCAATGGATGGTTAATCAGAAATTCACCCCTGGTCTGGCAGCTATGTCACTAATGGACAGAGGTAGTCAGTAAATCACCTCCTATATAAATCAAATTTGTGGGTCACATTTGGGTGGCACAGCTAGGCTTACAAGGGCCCAAGTGGTCATTAGCATAGTAAACACCTTCAAAACTATGACATGCTTTCTGGCAACAAGTGCCTTATTAGATGTTGGAAACTATATAATGTGAGTCTGAAAATTAAGCAAACGTCTTTTATGTGTAACATTAAAACATGAAACTCACTGTTACATATTAAAATCATTTTTCACAAAGAAGCAAAACCCCTGCAACTCCTTTTTTTGGGGGGGTTACCCTCTCGATACCATGTTGCTTATACATGCTACCTCTGAGATTCCTGCACATTTGGATAAGGGAGGATTCAGATACAGTAATTTTGAATTTAGAATACATTTATCTCTAATTCTGCTTAATTTCATGGAGTTCCAGAACCTGTAAAATCTGATTTCCAACTTACAAGGGGAATCCCTGGGAATGATTCTGTGTTCAAGTGATTTTTGTCTCCTGCTCTGTTTCTCACCAGCATAAGTTAAAACAATGATACACATAACTGGAGAAGGAGAGGAAGACACAAAGAGAGAGACAGAGAGCTTATGACAGCACACATTTAGCCAGTTAGATTACTTGTATGGACAGTACATTTTTGTCTCAGACATTCAGCCAGTAAGATCACTGGTAATAGCAACACACTGTTTCATTATTTTATTTATTTATTTAACATTTGTTGACCAGGAAAGTCCAGCTAGGACAGAGCCTATTTTCAGCAGAGGCCCAGGGAGAAATGCTCCAGACGCATGTCTTTGGAATGTGGGAGGAAACCAGAGTACCCGGAGGAAACCTACAAGAATGCAGGGAGGACATGCAGACTCAGCACAGAAGGCACCCCAGCCGAGAGCTGAACTGGAGAACCTCTTGCTATGAGACAAAAACATTAACTGGTGCACCACTGCCCCACCCAAATCATTTTAATTACATGTTGATACTTAATTTACTTTTTTGTTAGTAAGTTACAGTGTTTGTTTTGTTTTGTTTTGATCCAGCATTTTCAGTTTTATTACAGGTTTCATAGTTTATCAGACTTGAAAACATAGAACTACTTGTAATTGCTGTCCATGTATAACACAACTCAATTCCCAGTAGCATAATTGCCACAAATATAAGCATTCATTAGGCTGCACTTCCATTAGGCAAGCCTAGGTCACATTCAGTGAAAGGAGAACTCCACATACTGATCATTGCAAAAGAGGTGGCCTGCTTACTAGACCTTCATAATACACACCATTTTTTTATGCAACATAGTTATAGATATTCCTATTTCTTACTTTTTAAATATGTCTAATTAACTATGCAATGGAATCTTACTGTGGTGTATTTGTAACATATCAGCTTCAAAGCAATTCTCACTAGTGGTCAGAATTGTGAAATCAAGGAAAGATGGCCTTCACTGTTTGGAAGTTGGGAAACGCTTATGTCTACTTCCCCTTTAGTAGGATACTTGATCTGCACAATTCATTAAGTTAAAATGCATTTCTAAAATAATATGTCCCTTAAATTCTAACGATTTTTAAATTTGCCACATTATGTGTAAGCAGATTGCTTTACAAGTAAGTGTGCTGTCTGTCCCTCACTTTTCAACACTACATAATTTAGCAATGTGTATCTCATCAGACAGCTTGGTTTTCTATGCAAACACTCAATCATAGTTTAGTGAAAGATGAACCAGATACTCTGTGGATATACAAAATATTTCAGTTTTCTGAATAT
This sequence comes from Protopterus annectens, assembly GCF_019279795.1. Lineage (NCBI taxonomy): Eukaryota > Metazoa > Chordata > Ceratodontiformes > Protopteridae > Protopterus > Protopterus annectens. Next base: position 597,783,273 of record NC_056734.1, on the reverse strand, counting down.
CTATGATATTGCTAAACACAAGTACTGCATTTATTGCTGCATATTCACCTAGACTATAGTCAAACTCTAGTGAAAAAAAAATCAGATATCAGTCTATCAGTTGTTAAGAATACTGAATAAATTCCAGTATGGAGTGCACATAAAGAAATGGAAGTATCATTTAGAAGGAAAAATAGTTAGTCATCTACTATATGTACACTCAAGCCTGAGTGGTCAGCACTTGAAGCTCCTGACCAAGAATTTAATGTAGAGCATGACCCATAGTTGGAGGAGATTAGTCCAGAATCTGAGTCAGTCACAGTTAGGTCCTCAAATTTCTGGATAAAGGAGGCAACTGCAGAAAAAGCTAAATCCTTGTGCCAGCTGTTTTCTGTCACTTTGTCTGAACATACATTAGCCTTAACTGAAAATACAAAGTTAGGAACAGGCAGGCCACACAAAATTGACAGAGATCCTTCCTTTAAACTGAATGCTGGATTTACATACTGCAAAAAGCGAGTCGGTATGGTGCAAAGATGTTCTTGGGCAGCAACATTGTAGAATGACAGTGTTCCTCCAGTATAATTGATACACACACCAATTTTATTGACATGTTGAGGCATTGAGTCCAGCTGCTCTGTGTACCCATCATAGAAGACTGAGAAAGTGCCTCCAAGCCGTTGTAGGTACCAAGACTGCAATTCTTCTCTTAGGTTACAGGAAGAAGACATTCCTTTGGTGCAAACCCCTGGGGTGAAAAACAAAACAAAAAATGTTATTTATTTATTTATAAGTTTATAGGTCCCATTTTGATAACTAAAATTATTATAAGAAACAAGAGTTTGTAAATCTATTCTTTCTTAGTCGAGTGTACTTGCATGTAAATGGTAGAATATTTATATTTGGAATAATCAATATTTCTTTTTTTTTTACTCAAAATTGTTATTTCATTTGAAAAGGAAAAAAAAATACAAAGTAAAATATGATAATTAAGTACAATTTTCAAATTGAATTTCTAAATACATCCCTGGGATTCAGTAAACTCTGTTTAGGTTTCCCGCAAAACCTCCATGGAGTTTACATGTGTGTACAGTGTTGCTCAGTGAGCAACAGAGCTAATTACATATTCATGCCACACCCCACATTTAAATGTAAATAACTTTGGTTTCATGGCTGGCAACAACCGTGTTATACAATATGGATAAAAAACCTGTTTAACTGAAAGCACAGTAGGTTAGTGGACTTGCCCGGAATGCCACAATGATCACCAGGGCTTAACATTAATATTTCTCATAGCTCTCAATCTCTTACTGCAAGAAATCTGGACAAAGCACAACATAATGGGGGGACAATGACCCAGAAATAGGGACAGACTTTACATATTTGGTCTTTTAAACTTAAAAAACTGCTAGGAGAACGGGGCTATGACAACGGATCGAATAGTAGAAAGATCAAACGGCTGTAAGAATGAAAATTCCATTCATATAAATCTGTTTTCTGAGATCACAGTACAGTGAAAATTGGAAAATTTGCACTTTCCTCACTGTAGTGCGATCTCGGAGTTGGTATATATAATTAGCGGGGGGTGTGGGGGGCACAGTCCCACACAAAACGTATTTCTATGAATGGCATTTTCGTTCCTACAGCCGTTCAATCTTTTACTAATCGATCCATTGTCATAGACCCAGAATAAGAAGGGGTTTGTGTGAAGAAACATTTTCTGAAGGATTTGAAGTCTGAAACTCAAATGTATGCAATAATTGTGGACATCAGTCCTGAGATCATCCCTGTGATATGGCAGAAAAACACAGGTTTTATAAGGAACACACCAAATGATAGATAAAGCAAACATCTGGACACTCTGTGAAATTCTAGACAGTTGAGATGTATGATAGTTCTGTATATGGTCCAAACACAGTACAGGATAGTGTATACAGTGCAGAGTATTATGAAATCCCATTTATAGCATTATATACCAAAGTTGTGTAAATGATCTGTAAGGGTACATGGGCATCCATGTAAAATAAACTCTCAGGGGAAGTGTGTGTATTGAGTAGGGACACACAGATGAATGGTAGGAATGAACACAGGGAAAAAGGACAGGTGAAACCACAAATAAGAGCATGTTAATGTGGGACAGTTGTAGAAGCAACACCAATCACATATCAATATGGGACTGCACAGTGAAAATATGTATTATGTGACTGTCACATAAGGTGACATAACAATGGAGAAGATGTCTGTGTGAGATAAGCATCCTTACATGAACAATGCAGAGGAAGGACATCAATCAGGAATGTGATATACAATTGGGGTAGGGTGCATATTGTGACACTGTGCAAACTGATTTGCAAGAATACAAGTGTAATTTCAGCAGAAGTCTCCATCAAGTGGAACATAGGTAAAGGCTCCTGAACAACATTTAAAGAAGCAAGCACAGTCATGGATAATATCAGAATAATACCACCAGTAATCCCATGTCTCTGACATAACATATGTGATTTAGAGGGATCAAAGATGATTCTGCACACTTTTGTATAACTATTATGACATGTCCGCACTCTATAGAGTAATTAGGGCACACTGTCAAGGCATTGTAACATCTGATGGAGGTGTTAGGAGGGACACTGCTATACTCGTATGCGAAATTATGATCAATACAGGCTAGTTGCCTGGTGTGCATGGCAGATATATATGGCACAATCCACAATGTCACAAATGTTACCCATGCCATTAATGTTGTCAAACTGCTGTGGATGCACTGTGTGCATCACCAGAACAGGTTGCACACATGCATCTGGTGTAACATATTCAATGGTTGTGTTACATACAAAGAAGTAGTCAGCACTGTGACCACATGCTGTTGGATGTTCCACTTACCATCTACTTCAAGACACAGGTCACATACCTATTAGTCTGATTATAGGGTGTGATGTCTACATTATTCTTGGGTTGTGTGTTTGATTTCCTGGTGTAATAAATCCTCCCATGTTTTTTGTGTCATTGCATGTGTTGCCATGGCTGTGGCAGCATCTTTGGTATGTGTTGATATTGTCTGTATTATACATGATACTGTCTGTATTATACTAATATCACAGTTGGAGTCAGTGACTGCCCACTATCTGTAGTCCTTCAGACAGCTGTTTAGACACAGGATGTATATGTCATCTGTGATGCCTGCCACTTAAATAATAGACATGAAAGGGTCTAGCAGACAGAACTGATGTATGGACCTGATCACTGTACCAGAGATATAAGTCACTTCACACATTTCAACATATTTAGATGCCATGTATGTGATACAGTGGTCTACCCACTTGGTGATATAAAGGTGTTTATGGCCACATCTGACAGTGCTGAGTGAATACTTCAGTGTGGATTTGTGTCAAATGCCTTGGGCTTGTCACATTCAAAAGGGCGATAGAGTATTTGTCATGCATGCCCTTGATGACTTCTTTGAGGACATCTAACAGATATAACAGACATGACGTAGCATTAACAACTCATAAGGTCTGTTGCACATAGCTAGGATATTACTAGTGTCTGTTTAGAAAAGGTTCATGATAACATGTTGGTCTCCCTCACAGATGAGGAGAGTCAGGATGTGTCTATACATGCATGCATTCATTGCATGCTGTAACCCCCAACTCAAATGGATACATGTTGATGTACATCCTTCTACAGAAACATAGTTTGTGTGGAGGGTGTGTTGATGTGTGTATTCGACTGTGTCAGGAAGGTGTATGTGCTGAGTAATGCTGCAGGTGATCTGTGATGTTAACACAGCCTATTTATCCTGTATGATAGGCCTGGATTAAGGTAAGACAGTGCATACTGGCTGTCCTGATCTGGCCTACAGTTTAAACACATTCCCCCATACAGGTACCATTGAGACACTCTCCCAGCTGGGTATTAAACCATGCATCACTAGATGGGTAAGCAATTGGCTCACTGACAGAACTTATATTGTGAAAGTTGGTGAATCAACCTGTATGAGTAGAGCTGTCACCATCGGCGTACTCCAGGAATCTGTGCTTGGCCCTATACTGCTTGGAATCTATTTCTCAACAGTTCAGCCTAAAGTATACTGCCTTTGGCTTACCTTGTTTGCAGATTCTGGCCTACTGGGTGCAATCATTGAATCCACCTATGATGATGACATACTACAGTAGGGGCTAACGCAGACAAATGATTGGTCACATGTTCTACAGAAAAATTAAAAAAAGTGTCTTTATTTTGTCCTTCTGCAAAGTGGAATTCCCTGCTAATTACAGCATTGACAACAGTCCTGCTATGCTGAAATCCAGTGATACAGGCACTGGGAACACACATACATAGCAATCTGAACTTCGGCTACCAAGTGTCCACACTGGTATTGAAAGCCTATGTTGTGCACATCATAAGTCATGTGTGTACACAAATCTGAGGATTATATTGCAGCACTGTACTCAGACCTCATCAGAACACTACTATAGAGTATAATGGTCTCTTTTGCATGTACTTCACCAGACACATACATCAGCTGGAGAGACCACAGAGGTTTCTCACCAAGAAAACACAGGGTCTGCAAACCATGCCATAATGTATGCTGATAGACTGAAAGCCATGTCACTGTAGTCTGTATAATAGAGATGAGGTGACTTCTGCCTAGCCTCCAGGCAAGTCTCTGACCTTGCCCTAGTAGGAATAGTGCACATCCACAAATCAGATATAGCTAATGACATCAGCAGTGTCTGGGGAGGAGAATATGGTAAAACAGTGTCCCACATGCTGGTGTAAAGGGCTCTGTCTAATGTCAAACAAGTGCACACACACACACTCCAGTTGACTGCAGTGAGAATAAAAACTCTACCTAGCTAAATACACAGACTACAGAATGCTATATCAGAGTCAAGCACCACAGCTCACATCTGACTTACAGTGTCTCAGGCAACACTTTATAGCTGATGACATCAGCAGTGTCTGCTGAGGATAATGTAGCAATAACAGCATCCCACATGCTGGTGTAAATGGCTCTCTGTAATGTCAAGCAAGTGCACACAGACAAACACCACAGATGACTGCAGTGGGAACAAAACACCTAACTATCTAGTGACACAGACTACAGAACTCAGTAATTTACATAAGTGCTGTGGCTCAAGTCTGACTTTTACAGGGCTACAGGACAACGTCTAATGGGTGACATCAGCACTGCATGTTGGAGAGAAGATGTTGGGAGGCCTGCATGAAATGGATGTGTAGGCATGTGCAAGTATTAACATACTGTCCATTCATTGGTTTGGAGCAGTATCTGTAGGATATACACTTCTGCTCTTCTGGTTAGACACACGCACATACAAAGTTGACTGCACTGAGAACAGAACCCCTATCTATGTAACTTATGCAAGCACCACAGCAAAGTCTAACTTTTATAAGGCTGCAGGCCAACTTATAGTTGGCAATATCAGCACTGGAAAGAAGATGTTGGGAGGCCTGCATGAAGTGGATTTATGCAAGTACCATGGCACTAGTCTGATTTTTATATGGCTACAGGACAACGTATTGTGTATGACATCAGCACTGACTGTAGGAGAGACGATGATGGGAAGCCTGCACAGGTTCATAGCTTCATAGATTCCTAGGAGGTTACTAGGCTAATGGCCCTAGGGCCTTTATAAGGCTAGCTGTATAAAACCCAAGTACCATTATTGAGCACAGTTAGATGTTCATTGTTAGCACAGTGATTTTGTGGCAAGCATCAACTGCCCTCGTCCATGAGGGACATAGGTGCCACATCTGGGATAATTTATTATCACGTATCCAGTTGTCAAATTTGTGCTTGAATATGGCCATTGAGAAGCACTGCTTCACATGCAGTAGGAGTGCAATACAGAGGAGTGGCAAAAGCTGGGAGATATATATCTGTCTCTCCAGCATGTTCTTTTTATGTCCCAGGCTAGGTTGAGATCCCTGAAGCATGTTATTCTTGTCCCATTTGATTTGCAGATGTCCAGCATTTACAGGGTCTGAGACTGCTCTGTAGGCCAGGCCCAGGTCTCCTGTCAGCAGCCTGTATGATACCAAGTACAGTGACATGGCTTTCAGTCTTTCTACATATATCATGTTTTGGATGGCCTCAGTGTTCTTGGTTAGAATCCTCTGTGGTCTCTCCAGTTGCTGCAGATGTCTGGTGAGATACATAGAGAAGGGAACATTGTACTCAATTAGTAATCTGATAACTGTCAAGTACAGCAGAGCTATGACCTCCCTGGTCTTGGATGTGATGCCCTTAGTTATGAGGTAGGCAATGCAGAATGTGTGTTTTGCCACTATGGACACATAGTGATTGAAGTTTAGATTGCTATCAATCTGTGTTCCCAACTCTCACACCACTGAGTTTGAGCTTAGAGGGGTGTTATTTATAACATAATTAGCAAGGTATTTTCTTGCATTAAGTTTCAGTCTGTGAGTTTGGAACCAATCATTTGGCTGTGTCAGATCTTTCTGTAATATGTTAACATTGTTGGGGGACTCTTTATGATTGCTCCCAGTTGACAGTCATCTGCAAACCTGGTAATCCACAGGCCAGCTACCTTTGCCTGGACTTCAGAGAAATAGTTTGCAAACAGTAGAGGGCCCACCACAGATTCTTGTGGTACTCCACTGGTAACCGGTCTACTGGTGGAGGTGGACTCCCCAACTTTGACATTGTGCACTTTGTTGGTGAGCCGGTTGGCTACCCATCTAGTAGTGTATGGATTAATCCCCAGATGGAAGAGTTTCTCTATGAGACCTGAATGGGGGATTGTGTCAAAGGCATTGGCTAAATCAAGATAGGTGGTATGTCCTTTTCTCCCTCTTCCAGGGCTTTGGGGACATTATCAAAGAAGTTCACTAGATTTAATAAGCAAGATCTACCCTTGACAAAAACAATATGGGTTGGGTCAAGAGTGTTAAAGGTCACCTATGTCCCTGTAGATAAGGTCCATAATGAATCTTTCCATAGCCTTGCAGATAAGGCTGGTAAGACTTTTGGGCCAATAGTTGCCAGGGTCATTTGAAGGATGTGTTCAATGTGAAAAATTGTTCTAGTCCTGTATGTTATCAGATTGACATGCATTGCATATCACAAAACATTTGATATTAATTTCTTTAGTGTAGATGACATATTTGTGAAAATAAATACTGGAGACACACTGGTTGCAGTTCATGAGGGGAGGCAACACATGGCTGCATTTTAAATATGTGACATATTGTTGAGTTTGTTAAGTTTCCACATATATAGTTTCATGGCATGAAGAGAGTAAAATGGACAGTAAACAGCACTATAATTGACTTTGCATAGCACAGCAGTGAGTAGTGGGTTTGCACAGCGTTTGTCAAACTGTTTGCACATGCAAGATACACATTTCCATTATTTTCCCTGTTTGTGCATAGTTAAGCAGTGCACAAATGTAAGCCACATTGCTAAAATTCTGAGAGTTAGTACTGAGTATATTAAACTTACCTGCTGCTTAGCTGACTCAGTGACAGCAGGTGTAAATGCATTGAAATATTTCTTTTTGAGCCCAGATGATACTGGGTTCCAATCCTGGTGTATCTAATACTTTTAAATAAACAGTGATAATGCAATGACATTACTCTTTATAGTGCATTCAGTATGTGTTACTGTATGTTGAGATAGTGCAGCAGGGTTAAGTGGCATTGCGTGGAGGTAACTGCAGCACTGCAGAGCCTCTCACTGTCACTTGGCATTGGTGCATGATGCCAAACTCTGTGCAAACATGGAGGCCAAAAAGTGAAGGTATCCATTGCATTTTCTGTTTGTGTTGTGTGTGATTCTATTTTTTGACCAGCTTATAGGTCGTCCATCCACATGGTCTTGGGTTCTAATACAGAGCATTCCTGACCTTTTTACTGTTGTTCCATTTCCCATTATATTCACTGTCACTTATAATGCTTTAGATAGTGGAGAGTAAAGGAAAGTGGTGAAATTGTGAGTAAGAGGGGGGAGAACAAAGGAAAAGCAATACAGGAATGTGCAGGAGGGACTTAGGTAAGAACCATAGCTATCCATTTTTTCCATGGTAAAAACTGATATGTGAAGAGTATTAGCTGAATTTGGACTGTCACTTCCAGAGAGAAGGGTGACAACCACATAACCATGTTGTATAGCCAATTGGACTGAATTAAGTGTGTCAAGAAGACAAGTGTGCAAAGTGGGACAGGTGCCCATTTTTCCTTTTTTAATTCAGTAAGAGAGAAATAAGGGACATAGGTATTTATGGGTCAGGTAAGTCGGGTAGGTGAGGAAGCAAATGCAAACAAACAAGACAAGAGAGAGGGACAGAGAGGGACACAAAATTTGGTGAGGGAGGGGAGAATACAGGCTTATGCTTGTCAAATATGGAGACAGTGGGAATCAAGTCCTCACCCACTGGACTGTCATGACTGTTCCTTTACTATTTAGGTGGCTGAAGTGCTTGATGTCTTCTCTTCCTAAGGGCCATGAGGGAGAGCAGCCTCATAATCCAGTGTAGCCGTACAACAATGGTATGGTGCACAACCCTATGTACCAACCCTGGCATCTCCTGGTGGGTGATGAAATCACCACCTCCACCAGTGCTCCCAGGGGGTACCACTGCGCCAGCTACCAGGGAAGTACTACCTGAGGGCACAGGTAGTGCAGGGGCAGCAGAGGCAGTGCTGCCAGGTTGGATCTCAGACATGCTGGGCATTGGCTCTGGAGCCAGTGGAGTGGGGTCATGCTGATCCACTGCGGCTGGACTACTTTGCTGTGCTGTGTAGCATTTAGTGATTTGGTACAGATGAATAACATGGAGACATTTTGATGACACATAATATAAAATAAAAAAGAGAGAAAAGTGCTGGGGTGAGAGGGGAAAAAAAGAGATACAATTAGTACCATCACATATGACATACAATGCATTAACACAAGTTTTCAGCTATTTTATCTAAAGCGTTACATTTAAGTTTACGTCATAACAAATACACAATATAACCACAGATTGTTGTAAGTAATCTTTGAAATGTGCATATATTGCACATGTGTGTGTTCCACTTATACAGATTACAGTTAAGGAGATCATTTATGGCACTTGTATAGCGTTTAATTTAATGCAAATATTACTAAAAAAATGCAGTACTGTGTACTTGTTACTCATGGTGTTTGAACCCAGAACCTCTGACTACAGTCTTTATTTGACTCCTAAAGTTGGTTTGTGCTACAGACTAATGCATGCATACTTGCTGTTACAGTTAGGATGTGCATACTCAATTTACTGCAACTGTATAAAAACCCCAACATTTATCTTTAACTTTTAAAGGTACAGTAATACTCTTGTGCTGCATACATTCCACATGCCTCCCTCAGTCTTTCCAATTATTTATTTATTTATTTCAGTTTGATTACCGGGGAGGTCTACTGGGCTTGGGGGCCCGTTTTCAGTGGAGGCCCGGGGAGAAAAGCTCCAACAGGAAATACAAGAGTTTAATAACATGAAAATTCAAAGACAGTTTGTATAACATATAGCAGGTAGCAAACAAAGAGAATAAACACTAGCAATTTCTAATTTTGTTCAGGAGGAAAATAGGCTTATATCATAAAAATCAAAATTCTACTATTTAGTTGCCTATGCTAAGTCTATTTAAAAGAGGTTAGGAAGGAGAAGAGGTTAGCCTGGAGAGAAAGGAGAAGATAGCTTGAGAGGTATGGGCTGAAGAGTGCAATTGCAATGCCTGTTTAGATAGAGGTAGGAATGAAGTTGGGTTTTGAAGTTATTAAGGTTGGTACATGTCCTTAGTGTGGAAGGCAGGGCATTCCATTAATTAGCTAGGGTAAAGGATAAGAGAAGCTATCCTGCTGGGCGCTTGTGTTTTTGTACAGTGATCAGGTTTTGGTGAGAAGATCTAAGTGATCTAAGGGGGGGTATAAGGGTGAAGAATATTAGAAAGAGCAGGGCAGTTAGTAGGATGGAACAATAATTTGTAGGCTGTGATGATTTGGAGGAAGTCAAGTTGATTGGGGAGTTCAAGCCATTTGAGAGAGTGAAGGGAGGTGCAGTGATGAGAGGAGGATTTGGCATTTGTGGCAAATCTAGAGATTTTATTGTAACATTGTTCCAATTTGGAGGTAAGTGTGGATGATAAATTAGAGAGCAGGGGAGCTCCATACAATAGGGAGGGAAAGAGGTAGGTAGAGGCAAGGGTTAGTCTGGTATGAGGAGAGAGGAAGTGGTTGTTTCTATACAGTAAACCTAGTTTTATGTGGGTTTTTTTGATGTTTAGCTGGATATGAGTATTAAATTTTAGTTGGTCATCAATTGTAACACCGAGAAGTTTGGTGGAGGGAACAATCTCGAAAGAGGAGTTGATGAAGCTGGTAATTTGAAATGAGTTTTTATCTAGAGAAGAGGATTTAGAGGGGGAGAAAAGGAGGATCTTAGTTTTGTTTGCATTTAGAGAGAGATGATTTTGGAGCATCCAGTTTTCAGTGGTTGAGAAGGCACTTTGAGTTAGGGCTTGGAGCTCTGTTAGGTTAGGGGCACAGCAGATCAAAGTGGAGTCGTCAGCGTATTGCACAATTTTGGTGTTAGGAATGGCTTTGTGGAAGTCATTAATAAAGATGTTGAATAGTAATAGGCCTAGTACGGACCCTTGGGGTACTCCGGTAGGGGTAGGAAGAAAGGTTGAGGTGGCTTGGCCCCATTTCATGGCTTGGGACCTGTTTGAAAGGTAGCTGGAGAACCAGGAAAGGGTTTTCTGGCATAGGTTGAGATTAGAGAGGTAATTTAGAAGGCGGGTATGGGAAATAGTACCAAAGCTTTGGATAAGTCTAGTAGAACAGAGGATACTATATTACCAGAGTCACGTGCTGAATTAACAGAGTGCAAGAAGGAGACAAGGGCAGTGTTAGTGCTGTGTCCGGGGCGGAAGCCGTGTTGGGTAGGAGAGAGTAGTTGGTGTTTGGTAAGGAATGGCAGGAGCTGACAGTGGATAAATTTTTCTAGGATTTTAGAGATAGGGGAGAGGATGGCTATAGGGCGGACATTTGAGACATTACAATTTTTACCGCCTTTGTGGAGAGGAAGAATGAAAGTGGTACGCCATAGTTTAGGTATGTAGGATTCGAGTAATGAGCTATTAATTAGGATGCTGATAGGTAGAGCAATAGAGTCAGAAGCTATTTTTAGGAAGGAGGATGGAATGCTGTCAGGGGCATTGGAGCAGGGCTTTAGTTTATAGAGAAGTTTCTTTATTAGGTCAATGGATACTAGTTTGAGTTTGAAAGAGGGGAGGGAAGAGAAGGAGATGGAAGACTGAGCAGGGAGGGGAGGAAGGCTATTGTTTGTGAATGTCTTGGTTAACTCAGTGATGGAAGAGTTGAAGAAGGAATTGAATAGGGAGGTTATTTCAAGGTCAGATTTGCTGGTATCAGGACAGGTGTTGTTTTTTGAACCTGGTCTAAGGAGGGAATTAATAGAATTCCAGAATTGCTTGGAATTTCTAGTATGACTTTCTTGTAGTTTGATGTAGTAAGACTTTTTATCTCTAATGACTTGACAATTGAGCAGAATGAGACCATCTATTCAGCTCTATGTCGGCATTAGATGGGGGAAAGAAGAGAAAAGAACAGAAGACCATTTTGCATACCTGTCTTGCCTGCATTTAGCTTTCCAAGTATTACAAATTATCTTTTATCATACTTACACAGCTGTGGGATTCCACAGTCTCAAATTCATTCAACCAACAGTTTAAGGTATCCCTTTTGTGACTATGTAGGTCATTAAAATTATGCCTACACTGGTCGCCAGTGTGTGGGAAGCCAGTAGCACTGGATACAGCCTGAGCGACACTTCTCCATGCCTTAGACTTGTACTTGGAGCCAGAATCGTCCTCCTGCAGAAGCCTTTGGCTGTGGCACATTACCAGGAGTCCAGTAAAGATCCTGGACTCCTGGACACTCCACTTCTGCACCCTAAACTAGGTAGCTTCCCCACTAACTCCAGTCATGTATAACATGCACCCTAAATCAATGGAAAATAGTGCTTTCCCACCAACTCCAGTTATTGCATTTAATGGTACTATGCAAACCCATGTAGTGATGTCAATTGTGTTTGTGTGATGTTAAGCACAGCACAAGAGTGTCAAGCAGAGATAACATAAATATTTGAAATAGGAAGGTTATCTGACACTTGACGTTAGTTTGTTGGGTGTCTGATGATGTAGCTTGGAAATATGCATTGAAAAGTGGAACGTACCTGTTAGGTGAGATGAGTGAAGTTTTCAGACACTCACTGGGGGCATAAATGTCATGACCTGACACATTTGTTTGTGGCTTTATACAATGAAAAAAAATGACTTTTTAAAATGTGGGATTCAAACCTAGACATAAGGAACAAAACTTTTTCTTCAACAGCATTGCTTTTCCATCTTTGCCATAGAAGTGCTGGTCAGACATAGGGATCATTCATAAATGCAGCAGACAATTTGAGGTGTTACACATGTATGTCTGTGACCTGACAAGAGTCTTGTATATAGATACAGTTGTGTATATATCTTATTCAGTTGTGAATGCCATACATGTCCAGATAGCAGAATTATACTTACAGAAATATATAGACAATATACCCTTAGTCATTCATCTGAAAATGCACTAAGGGTGTTTTATCCCTCATATAGATAATTCATACCCTTTCCCCTATCTAAAGCATTATAAGTGACAGTGAATATAATGGAAAATGGAACAACAGCAAAAAGGTCTGGAATGTTCTGTATTAGAACCCAAGGCCATGTGTATGGCAGGCCTACACATATACCTGCTGCCACAAGACTGTTGAAACAGCACTTGCCAATTTTACAGTTCATTGTTATAAACTTTACTGTCACAACCACAAAATTAGGTTACACACCCTGTACTAGAGCTCAGGATCATCTGTACTCTAGTCCCATACTTACAACTGCTGCAATAGGAGTGGTTACATGACAGCTCCATAATTTCCTACTCATCTTAAAAAAATATCTGTGTTAACAGCCATACAAAGCTGCTTAATGTGTCTGTGCAGTGCCCAGCAGAATTAAGTGAATGCTATTTTCAATCATTGGCTGTTTACACCCTGTCTGCAAGTGTTCCATGACTGCAGCTCTTGAGGAACCTTGATAACAGCTGCACAATGCGGTGTTCCCCAGTGGAAAGCAAAAATTGCAACAGTGTATCTTTTTTGACCTTTGCACTTTTACAGATGCCCTGTCTGCAGGTGTTCTGTCTGCTTCCTGTGTGGGACAGTAGTCTAGTTTGTGCACTGCTAAGCATCATGTAAATAAGATAAGGACAGACAAACCAACATTCATTTTCTCCATTTCGCTTCTCTGCACTGAGTCACACGCAGTACAAACAATGGTCAAAAGCAAAAATTAAAATAAAGAGTAGGGAACTGAAATCATTCTGCATACAACCAACTGCAACATCATCCAAAGTACAAAGAAACCACATAATGGCTATTTCTACATGTATAACTTTTGGATTTAGAACACTGAGTGATTCCATAACCATTTATGACTATTGCTTGCAAAATTGCAGCTTACAGCTCTCTATCTTACCTTTCTGTGTTTGTTGCTCATCCTTTATCTGACCAGTAATCTGAGACATGCAGTCTGTAAGACATTCTATATCCTTCTCTTTAAAATGTGTGAGGATATAATCAATAATATACAGCTGCCAACACATGAAGGGGAGGTTGGATGTTAATGAACAGAACCTGTGAATAGTGTGCTGCTTACTTACATTTCAAACCTTGATAAAATTACTTATATACACTTTGTAAGTCTAACCTGACACACTCACTGGAGGTGGGGCAGTCTGCATTGCTGTTGTGTTTTCCTTCTCCCTACCAGTGATCATTCACAGTTGCAATCCATTGCCAACAAACACTGTGGGAGTACATGCACTATGTAAACATAGTTTACTGCTACACAGAGCCAAAAGTTTGGGATTCAGCAGTTCTAACAAGCTCATACCTCATTTGCATATCCAGCATGGTAACAGCCCTGAATCTACACCACAAAAAGGCACATGTGTAGGTAGGGAACCGAAGTTGAGGAGACCTGTTTATGTGGAGAACACAGAAGAGGCTATTACTTTGTGATATGTCTGCACAGAAGACTACTGAACTTAAGAAGGTCTTATTGCATTTTTCAGCTATATACTGCAGATACTGAAATGCCATTTAAAAAATCTGTTTCATATTTATATAAATATATTACTATATTAATTATCAAATGCTACTGTTATCTATATGCAGTACTTAGAGGTGTATTGATTGCATGTGCATGTTTGTCAGGGCATTTCAGAAGTATAAATGATTGGCAATAGCTTAAAGTGGAATGTTCTGTATTAAATCTGTACACACATTTCAGGGACAGTTCATTTGTTAGCACTTTTAGCATTTCAGTGATAGTTTGTTAGCAAAATGTGTCATTTGCCTTTTCTTTTGGGGTCGGGGAGCAAAGCTGCATTTCTATGTTGGCAATAACAAAGGTATGTTGCTACTGTTACTCTCCCTTGTTTTGCATCCAGCCTTGTTGTGTGTGTGAATGCAATATGTTACAACCACACAGTTCTTGTTGTTCATATTTCAAATATCTAGACTGTTTTATGCTTCTCCAGTGGTTACTACTGAAATGCTACCTTTCCTGTTTTATCTGGGAACAGATATTTTTTGCCATGTGATATTTATGTGCATTATCCTTCTGTTTTAGGACACCTAGGACTATGGACCTAGGCATTTCAATCCAGGAAAACCACCCTTCAGTGACCCCGAGAATTAGGTCATTCTGGAAGATCTTAGCTGACATGGTGCCTTTCTGCTTGAGAGGGGACATGGAGATATGTCAGGCAGAATGCAAATTTGGCAGCAGATAGTTGCAGATGTGAAAGCAGTAGGTAACCACAACAGGATATATGATCAGGTGTGGTCTTAGGTCGGACTTGTCATCCAAGTTCTTGTTGAAAATATAGTAGTTAATGGACACATAAAGGGAAAACATTTTACCCCCTGTGTTACTGTTAATTCTGAGGATGTTCTCCTTATTTTTTGCTTAACTTCTTCCAGAACAATCCAGCATAGGGAGCAGGCTATCATCTGCACATGGTAAGCCAAACATTTTAATGTCAGTACTGATGAGCAGCTCAAGTTTTACTCCCTGTGTTACGGTTAATTGTGATGATGTCCTTACCTTTTGCTTAACTTCTTCCAGGGCCATACAGCATAGGGAGCAGGCTATCAACTGTACATGGTAAGCCAAACATTTTATGTCGATACTGATGAGCAGTTCAAAGAAATACTTAGTGTGTGATGTTGGTGTTAAGACTGCTGTGTGTATTGCTGTACTATCTATAATAGTGGCACCACTGTTAGTTTGTTAGCATATATTGGACTATAGTAGTGTAGGTATTAATTTTTTTCCTGTGTTTGTTGCTTATTATCACATGTGTTCCTGACAGTGGAAGTGTACTACCTGATGTCAGATTATCAGCAGACTATGATGATGATGGTGGCCAAACAAAGGCACAGTTGAGGGGGACAGAGGTTGAATCTGTCACTGAGGTTGACATACAGCCATCCCCTGTAATTCCATCAGACACAGCCAGTAGGCATATGCCTACCCATTCTAGTGAGCCCTTAAATATTGGACAGGTGGAGAGTGAGACAATTGATCTGAGAACTGTGGCTAATCTGGCTTCAGTGCCTGTTGACTTTGGCTGTAGCCAAAGTGTGGGCAAAGTGCCATGCAGTAGGGTTATTAGGGGTGCTTGGAGGAGGCCTGTTGTCCATCCTCCAGCTGATCCAGGTGTCCCTTCCATGCCACTCAATGTATGTTTAGAGCTGTCATAGAGACAAAGGCATGTTCTTAAAGGTCCTCCAGAGAAATGCTTAGGGTTGTAGATGTAGCACAAGCTGACATGCAAGACTGCCTCCACTGTGTTGCTGATTCAATATATCTAATGAATGACACATTGGAATTGGCGGTGTCTGTGGTCGAACATCTGCTGGGAAGGGAATGGTTGTGGGCATAGGTCAGACACATTATCTGTTGTTACCCAATTTGGCCATGCCCAATTGTGCCCCCATATTGGCAGTATTTCCACTGCTCTGTTAGTGGTTGAACTGTACACGCCCAGACTTGGCAGGCCATGGGGTCATGCTCCTGGGCTTCTTCATGAGGGGTGCTTATTCAACAGACTTCCGTCACATTCAGGCAGCCACAGTGCATCTGATAGTGGGTGTGGACATGCCAGTACAACTCCTGGCAGAGACAGTTCTCATGGTCAGGTATGACAATGATGAACTGCCACCTCTCACACCTGTCTGACGTATCAAGACATAGAGCTTGGCTATGCTAATGCAGACACTCACACAACAGTTTCACCTGCAGGACCCCTACAGGCACACACACAACAGTTATGTGGTTCAGCCATGAAGCTTCAAACTCTTTTCATCTCACTGGCCATTTGTTACTTTATCTGAATGTCTGCCTGCTTCTCTTTCTTACTCACACACACTCACCGACCTTTATGTGTCAGCCTAGGGTTCCTGCCCCCGCACACAACACCCTGTGCAAATGATTATATCTCTACCATATCCCTGTTTTCTATCTTCTGAATTCAGGGATACATAAGCTTTGTGTTTGTTGCTCAGGCTGCATAGTCTACTTAGTGCTTAGTATAGATGCATTTGTGATGTTGAACTGGTAACTGTACGTTTGACTTATACTGGTGTTAGAAAGTTAGACAGTTGATAGGATCAAACTTTTTTGCATCAGTATTGTTAATGAGCTTGTGAGGGTTGCGAAATCTGAAACTGAAATATGTCACATTACTTTCTAACTTCTCTCTTTAATGATTTTCCAGTACAAACATATGGTGCTACAATGAGGACATGCCATGACCATCAGTACCTTTGAGAGGTATGATTGTGTGAATCTTTGTATGACTGTGTGAATCTTTGATGCCTGAGGCCTGTTACTTAATAATGGGCACATATGTCACATAAGTCTCTGCTGTCACGTGTTAAGGTTATTTCTGTACAAATCACACACATTTTACTTCCTTACACAATCAAGTAACAACATGCAAGGATATGCCAGTCATTCATATTATTACACAATACACTGCAGGTTCAATACTTACCTTGTAAATCTAGTAGTTGCAACAGTTTTAGTTCAGGGCTGACTCTGTCTGATGCAAGTAGTGCACAGTCAATATATGGCTAGGTAAAGGTTGTGAGCATTGCCTGATATCAATGCTACTATATGCATGTGCACAGGAGGAAGGTTTTAGCCCATCAGGTGGTGAGAGAGTGTGCTATGCATTGCCTCTTAGCCAATGCAAGGGCATACTGAGCATGCCTATGTCTGCTTACACCCACAGAAGCTGGTGGTTCCCCCTCTGACTCCTTGTCTGCAGTGACCTTGCCATTGGTGGTGAGATATGTGCCCTTTCCCCTTGTTGATTCTGTTGAAGCTGTTTTCTCAGGATGATGTTTTATAGCATGGCACATACAGTGAAAATTTCAGTACATGTACATGGATTGTACTACAGGTGTCCCCCAGATGTATCCCAACACTGGAACCACAACTTCAACAGCTCAAACACATGATATTTTTTGGTTTGAGCATGTGCTTCATTATGGTGTTCTTCAGCAGGTGCGTGCACATTTCTAATGGGCATCATCAGCCACGATTCCAGTACATAATGTGCATCCTCCCTAGTAAATGACCCTGTGGAATATCCTCCCTAGTGAACATTTCATACATTTGGCAGGTGTGTCAGATATGTGAGTCATGGTAACTGCCTGGGATGCCAGCACACACATTCAAAATTATTCTATTGGCATCACACACAACTTGACAGTTAATAGAGTGATGTAGAGACTTCCCTGTTCCCCAGGTGGTGCCTTAATTTCTATATGTGCACAATCTATGGTACCCAGTACTTCAGGGTAGTATGCTACAGAGTAGAACGTCTGCATATTTCTGGCCATGTCCTCGGGAATATGAGGAAAATATATGTGGTCATTAGCATGCTGTAGCATAGCATTTAGAAACTGATGGAGAATCCTGGATGCTGATGCTTGTGACACCCCCAGCATGTCCCCTGTTGGTCTCTGAAGGGTATTTGTAGCTAAAATTCTATGTGCTACACATACCTTTGTCTCCACTAGGATGGGTTACCCCCCTAGTTTGCCCTGGCTCTGAGTTGAAGATGACAGAGGATGCAAAGTTCCTGTAGTGTGTCTCTATCCACCCTGTAGCACTCTACAATTCCCATGTCATGTAGACTGTGGTAACTTAAATGGGGTCTGAAAACTCTTTTCCTTCTTGGTCTTGGCCTATTAGCGACAGCATAGACTTCAGCCTGTTGCACATACAAATGAATTAAAGCAGCAGCAGCCCCTAACATTGTTTCTTTGTAGACTCCTTTCCATGGTTGCCTTCCAGTAGGTTTTGGAATTTACAGGAAAGACCAGCATTGAGTCTACATGGTTGCTTTATAGCTCATTGAATATCTGCTCCATCTTGGACTAGTTGATTCACATGCAGTTCAAATGTTTTTGAATATCAATGACCCGTCATTGTATAATTAGGAATACATGCAACTTCAGCATGTAATTCCATTCACCCTCATGGAATAAGATTACTAATAATAGACAATCTCATATATCACAGATTTTGTGAGACTGATATACTTCATCTTACAGTTAAGACCCAAAATATTAATTATCTCAGCCTGCTTCACTGACTACTCATTACTTGACTATTAGACATATAAGTAAATGCTCCAGTGCACAAATGCCACGCGAGCTATCATTGGAAATCACATGTATTATCTACCTTAATCTATCTCCACTTTATCTATGATTTCTTTATCTGTAATTGCCACTGGAAGCCAGTAAAGATTAGGGAATTTGGCTAAAAATCAAGTGATTCTTGCATGAAATGAGCAGAGAAACCACACATTTATTTCAGAAATTCTAGGGCTGAAAATATGTTACCCATATAGGGGAAATGGATTCCAAACTGCATGAAAAATTGTTCCTTCAGTGTGGGTACTATGGAAAACTTCACTCTTTCAAAATTTGTCACTTTCAAAGTGCATTTGGTTAATTGCATTTATAACTGTCAAGACTTTATACTGACTCACATGGGAAGAAGCAAGAAAGTTTGTCTGCCTCCCAGTACAAATATTATTATACAAGTACATTCTTTTTTTTTAAACATGAAAAAGCAGTTGAAGTTTACTCCTTGGTTTTTAAGCGCTTATCTATGTCCGCCTTAAAAAACACTACAGCAAAAGCTCATTAAGCAAACCTTTTGTCTTGTTTTTAGTTGAATGTACCTGTTAAATATTCCCTATTCTTGTGTATCTTAAGTAATTCATGTACTAATAACTGAGGTAGCAGTATGTTTAGTGTAGTTACAGAACAGTCCACTTCATAGACTCATAGGTTCATAGGTACTTACAAGGCTATTGATCTGTAAGAATCTTTTGCAGCCTAACCATATATTTCTAAGGTAATTTTTAGCCCTCATTATTATAAGCATGAATAACTCACAAGCCTTATATTTTAGGTGCAAATAGCCCAGAATCTGGCAGATATTTACATTTCTCCTCTCCATAAGGGACAAATGTGCTAAGTCAGGGGTGAAGTTATGGTTTGCCATCCATTCATCCAAATTCAGCTTAAGCAGATTGAAACACTTTCTTCACTTTATGTGGAGAGGAAGATGATTCCAGACAAGTGGCATTCTCTGTGATACATATTTATCCCTTCTACATGTTCTATTTACATTTCAGAAGAGATTCAAATCTCTGAGCAGTTGTTTACGCCACCATTGGACTTGCAGATATGCAGTAGGTCTAAGAGGGTGGGGTAAGTTAAGGCTCTTTATGTGAGGTAGAGGTTCATATGTGTGGACTAGGTTAACAACCATTGGGGTCTATTTAAGTCTAATCATGCATCCCAAATCTGACAAGTTCTGGTACCCTTGGAAATGTAAGCAGGAGCTTGTGAGAGTAAGCATTTACGAGCAGGAACAACATGGGAGATGAACCATTTGCAGGTTGCCTGTGTTCGAGACATAAGTGCCAAACCACGGGTGATTTTTCTGGTTCCTCATGCGGCTGTCTAAGTTACATTTGAATTGGGTTAGGGAGAAACTCTGTTTTACATGGATAAGGAGCCCATTCCAAAGAAGATGGAGTCTTTATGATATATACTGTATTTACACAAAAGGCAAGGCTTGAGTCTTTAAAATGGGCAATTCTGGGGCTGTTTATTTTGTGGATATGCAGGACGTCCATCAGACTGTGGTCCAAAGATGCCTTGTATCCCAGGTACAGAGCTCCCCTCAACAGTCTGTAGGAGACAGAATACAGTGATAATGTTTTAAAGTGGTCTGCATAGGAAGTTGCCTCTTTGTAACCTGTACTACACTATGAAGAGGGACAGAGCTTTGAGATAGTCAGTGTAGCTTTTTATGATTTAGTCCCATTATTTTCTTGCTGAGAAAGCAGTGCAGTCATTCAAGATGTTTTAAGTGTTTGGAGAGGTAAATTCCAAAGAAGTTTATACTCAATGATCAGCCTAATACCTGCTGATTACAGTGGGATTATTGCATCTTTTGACCTTGTTGCCATACCCTTGCTAATAAACTGTGCAATGAAGAAAGACTTTCTTACATTAGTGGATACATAGTGATCAAAGGACAGTTAATTGTCTATAGAGGTTCCCAGGTCCCTAATTACTGAATCAGTTTTCAGGGGTGTGTTAACAATGTTATACTTACAAGGGATGCCATGCTTAGTGAAGGACACATTATACATTTCATGGCATTCAGTTTTAGGCCATGGTTTTGACACCAGCTATTTGTTTGGTAAAGGCACTCTTGGAGGATTTTCATGTCATCTGGAGAGTTTATGATAGCACCAAGTTTACAGTCATCTACAAACTTGGTCAGACAGAAATGCTTAAGATTAGCTTTGACCTCTGAGAAGCAAATGCCTGACAGGAGTGGCCCAAGGACTGAGCCCTGGATAGCACCACTAGTGATAGTTCTTTTGGAAGAGGTAGTGCTGCCCATCCTAATTTCTTGGGTTCGGTTAGTGAGCCAGTGTGCTCTACAGTGGTTTACACTGGGATTTACATTTAGCTGAGTGAGTTTTTCAACTATACCTGAGTGTGGAATGGTGCTAAATCTCTTTGCAAAGTCTAAGTATGTAGTGTGTACATATTTTTTTCTCATCCATTGTTTCAGTTAACATCTTCAAGATGCTGACCAAGTTAAAGTCGACCATATGTGTGGGTGTTTGTGTGTGTGTGTGTGTGTGTGTGTGTGTGTGTGTGTGTGTGTGTGTGTATACGATTTTGACTTTTGATGTAATAACTCACTACAAAGGTCACACCCACCATTATACCAAGTGAATTTATCGCTTGAGGCAGTTTGTCATATGCTAATGTAGCTTTGTAAGTGATGTCTCCTTACATGGGTTGATCTCTCAGAAACAGTTTGAAGTCTTCAAATAAAGAAAAAATGGACAAGCGTGTGTATTCACTTACAAGCTTCTCTTAGGCTACACCTTTATGTGCACAGGTAATGGAACTGCTGAATGCTATATTTTTGATGGTCGTTTCACAATTCCTAGTAATCTAGTAATATTTTTTTATTCTTCCTTGGTATTTCAAATACAGGAGTACATCACTTTTTATGGGAAATAAATAGTGGTATTATGTGTACAGTTCTGGGTATTATATATTTTCTCCAAGAGAAACAGGAAATGTGAATGCTTGTTATAAAGTGGATCTAAATGCATTTGTGAATAGAGATAATGCTATGAAATAGTCATCATAAAAAAACGATTTTGAAATTCAAAATGAGCTATGACCTCATCGTGTTCATAAAATAGCACAGACGGTATTTTTAAATCCTTTCATTGACATCTGCCCAAGCAAAATATGCCACTATTGAAGGAGCATTCATCTTTGACTTAAAGAAGTCACAGCCATCCACAAATAAATTGCTTGATTATTTTTCATGCACATATTCCATCCACAGCCACACTGCTAATGACACACCTGATCAATGATTAACTGTGATCATGTTACAGCTGTAGTATGACACATTTGTACACAAACTACAGTCTGATAGTCACAACAGTAACCACTTTCTGAGTAGGTATGTCTAAGATGCTTGTGAATAAGTTAAATAAATTCTGACCATAGTAATATATTTCAGCTTGTTTCACATAAATATGCATATATCCACCTAACCCTACATGCTCTACTTCCAATGCCTTTGTTTTACAAACTGCTCTAGGAAAATATGACCCTCCTGAGAATGTATACTTCTTGTGACTTGAAGAAGTCACTATTTTTTCACAAGTGTATTCTTCTCAAACTGACATATAGCCGCATTCTCACTAGAAATCCATTTTGACTGTTTACCTGCAATCATATGATAGCAGTAATCAGACATATCTACCCCAAAAATAATAATAAGCACTTTTTGAGTGGCCAAGTCTCTGATGTTTCACTGTGATTAGATGAAAGATATTATGATCATATGCAATCATATACTGTCTTCATTTCCCACTCAATAATGGACACTTTCTGTCTGGTTGGTTTTACTGTAATGAGTAAAAATAATTATGTGCAAAGTAATGTAGTTCATCTTTCATGACACACACACACACACCCACACACACACACACACACACACACACACACACACACACACACACACACACACACACATGTGCATACACGCACGTGCGTGCATAAACACAATCATATGCACTTAACTAGCCATATCAACAGTTATCTGTCCCTCATTCCCCCAATAACAGCTTTCTGAATGGGCGACTTACTGTATTTAAGCAAGCTATTCGCACTCATATGCACTGCTCCTCACTGGCAAGCTAAACTGATTATTATTCAACTAAGTTCAAACAGTAATAATGTCATTGCTTCCCTACCATTATCCCAAAACAACCACATTTAAAGGGTATCTATGTATAAATAAAATGAAAATCAGCAATAGTACTGTATTTTAACTTGTACCTGTATCACTAATGCAATTCCACTCCCCTGAAACTCTATTGATGGTCACTCAATAGTGACTAAGTAAATGGAAAGCACAAAATAGTCACTTCCTTAATTAAAACCATTTGCCCCCATTATTTCTAATAAAGTACTCTGTAGGGAATATTTGAAATCTACCAACTCATTAAATTCCCAGAAAACATGTTCCTAATTAACTATCACTGTCTGCATGTCCTCCTCACGGTTGAATGACGTTAACCATATACAGGTAGGTGTGAGCGTGAATGGGTGTGCCTTCCTTGAAGGTTAGGCATTGGGCTGGCAACTCGGCACCGTAAAAATCCACTGCCAATCATTAGCAGACCGGAGTTCCACTGTGGTGACCCCTAACCGGGAAGAGCCGAAAGACATTACTATTCAATTACACCTGCAGCATTTGCTTTCTACCTGAGGAAAATTCATTTAGTTCTTCTTGGCATACAAAACACCTGTGCAAATATTTTCAAGCAAAAATCCTAAACCTGCTAGACTTTGTTGTATACTTAGGAGCCATACAAATAACTTCACAATGTTTAATTGCATATTGCCTTTCTTTTCTCTCCCTTCTACATTGTTTCAACTCCTTTTGATTGATTTTTATAATTATCATGCAATAGTTTATATGGTTTACCAAATTTACCAACTATCCATCTAATAAAAACAACCTCTCTTCTCAAAAATGTTACCAGAACTGATCTTTCACTCAGCACTCTCCTATCCATTTCTTTTTACCTATACTGTCAATCCCTGGTAGGGAAGGCAATCTATAACCTGCAGTTCAAACTGCTGCTTGGCCTCCTCCTACTGTATTGCCTTTCCTTCTCTAGTTATTTGTTCCCAATAATAAATTCCATTCCCACTTTCCTGCTTGTTATACCCCTATTTGCAGTCATTCCTATTTCTAAAATCTCCTTTGTCCATTCCACTGCTGTCTTACTTCTTAGAATACGCTCTGCTATGTTATGAACATAATATTCTCTATTGTTGTTGTTATTCTCCTTAAGGACCTGGATACAAAATTCTACTCTGTCCTTAGTTCTCAGAACGTTTCCCTTCTTTTCTCATCATCCCTTTCCGCTTGATTTCTAGCTTTTTCCTTGTGTTATGCATCTGATCATTAAGTGCTCTAGTCAGATAATGCTGAATCATCTAGTTCTATGCTGTTAATCAATGTACCCCACTTAATACTCTCTATCTTCCCCCAAAATAAATTATTTCAACTCTTTATTAATTAAGGTCCACATCTCCCCTTGTTGATAAAAATATTCCTGAACTGTATATAAAACTAAAGAGACTACATGTATTTTCACTGCTTGCTTCTTACTATACATTTTCATAATCAAAAGTTTCTAGTTTCTTAATTTATGTATTATATTTTGTTTAGTCTCTTCCCACATATCCATAGCTGCAAATGAAAAATATTTGCTGTGGTTTTACTTTTCTGTTATTGTATATATAACCATGTCATTATTTACACTGTAAGAATTTAATAAAGTTTTATTCTAGTCTTATTCTTGCCTTCCTATACAACATGCTTCCCAAACACCTAAATATCCACTTTCAGACAGTGCTCACTTGTGATGTTTAATTTTGATCAGGCAAAATAAATAAAGGACAGAATAATGCATTTCACTTGTTTCTCTCAGACATGCACTATCCTATCCTATCAAACCAGACTGATGTTCATTTAATTGTGTTCAAATAAATGGTTTAACATGCAGCCTGTCATTCTAGTCCTGCCACCCCAATAACCACTTTCTGACTCTGCGTTTCTTCTATATTTGAATGTGGAAAGAAATACTTGCCATAGTAATATATTTCAGTCTACTTCTTCCTCGCAGTTGTTTCCCCTCCCAGGCAAGTCATATCTATGATCAGTCAGCCATGATGAAATAACTGTTCTTTAGTTTCACATGCAACCTGACCTCCAAAGTAGTTGGTTTATCACTATGAGCATTGTGGTTGTTTCTTTCTCTAAATATGTTTTTACCAAAATCATACTCTTCATAAATAATCAAAATACATTTGCTTGACTTATCCATACTTATCACAGACCATTGCACATAACAATATAAAAACAAATATAACTGAAATTTGTATTTTTGTTAATACAAAATGGCATCCACATATAAAAATGCATGCTTTCTTTAATGTAGCATTGCTTTTATATCCTTCCTATATTTTTATGTTCACTAGAAAACAGTTCTCTCCCTCATACTATAATACTTACCCTTCTTTCCACTTTTCTCCTCCCATCCCCACACTCTCTTCTCCCTTCCTCCCCATACCGTATCCCATTTCTCATTTAATCTTCTAACACAGCTTTTATTACCTTCTCTTACCAGTACTTGCCTATCACTGCGTGACATTTAATTTCACAGCAATCCTCTTAAACTCGGGCATGCCCTACCCTTGCCTATCACTCTGTGCCATTTAATTTCACATCAATCCTCTTAAACTCGGGCATGCCCTACCCTCCTACTACTATTTCCTTCTGTATCTTACTTCTCCTTCTTCTTCATTCAAATATATCACACACTTTCTGTTTCACATACTGTCTCTATTTCACCTAGCTATGCTACCTTTGATTTATTCTGAAAATACATTGATATAAATCCAGAGGAGTATCCTTCACAATCATTTTCACTAACTCTTTTCTCCCACTCAATCTATTCACCTTGTTGTTCCATCTGTTTAAGATTCTCTTTATTATATATTTTAACTCCTGTCAGTTTTTCATTCTAATGTCTCCCATTATCAAACATGCTTTCATGCCAAAATATTCTCCACTTTTTGACCACAGCAACCTTTCCAAGTGTTGTTTCCCTCCCTCATCCCTATTACTATTGATTTCTTGTGATGATATTCCAGGATTGATTGTTTTAGTAATTCTTTAAAATTCTGCACCAGTTGAGGCAATATTCTCTCAGCCTCCTCCAGTAATAATACGCAGGCATCCCCTCAAACAAGTTCATCTTACTCTTCTTGCCTCTTGATCTCCAGTTTTTAGCAGTCTGTTTATTCACTGTGCCAGTATCTCTATATCCAGAATGTTCATTCATGTAGAGAATAGGCATCCTTATCTTCTTCCTTTCCCTAATGATAAGCAACTATTAACCATTATTTAAAAACTCAGCTTCTTATGTAATGCTCTAATATGCCATAAAGCCCTTTCTTTAATATTTGTTTCACAGTCACCATCTAAAAGTACCAGCTTATAGAATCCGTAACTTTCTGAATGTCCATAAGTACCACCTCAGCTTCTCTCATCTTTTTCTTCTCACACACGCTTGTATAATTTAACAACAATCTCCAGTGATTTGTGGAGTAACCCACCTTCACAAACCCACCTGAGTTTCTGATATTAGCTGTTCTAGCCATAGTTTTCACATCAATGTTACAAACCTAACCTGGTCTGTATTTTTGCCAAGTCGTTCTTCCTTTTTTCTCTTTATATATCACTACCACCTCTGCCTACAACCTTGATCTTGGCATTTCTTCCTCTTCCTCACCCCCTATAAGATTACACAAATTGTCTAAGTAAATTCAAAATCACTTACTAAGTACCCGCATACCTGCAAACCCATTAAGTTATGATTATCAGTTGAGAAGCCATCTGGGCTTCTGCTTTTTCTTTCTTCATATGTCTAGTCACCACTAACACATCTCCCATACTTGGTTCTTTATGGATCTCCTTCTTATCTTCCTGTTCTTTTTTCCAAATGTCCTTCCCAATTCTCAAGCACCCCTCCTCAAGTCTCTTCATATTAATTCATATAACATTTCCTTAATCTTCCTCCTTGGCTACAACAGTCACCTATGTTCTTTTCATTGCACGCTACCAACTTCACATCTACTTCACTATTATGTCTCCATTTCTTTTCCCACCCCTCCACTTCTGCCTGTATTTGCTCTCCTTCCAACTCCAGTAACTCTTCCTGTAGCATCTTGGTCCTACACAAGCTGCTTTGCTTTTCATGTTCTTTGTTGATTTCTATCTGTTCTTCTCAGTTCCAACTCTAGTTCCTCCATCTGAACATGACACCATATATTTTGACATCCTGTATGCCCCATACCTTCCACCCTCCAAGAAGACACAATGCCATCCCACTTCTTAATATTTCCCCTTTCTGTTTTATTCCTTTCTAATATATCACAAGAAATTCATTGCAACCACTTCACCTGATATGCATTATCACTTACCTGTATTCTGTTTCCAACTATCCAGTCCCTCTCTACTCTCTTTTTCATAAAGTTTAACCAGGGAATGACTCAACATCACCCTTTTATGTATATAGTCTCCACTTCATACAACATCATATCTCATTTTCCACTAGCACACTACCCAGCCAACTTGTCTGCTGACCTTCCTGTATTCTGAACTGCTTCACCGTCACCATTTTTCACTATATGCATTTAATACTCATATCCATTTCATATTTCCTTAAATTCTTCTGACATTTTAGATTGAAATTCTCTGTTCACTCCCCATCCCTCAGCCCATACCTCTGCCTCATGTCTGCAGTAATGCTTTGTTATAAATTTTCACTGTTGGGATTTTTACAGTTCACTCCATAAATGTATGATGTTACTGGTATATCAGAACTTATTTTACACAGACTGGATGAGCTGTCACAAAAACATCTTATAGATTACAAATGATTAATATTTCAGATGACACTCAATAGCTAGCATATTTTACCTGTTAATGAAATCCTCACGAGTACTCCCACATTTTACAGTAACTCCCCTTCCCCTCAGCTAACTCTGCACCTAATATGGCAGCTACTGAAAGTGTTATCTTCCCTTCTAGTGCTCCTGTCAATAAGTTCTTTAAAGAAAACTTAGCCTAACCTATAAGGCATTTATATTGTGGTTACACAATACCCATCTTTAACTCAAAATCCACTGTATTCTGTCCTGAACTCATTAATTTTGAAATGTCCACAGTATATGATCCTTAATCTTCCAGTTGATTATGGATGTTACTTCCTCCTATTTGATTGTATCAGTCTACTAATTCTCATAAGAAATAGCAATCAGTCAATATTCGGTCTATATGGGAAACATCCTTTGGGCTTGCATTCATGATAAGATTTCCATTTTTCTTCTAAACCAAAATCCAAAAGTTTGACATCAGTTTTAAGTGCAAATTTCTTGTAGTCCAACTTTTACTTCTCACTTCACACACACACCCGACACTTCATCTGCTCAGTTGTCTTCTTCTATGCTTTCATCTTTCTCTCTTTATCCCTTTCAGTTCGCCATTTCACATGGTAAACACACACACAGAACAAAACACAAAGCATAAATACAGAAGCAAAATTTGTAACTAGGCTCACTCTTGCAACAGGTCCCGTACTTTCTGAGCTCCACTACCATACCAAGTTCATCTGCTAGGGTCTGAGCCACCCACACGTTTTACAAGCCAGCTGACTAGCAATGGTGTTTCTCCCATCTGGTAGAGTGAGGGCCTATCTACATTATCTCTTTCTTCCTCCTCTGCTTATGCTATTTCATGCTTCACCTGATCCTTCATTTTACTCCATTCCTCTATAAATGCCTCCTGTCTTAGGTCACTTTAGGTGTTCCACACTGTTCATCTCCTATTTGTTTTAAGGGTCTTTCAAGGTGATTTAACTCATTCCTCTCCCTCTCTCTTCTTTGGCAGCGGTACTCTATGACATCTTACTCATTCCTACCAGGATGCATACTGGTGACTTAGCCCTACACCTTAACTCTTCCACATCCAGAGCAGCATGTTTATGAGCTCACATTTCCATTCCAACATGAAGAGCTATTGTTTGTCAAGTAGCATACTGTTTTCATCTGTAACATAACATATCTCCACAGTCCTCCACTTCTTTCTCGTGCTTCCTCCACTGGTGCTACCCTTTCCCTGCCACCTAGAAAAGAAAAACATTTGCATCATATTTTGTACCTCTCATTGTTTCCACATAAACCTTAATAGCCTCTTATTTATCATGACATCAACATACTTTCTTTGAAGGTTATAACTACCGGGTACAGCTGCACAGCATTGGCTCTTTGGTGGTATACCACTGCTACAGAATCTTCCAGCATGTTCACTTTTATACTGCCTAGCATCAGGCTGATTTCCCAGTCCACCTGTCTCATCGTCCACTCCTTTATTTGACAGGGAAACATTTTGACAATTATATTCCTGCCTCTTGCTATTGACCCTTGCTTGACTTTCCAAATCTAGGCATCTTATCTACTTGATGATACCACCTACCACTCTATTTCCCCATATTAGTGACCCAGTCTTGCACAGACTTTGCCATGATACCCCATCCATGCCATCTAATTTCTTTAAAATATTATTGTACCTTTCTTATAAGTTTACCATTATGTCCTCTTCCTCTACCTCCACTCCTGACACTGATAACTTGTGAATTTCATTTCTGTCTGTCTCTGTGTCACTTGTTTAACTTATACTACTCAGGACCCTCTTGTACTGCCCCTCTTCCCTAGTTCACTCTCATTCATAACAGAATTTATAGTTGTTTCCATTTTGAAGTATTCATATTCATCCTTCTCTACAAATACCCCCAGTTTTGGCATTGCCTTTCATATCCCTGACCTTTTACCCTTTATTTTTTTTTAACATTTTTAAACTTAGTTAGATCTTTGACTCTCATCTCTTCACAGTGCTTGATATACTTTGAGATTGCAGTGTCTTTCTCCAGATACCTCATCCTCTTCACCAGTGCTTCTTCACTTCTCCTTTCCACTGTTCACATGGACACTTTTATGCTCCCCTTAGACTCCTTTCCACTACACCAAATTCTCTACACTGTGTTTGCTTGATTGTGATAATATGAAAAAAATAAAGGCCATGGTGTTGTGTTTCACCTTCTTTCCCATTCAGAAATACAGTCCTTCCCTAACAAGCTCTATTGGTAATTGCTTAACATAGTCAGGTAATTTTGTAGTTTGCTTTACACTCAGTCTGTCTTATCATCCCCACCTCCAAAATAATTCTCCTCTCATTCTGTATGCTTTTAACACTTGACAGTGATTGTTATTTGGTCTCCTATATGGAGAAAATGTACTTGTGCATTGCTGAACCCCTTTCAAAGAAAAAAAACAATGTGCTAAAAAATGGATCATTACTGTTAGCAGTGTGTAATATAGCAATAACCCATGCCTGAGTGTGGGTAATGCTGGATTTACCCACGGTTGGCATGGTTTGGTCCCGAGGGCGAAGCCCGAGGGACCAAACAAAGACAACCATGGGTAAATCCAGCATTACCCACACCCAGAAGTGGGTTATTGCTATTATACAATGACATTATTTAAGAAAAGAAATAATTACTTTTCTTAAATAATGGCATTGTATAATGCCTCTTTGCTGCCCTTCCGCAGCTGTCTGGTGTTCCACGGCAGTTCTGATGTACTGCGCATGCCTACGCAGTACATCAGAGCTGTGGGCAAAAGCAACGGAGAACGCAAGAGCTCCGTTGCTTTTTCGCTATGTTAAATGGGTTTAACATGAGACAGCTTTAAAATAAGAAACGGAGATCTCCGTTGCTTATTTTAAACCTGTCTCACTATGTTAAACTCATTTAACATAGCGAGAAAGGTTAAAAAAAAAAGCAATGGAGATCGCAAGATCTCCGTTGCTTACATTGTGTCGCTATGTTAAAGGAGTTTAACATAGCGAGACAGCTTTAAAAAAAGCAACGGAGATCTGCGTTGCTTTTTTTAAACCTGTGTCGCTATGTTAAACTCTTTTAACATAGCGAGATTAGTAGTTTATACTAACGGAAAAAGTCCGGGCGACCGGACCTTTTTCCGTTAGTATACTGAGGGATTTACAACGGGCACGCTGGTTGGGCTGGCCAATCAGCGTGCACGTTTTAGAAGAGGCATTGTATAATGTTAAATATTGTCACAGAGCTATTTTGCAACCTGTTAGTATTATTACAGTTGTAACCTGTATGGGAAAACATGAAGAATAGAAAATTTGCACCTACAGAATTCTGTAGTGAGTGGACTATAGACCATGTTTAGTATGTTGCTGGGGACCTAAATACAATACTTGTTCTATGTGCCGGTGTTTATTTTATTTAACTTAACATTTGTTAACGGGGAAAGTCTGACTTGGTGCGAAGCCAATTTTCAGTGGAGGCCTTTGGAGAAATGCTCCAGACATGTCTTTGTAATGTGGGAGGAAACTGGAGCACCCAGAAGTAACCCACATGAATGCAGGGAGGACATGCAAACTCCACACACAAGGCACCCCAGCCAAGAATTGAACCGCATAACCTCTTGCTGTGAGGTGACAATGCTACTATTGCACCACTGCAGTGTTTTGTCTATCTGACATAGAGAAAATAATAAATAATTCCTGAAGCTGTATAATGTGCAGATAGTTTACTTCTAACAGTATAAGGTACTTGTCCACTGTTAAGATGTCTCTTACTATCATCCACACATATCCAGTTTAGCAGCAGACAGGTACAATCTGACCCTTCTATAAACCCTTCATCTGTTGGTTTGTTTTCCATATAGTGTATTTCATGTCTGTTTAATGGAAGCCCAGTGTAGGATCATTCTTTTTAGCTCATGTTGACAAGTACTGCATCCTCAGATCAAAAAAGATGTCTCTCTTCAGAAAAGTTGAATTAATTTAAGTTGTTTTGTAAAAGGGAGGAAGGAGTGGCTATTTTTAGGTAGCACTTCTTAGGCAGTGTTTTTGTCGATTAGTTCTACCATATGATAGATAGCTGTTGTAGGGTTCAGTACCATTTCGTATGCTGCATTTTTGTTCTTTAGTTTCTTTGAATTTGTTCTACCAATTTTGTCCATATTGAAGGACTTTGAATATCCCATCTTCTCTGCAGTGAATTGTAGCTCACAACCACTCTAGAGGCATAAGGTGCTGAATTCGTCCTATGACCAAGTTCTGCTTGCCTTACGGTACTTATAAAAAATAATCCCTCAAAGCAACTGCTCTTCACATTTAGGCAGTCTGCTGAAGATAGAAAGCAGACAAAGAAGGGTCAGCTCTGACACTAGATGTCATGTGTGTTCTCCCTCCTGTCTGCTGCACTTTTCCCCGCTGAACTCATTTAAGCAACACATGTAAAAAAACAAAATAAATAATTACAGCTTTTTACCATCTGTTGGATCCTGAGAATGTAACAGTTTGTCATAATTAAGAAAAATAAATCCAATTTCTCTCCTTTAGAGTACTCAGTTTTGCTGCTTATGATACAGAGTTCACATGTGTACATGGATTATTAACTCCTGCTACTTTTGCTAGCTAGCTCAATTTGTTCCCCTTCTGTCCCCATACTCAGCTGTGTCACTAAAACACCCACACAATATACCTCTAGTAGGTTACCAGATAGAGTCTTGTACACATCCCTAGACACTGTGCAGAAATATTCAATCGCTTCTTGACCATCTACCCACACAACAAATCATAGAAAACTAAAATCTCACCTTATTAATTACAATATTCAAATAATCCCATCCAGTTCGAGTTCCTATACAAAAATTCAAACCCAATTAACCTTCCCAATGTTCCTGACCATAGTCACTATATAGGTTATATATATTACTTGATATTATTATTCACCCCCTAATTCAAGGTGCTATTGAAATGGATCCAGACCAGAAAGTATACTCATACTCCCAAACAACTGGTAGCCCCTCCTCCATCAAATATGGCATGCAGAGTGCAGGAAGTATCCAAAAGAAGCTTGAACAAATAGACATCTTCCTGCATATTCACCCCAAGACATTGTGGCAATCACTAAATCCTGGATTGAAAATGACATTCCCTATCAACAGCCTAATTCCATGATAAAACTGTTTCCATAAGAACAGTCCTGGGACAAGAATAGGGGGAGAGGCTATGATATTGCATAAAAGTAATAGCCAATTCAAGTCTATTGCCCAAGTCATATCCATATCTGAACATGGATCCAACTAGATATTATTGCGGATCCTTTTATCACAAAACCATGAACTCTACATAGTCACAGCCTACCTCCCACCACTTGAACCAAAGTTATGAGTATCCTTAACACAACCTCTTAGCCAGCACCATGGCATAGAGGGATAAATCCCTGAATAAGGCCCAGATAACACTGCTTTGACTAGTGACTTGGGCACCTGCGAGACTAGTAGGGAGGGATGGGCATAATCATCCCAGGAGGGGAGGGTGGGCATGTGGGCCTTCTCTATAATGATTCCTGATGGAGGCTTGGGATGCTGCTGTGAAGGGGTATGGTCTGTGATGGGGAAAGGGTAGTGACTTGGCTGAGCTGCTGTTGACAAAAGACCAATACCCCACATGTCCCCATTGCACTTCTGCTCCTTGATCACAGCCACTTAATTGCAAGGAGTGGAGACTAACAGGGTAAGCGTTTAGATGATAACCCTCTAGATGAATGTGATGGCAAGACCACCATCCCACTGCAATGGCCTTAGCGTCTGCTCATGTTATCAGCCTGATTCAGAGAGATTCCTAGAGTGTAAAAAGTAAATGGTAGATCCAGTGATGAACATAAGAGCATTGGGGTAAACACATTAGATCAAAATAAGGGAGGAAAAATGCTCTAAACTATTACACAGGAACAAACCAGTAATTATCATGAAAGTCTTCAAACCTAATCTTCTTTACAAAAACAATGATTGTGATAATGAATGGCTTACCTACTTAGGATTCTTGCAAACTGTCACAATCCCACCAGATGAAACCCTACCTCCAGGAACAACATGCTTTTGGACCTCATCATAACCAATATCTCAAATAAAATCTCTAAATTAAAAACTCTGGTACCAAGAATAATTGACTCCTTACTCCATGAACATCTTAGCAATAAAACTTAGAGTACAACTCATTTCTTTTAAGCCACAGTCATCAAAATGCCTATTCATCCTATCCTGCAATAACCCAGAAATTGCAGTCAGCATTCTGACCACTACACTACTGTCAAAACAGAATAAACTCCATCCAGTTGTTACTCACTGTCATAAACCTAATTAAAGGAAATGGCTGATCAAATTACTTAAAACTATACTTTAACTTCAGGGACAACATGTGGAAAGCACAGAAAGCAGACAGTACCCCACCAAATGGGGAAAACTTTCAAATGCCCCAACCATGGTAAAAAATGCATAAGAAGTATCTCAAAATCATCAAGTATTCATCCTCATGTAAATAAAAAAAAGGATTAGTCCCAAGTAAATCAATTGATTGACAGGAAGAAGAAATGCAATGCTATCCAGACCATTACTATCAGAGCTCAACAATACCCAATTTTATCTCAAAAAATCTTAAAAGATTTTCCCCTCTACATCAACCACCCCAAATTCCAGTTCCCTCCATGCCAAACTCTAACCCACCAACTATACCCTACTATTCTACTTTAATCCATTAGAACTTCAAACATTGAGAAAACACTCAACAAAATTCCAGATGACAACACCACAGGATTAGACAATCTTCTCTACTGGCTCACCAAAGCTTACTCAGAACAGCTAATTCACCCACATAAGAGTATCTGCAGCCTCTGCCCATGTCAGGATACAATCCCAAAAATCTGGAAAGAAGCAGTTAAGACTATCTTCAAAATTAACAAGACTAGTTAGTAGTTCAAGACCATCTAGCCCAATCATTTTTCTGTCTCTAATTTGTTCATCTTCTGTGTGGATTTACTCACAGTATTCAGAAAGTTCATAGTAACACGTGATAAATGCTTCCATGGGCTTGCTCTTAGTTTGAATACTCTATGAAAACATGCCCTTTCATGAGTAACATTTCTTTAATCACAAAATGTTAACAGGGTCTGCTTATTACTAACCCCTTATACTCAAAAAATGAAAATGAACTGTATATGCCTTCTAGTTCTTTGCTAATGGCATGAAGATAAGCTTACCTTATTTCTTTTCTTTCCTTGGCAGACTTAGATGCCATTCAAAGGCATGCAAATCTCTGCCTACATGATGGCTGGATGTAAATGGTTCTAGAATTAAGTTTTACCATTTTCAATTATTTTGTTATTTGGGGCTTTTTCATACCACATTAATAACATTATTTTTAGGCAGAATAGCAACTGTTTGATGAATGGTATCTGCATAGGTCTTTGGTGCCATTTCTGGCCCTGAATGGCATTTTTCCATTTAAATCTGGTAAATTTTAGTGAATATTATCCCACTAGACTGATATCATGTCACACCATCAACCTATAGCTGTAAATATTAACACTAGACTGAGATTTTCAAGGTTATAATACAGCGCTTCTTCCACACAATGGAAACGTATTGAAAACACACAGCTACTATCACAATTTCATCAAGAGGTAGCTGACAGCTGTGTGCATTATGGGTACTGAGCATTATTAAAGGATCAAGTACATTTGCACATACATTATATACTTTGAAAATCTGTACACAACATGAAAATCTGTACACAAACCAGCTGCCATTATATTTCCCTTCTCAGTGAAGTATGTTAGGAAACTTACATTGTGTGTGTCTGTTTTTATAATTACAGTAAATCCATTAATTCTTGACACTTTGCCTGTTGCTGTTACCGTCTCACTGACAGATGTCACATAGTACTGAATAATGTGTTTATTCAGTAGAAACAGAAGTATTCATAAATGAGGTTTATTAAACTACTGAGGATGACAGATGTTAAAAGTACCGCAGGACAAAGATCTAGGAGTATTGCAAATTACATTAGTAGTAAACAATAGGTGGAAAAAAGTTATAATCATGATTCAGGTTGAAATGGACTCACTTATTATGCCTTAACAAATTATCTCCTAAGGTGCAACTAGCTTCATGAACCGAACATAAATTAATACAGCAGAAGTGGTACTGTTTAGGTGATTAATGAAGTGTCCCTGAGACAATATAAATCTTCTAAATGCAGTGTGATATTGCTTGCATTTTTTTCTTTGTAAACTGTGAGCATTTATAATATCTTTGGATTGCTGCTGTACTTCATAGATTCTTTGTTATTTTTAATTAAAAATGCTTGTGCAGATTGGTAATTAAAAGAAAGGTTTTGTGTAAAAATTACAAGTTTACCAGAATATGGCTCTCAACTGCCATCTGCTGGTAGGATTCATAAGGTATACTAGCTGTAACAAAAATACTAGACAGAAGAGAATTATATCAAATTCAAAAATACATTTCTCCACTGAGTCATATAATTGAAACTGAATGCTGCTGTCATCAATAACAGACAGAAACTTTCTTAGTGGAGAACACATAATAGTATATGCTGGTGATATGCTTGTCATTATGTTGTTATCAAATCCTGCCTTCTTGTTCATTCAATGATATTGATTTGTCTGCTACAATATATAAAATCATTTTGGCTACTGTACATTTAAACTTTTATTTCATTCCCCTTATTATTATGATTATAGATTGTGCCTATTAGCAAGTGCAAGGAAACTGGTGCCTCACTGTTCCTATCAAGACCAAGGGAAAAGAGAGATGATAGCACACTGCTAATACTGCTCTATATAAGGTACATACCAGAAGGTTTTATTGAAAACTTTAAAGGTTTTTTGCAGAAATGAGGAAATACCAAGGTCACAACCATCCTGTTTATACTATAATTTCATGTGTCAGTAATCTGCTTCTAAGAAATCATATGTGTCCCCTTGATAACATGACATTACTTAAGCAATCACCAACAGAGCAGTTCAGGTCTACAAATTGTTACTGAAATCCACTAATTACTCTATAATAAGAGCTCATGATTCTTATCCTACAACAACAGACCTTAGGCCATTTATACAGTTTCTGAGGATCATTTATTTAGCAGTTGTCTTTATATTGCTGTCACACCTGCATCAAGAAATGCAAACCCATCAGGAACTGTGCATCTCCAAGAGACTGAAATTGAAGGTACAGATATAGTTTTGTTCAGCATTACTAAAAGGACATAAAGTAAGTACTTTAACCAAATAAAACTGTAAAGCTCAAATGATGCAAGGAGTCATGACAGAATTTGCTCTAACATTAAAAAGTATTGCTTTTGACAATGGAACTTAGTATTTTTACAACTCTGAATGAAAAGAAGTGTCCTGTGGATCAGAGGAAGGTCTATGTGATTACTCCTATAGAAATGCACTCTTGAAATAAAAAGTAAGATTCAGAAGCCTTCTTAGTTTGAACACAGTGGCAGGAAAGTTACAGAACTATATCATAAAACAAAACTGTTGATAACTAACAGTCCTCTTGAGCAATCTCTTAAGAATGGCATATATTTACAATGAGATAAAAGCCAATGAATTTTATGAGTTTAACATTCAAAATTACAAATGAGTAGACAACAGAGGGACTATCAACCTCAAGAAGAAATTTGGTACATAACTTCAGAAATGACATGAAGGTTACTAAGCCTAAAGATGGGCAACAGGCTGTTTGCATGGATAACCATACCTCTCGACTGTACAGATTTTCGCAGAATGTCTCGATTTTTGCCTCATATTTTTGATTTCTTCCTCATAAATATTGTGTTTTTTGGGAAATCACTGGGTTGATATAAGGTTTAAAGTCACTAAATAATGACATGCATTTGAGTTTCTGAATTCATACCTTCAGAAAATGCATTGCTAACACAAATCCTTTTATTATAACTCTCAAAGTTTATGAGTAATATTTAAAAAGTCTTCATATTTGTGGGTATTTGCCCCCCCCCATTATGACAGGCTTTGTTCAGATTTCTTGTGCTAAGTGGTTGAGAGGCATGTTCAGAATAACAGATGTGGAATGAGTTATGAACAGGTAGAAGCCATATCTCTAAGTTGTGGGTGCAGTCATCTTGACTATTTTCACTTTCAGCACCTGCAAGTTGCAACACTGAAAGCGAAAGTATCCCTTTGCGGGTGCATGAAGGGAAACAGCATGCAAGACATCGCTAGAGAGAAGATACTAAGTAAGGGAAAGTGGAAAGGTGCTTGGAGCACTCATGTCTGATGAGCTAAAAGTAGCAATATGAAAGGCATTTATGAAACTATGAGCACAAAAAGGGCATTACTTGGATAAAACTGTAAGGTATCCAACTAGAAAGGTCAATAAGGCACCAGCTAGATTTCTGGGTATACTTCTAGGAACTACATTTTCACAAAATATAAACAGAACTGAAATTATCCAGAGGAAAGCAAGTATAATGTTGCAGAACATGTTTTAAAAACTGTTTTAAGATGGGGCAGTTTATGTTCATAGGTTCATAGGTTAATAGGTAGGTACTAGGCTATCTGCCCGAGGGCATTTATAAGCCTAGCTGGAGTGTGTCGTCTTTCGTTGCCCCCATTGATTAATTAACTGATCTTCTGTCAAGCAGAGCCAATGAAGTGATCCCAGGGGTGTATTTTCTGTTACCCATCCACTCGTCAAGGTTTCTGTTGAAGAGTGTTAGTGAGGGGCTGTGCCTGATGTCATTTGGAATTTTGTTCCAAAGCATGGGGAGTCTCAGTGACAGGAATCTATTCCTCCGGCATGTTCTATTTATTGTTGTGGTGAGGTTTAGCTCACTAGAGCATGTGGCTCGCAGTGACTTGTATTTCTTTAGGTGGAACATGTCCATCAATTCTGAGTTGGACATGGCTTTGGAAGTGAGGCAGAGATCACCTCTGAGTAAGCAATATGCCACTGAGTACAGCTGGAGTTTTTTCAGTCGGGCTGCATAGGAAATATGTTTGATGCCAGTAATCCTCTTGGTGAGGTACTTTTGTGGTCTTTCCAGCTGTTGGAAGTGTCTTTTGAGATACATCCCAAATGGGGCATTGAACTCTTTGATGGATCTAATAAGTGATGAGTAGAGGGGCACTATAACCTCTTTAGTTCTAGATGCGAACCCTTTAGTAATTAGATGGGCCACATAGAAGGAGTTCCTAACTACTTTGGCAATATGATTGTCAAAGGAGAGATTACTATCTACCTGGGTCCCCAGATCTCTTATTACCTCTTCTGTATTAAGGGGGGCTTCCAACTATGTGGTAATTAGTGGGTGTTTTGTTTTTCCCAAATGGGATGACTATGCATTTTTTGGCATTTAGCTGGAGGCCATGACTTTGACACCAGGTGTCCGTCTCAGTAAGGCCCTTTTGGAGGATGTCCGTGTCAGCCGGAGAGTCAATTATCACTCCCAGTTTGCAGTCATCGGCAAACTTGGTTAGCCATAGTCCTCCTGTGTTTGTCTGTATGTCAGAGAAGTATATGCTGAACAGTTGGGGTCCCAGGACCGAGCCTTGTGGGACAGCACTTGTGACTAGTTTAGAGTTGGACCTGGAGCCCGCTATTCTTACCGTGTGAGTTCTGTCTGTAAGCCAATTGGCAACCCATCTCGTGACATAGGGGTTTATGTTTAGGCTGGTGAGTTTTTCTGTAATACCTGAGTGGGGAATGGTGTCGAAAGCCTTGGCGAGGTCAAGGTAGGCTGTGTGAACCACCTTTCCCTCATCTATGGCCTTGGTGACTGTATGGAAGAAGTCAACCAGGTTTAGTAGGCATGATCTGCCCTTAACAAAGCCAAACTGGGTCAGGTCAAGTGTTTGGAGCTTTCCAATGTCTTTGTTAATGAGTTCCATGATGATGCGCTCCATAGCCTTGCAGACCAGGCTAGTCAGGCTTATGGGGCGATAGTTACCAGGGTCAGTTGTGGCCCCTCCTTTGTGGAGAGGAATAACCGTTGCTGTGCGCCATTCTATGGGCACATAGCCTTTGGAGTGGCTGAGGTTGAACAGTGTGTTTAGGTGGGGGTTAGTTTGTTCTGTAGTTCATGCAAGACGCAGCCTGGGACACCATCTGGTCCCATTGATGCTGTGTTTTTGGCTTTTGAAAGGGCTGTTTTCACTTATGCATCTGTGATTTTTAGGACACTACACTTTTCCGGTATTGTTGTTGGCCCTTTTGGAGTTGAGAGGGAGGTGAAGTTTGCACTGAATCTATCTGCCAGGATGTTGGCAATATCAGTAGGTTCAGTATATTTTGTGCTATTTTGCACTAGATCAGTGCATATCTGCGAGTTGCCACTTTGATTCTTAACATAGCTAAAGAAAGCTTTGTGGTTATCTTTTGAATCCTTGTCTATTTTTCTTTCGAAGTTAGCCTTGGATGATTTCATGAGCGACCTTAGTTTCTTACTGATACTGATCAGGGATGTCTTTCCTTATTGGGATTTGCTATTTTTCTGAACTAGTTTCCTCCTATTGTATAGCCTGTTTATTGCAGGGGTCCACCAAACTGGTTTCCTTCTCTTAGAGGAGTGAGTATTGGTTTTGCTAGGGATGGCACAATCCATGCATCCTTGTAGGTGCTCATAGAGTGCATTTGTAAAGGTTTCTGCATCTTGAGCAGCATTATCCTATAGCGTGGGGGCTGTGAAACTTACCACTTCTGTCTTAAGTAAGGTGAAGTTTGCTTTAGAAAAGTTTTTTACTGTGGTTTCCTTAGTTAGGGGTGGTGGTGGGGTGTGGACATCCAGAGAGATTAGTTTATGGTCTGATCTAACCAGTGACGGGTTGACCTCTGGTGTGGAACACCTGTCGCCCATGTTGGTGATGACTAGGTCCAATATGTTTTCACCTCTGGTAGCGGAGTTTACCAGCTGATCCAGGGTGTTTGAGTTCATGAATTCCAGGAAGTGCTGGGCCTGGGAATTTGTACTTGAGTAGTTTTCCCTGTGAATGGTAGGGTAATTGAAATTGCCCAATATCAGGGTGTTCGGTAGGACCTACATGTTTTCCAGTGTCTCCAGCAAGGTGGTGGGTGATCTGTAGCAAGCCACAATTTGCATTGCGGATTTGCCCGATGTTAGTTGCACATGGATGATTTCAGAGGTATCATGCTGCGCCACTAACCTGGAGGTGTAGGTATCCATGATGAATATGGATACACCCTCTCCTTTTGTGTTTTGGTCCGTGTTCTGTGGCCGAAACGTGTGGTATGAGTTGTAGCCTAATAGTGCTGGTGTGCATTCTGGAGCCTTGAACCAGGTTTCAGTTACTGCACAGATGTCGACGTTCTCCATACTAAGGAGTGCTTTTTGTGTGTGCATTTTGAGATTTAAACTCCTGGCATTGAGTAGCATAACCTTCAGTTTTTTGTTAATTGTGCTGTTTACGGAGGTGGGTTTGACTTTTGAGTCTTGCCTAAAAAGGCACTATGGGGGCAGCAAGAGCCTTGGCCAGTATTGGAAAGCCTAGGGGGGACAGGTGCAAGCCATCTCTTGCGAAGCAATGTGGCTTTTCAAGCATGTTGTCCCAGGCTGACAGACACTGGATCCCCTTTGAATGACACCAGAAGCTTAGCCAATTAGGTTCATAGGTTCATAGGTTCATACTAGGCTATCTGCCCGAGGGCATTTATAAGCCTAGCCCATTGTTTTGTGGCTTACACCACCCCTTTAGTATGGGGAACTATACCCATTATTTTGCTGTGCCTCTGTCGAGCAGTGACACTGAGGTAATTCCTGGGGTATATCTGCGATCTCCCATCCATTGGTCAAGATTTCTCTTGAACAAGGCCAGCGAGGTGCTCTGCCTCACATGTACCGGGATTTTGTTCCACAGCATAGGAGTCTTTGGGTGATGAATCTATCCCTCCAGCACGTCCTATTAATAGCCGTGTCGAGGTTTAAGTCTCCCGCCTTGTGGCTCTGATGGATCTAGATTTTTGAGGTGAAGCATATTCATCAAATCTGGGTTTGACATGGCCTTGTATGTTAGGCAAAGGTCACCTCTGAGCAAGTGGCGACTGAATAGAGCTGGAGTTCTTTCAGTCGGGCAGCATAGGACAGATTTTGAGACCCTTTATCCTTTTGGTGAGGAACTTTTGTGGCCTCTCCAGCTGCTGCAAGTGTCGGGTCAGATACATTCCGAATGGGGCATTGTACTCAATCATTGGTCTGATGAGTGATGAGTAAAGGGAGACTATGACCTCCCTTGATCTAGATGAGAATCCCTTCATGATAAGGTGGGCAATGTAGAAGGACTTCCTAACTACTTTAGCTACATGGGTGTCGAATGACAGACTACTATCAACCTGGGTCCCCAGGTCCCTGACAACTTCTTCTGTGCTCAGTGGATTGCCACCTATTTGGTAGCTAGGGGTAACCTTGTTTTTCCCGAAGGGTATGACTATGCATTTTTTGGCATTTAACTTTAGGCCGTGGCTCTGGCACCAGTTATCCGTTTCTGTGAGACCCTTCTGAAGGATATCTGTGTCAGATGTGTTTTCTACTATGGCGCCCAGTTTGCAGTCATCTGCAAACTTTGTCAGCCATAACCCTCCTGTGTTTGCTTGTACTTCGGAAAAGTAGATGCCAAACAAGAGTGGGCCCAGGACTGAGCCCTGTGGGACACCACTTGTGACAGGCTTTGAGTCTGACATGGCGCCAGCAACTCTGACCCTGTGGGTTCTGTCACTCAGCCAGTTTGCAACC
This sequence comes from Protopterus annectens, assembly GCF_019279795.1. Lineage (NCBI taxonomy): Eukaryota > Metazoa > Chordata > Ceratodontiformes > Protopteridae > Protopterus > Protopterus annectens. Next base: position 597,740,706 of record NC_056734.1, on the reverse strand, counting down.
CATCTTGTGATGTATGGGTTAACATTTAAGCTGATGAGTTTTTCAATGATACCCGAGTGGGGTATTGTATCAAGGCCTTAGCCAGATCGAGGTAGGCTGTATGGACTGCCTTTCCCTCATCAATGGCTTTGGTGACTGTTTCAAAAAGTCAACCAAGTTTAAAAGGCATGATCTGCCTTTGACAAAGCCAAACTGGGTTGGATCCAAAGTCTGCAAATTCCTATGTCTTTATTTATGAGGTCCATTATGATCCTCTCCATGGCTTTGCAGATAAGGCTTGTCAAGCTAATGGGCGGTAATTTCCAGGGTCTGTGGAGGCACCGCCTTTGTGAAGTGGGACCACAGTTGCAGTGCGCCACTCCCTGGGTACGTATCCAGAGGTAAGACTTTGATTAAACAGCTGTCCTAGCTGTGGGTTTAATTCCTCATTGAGTTCGTGGAGCACACAGCCGGGGACACCATCGGGTCCCATGGATGCTGTGTTTTTGCTTTGGAGAGAGCAGTTCTCACTTGGGCGCTGGAGATGCTTGGGGGCTGCACTCATTTGGTATAGACATCTCTCCTTTTGGGGGGGAGGGGAGGGAGAAGTTTGCACTGAACCTGTCAGCCAGTATGTTGGCAATGTCTGTAGGATCAGTAATCTTCACATCATTTTGAACTAGTTCTGAGCATATCTGGGAGTTTCCTCCTAGGTTTCTAACATAGCTAAAGAAGGCCTTATGATTGTCTTTTGAGTCTTTAGCTATTTTTCTCTCGAAATTTGCTTTGGATGATTTTATGAGAGCTCTTAGTTTTTTACTTATAGTGATCAAGGGTGTCTTACCTTTTAAGGATTTTGCTCTATCTTGTAGTAGCTTCCTCCTTTTGTTGTAGAGTTTGTTTATGGCTGGGGTCCACCAGACTGGACGCTTGCCTTTGGTACAAAGAGTCTTTGTTTTGCTTGGGATTGCCTTATCCATGCAGTCCTGCAGGTGCTGGTAGAAGGCGTTTGTAAGTGATTCAGCGGCTTGAGTATTGTTTTCCGCCGGCTCGGGGCCTGAAAGGAGACCACACTAGTCTTTAGAAGTGTGAAGTCGGCTTTTGAGAAGTTCTTTACTGTGGTCTTTTTATTTCAGGTGGGGTGGGATGAGGACCTCCAGCGAGATTAGTTTGTGATCTGATCTCACCAGTGAGGGGTATACTTCCGGTGTTGAACATTGTGCTCCCATGTTCGTGATGATGAGATCAAGTATGTTATCTCCTCTTGTGGGGATGGTGACTAGTTGTTCCATGGCATTTGAGTTTATGAATTCCAGGAACTTTTGGGCTAGGGTGTTTGGGCTTGAGTAGTGTTCCCAGTCTATATTAGGGTAATTGAAGTCACCTAGTATGATGGTGTTTGGTGATACATTTATCCCCTCTAGTGTTTTCAGGAAGGCCATGTGAGTTTCCTGAGTTTGTGAGGGTGGCCTGTAACATGCTACAATTTGCAGAGCAGTCTTGCCTATGGTTAATTGCACCTGGATGGTCTCCGATGCATCGTGCGTTGCCACCAGTCTTGAGGTGTGGGTGTCCTTGATGAATATGGATACCCCCTCCTTTCTTGGTATTGTCCGGATTTTGGGGCGGAACGCATGATATGAGGTAAAACTTGATAGCGCTGGGGTGCTCTCAGGAGCCTTGAACCAGGTTTCTGTCACAGCACAGACATCGATGTTCTCCATACTGAGAAGGGCCTCGAGTGCGTGCATTTTGAGATTTAGACTTCTGGCATTGAGCAGCATTACCCTTAGTTTTTTTCCTTTTTAGTGTTCTAGGGTGGTAGGTTTAGAATTTGAGCCTTGCCTAAAAAGGCACTATGGGGGTGGCAAGAGCCTTTGCTAATATTCGAATCCCAGGGTGACAGGTGCAAGCCGTCCCTTGCGAAGCAGCGTGGCTTGTCCAGCATGTCATCCCAGGCAGACAGATACTGGATTCCCTTTGAATGACACCAGTGTTTAAGCCAATTGTTAAAGCTGATCATCTTATCTCTGTATTGTGGCATCATTCTTGGTGAAGGTAGGATACTGCTCAAGGTCAGGGTCATACCTGCCTGGGCTACATAATCAGAGAGCTCCTCAATGTCTCTTTTCATGTAGTCCAAGGAGTACGTCTCAGGTCGTTTACACCAGCGTGGACAATGACTGAGTCATATTTGTACCTGCTGTTGAGAGACCTGAGTGCTTGCATTATGTGGCGGATTCTAGCGCCCGACAGGCAGCTTACTGTGACCTTCTCCTTACTCAGTCTGGTGAGCGGGACATCAGTGTGTCTGACTATGGAGTCACCAATGACTAGTGTGTCTGGCATTGTGTTTGGCCTTAAGGGCTGTGACTGTTTGACACTCTGACTGTGAGGTCTATGTGTTGCGGGTGTTGTGTTCTGAGGTGGTGGTTGTTTGGGTGTCTGCTTTGGTGGCCTCTGCTGTTTTGGTAGATTTTTGATCAGAGCCTCCAGTATGTCTTTGTGTGTTTATGTGTATGATTTGAGGTTGTAATGGTACTATGTGAGACTGGGTCTATAGTGTGTGTGGTAACCTTCTCCTGACTGGTCTTGCCAGTCCTATGTTGAGAGAGCTCAGCCTCCAGTTTGGCCGTATAGTTGCATCTCTCGCATGTATTTGTGTTTTGTGGGAGGAGGAAAGGGTTGTCTGTGTACATGAGGCAATTGAAACATTGCCTCAATATTCCCAGGTTCACCAGCTGAGCAGGAGAGGACACTAGCAACTGATCCCTCGACATGCTAGAAGGGTAGACGAAAAACTTTAAAAAAAGATTCCGGGGACGTGGGTGACCGAGAAATGGGGGGTTGCCTTTTTGGGGTACTATCTATGACAAGAGTGCCGTATCAAGGTAATAAGTACTGTAGGAGCAAGTGCTAGGTTTAATAGATAGAGAATAGTCTACTTGGAGTCAAGTAGAGTTGATCTTTTTAGTTATAGGATACGCTGATTTGATCAGTAGTATAGTTCGAGGAAGGTAGTTTTAAGGGAAAATTTGAAGAGTGGACTTTAGGTAGCCCGAATAGTTTAAACCTGCTTAACCGGTTGTTGAAATTTATATTATTTTCTTTATACTGAGGTATCATTCTTGGTGAGGGCAGGATGCTACTCAGGGTCAGGGTCATACCAGCCTGGGCTACATGATCAGAGAGCTCTTCCATGTCTCTTTTCATGTAGTCCAGGCAGGTACATCTCAGGTCATTCTCACCAACATAAACAATGACAGTGTCATATTTGTACTTGTTCTGGAGTGACCTAAGTGCTTGTGTTATGTGGCGGATTCTGGCTCCCGACAGGCAGCTAACAGTATCCTTCTGCTTGTACAGCCTAGTAAGTGGGACGTCAGTGTGCCTGACTATAGAGTCACCTATTACTAGTGTGTTAGGTATGTTATTTCATCTTAAGGGCTGTGATTGTGCGACACACTGATTTTGTGTTTTATGTGTTGCCTGGTTTGTGACAGGAAGTGCAGGTTGTTTGGGTGTCTGCTTTGGAGGTCTCTGATGCTTTTGCAGGTGTTTATTTAGAGCCACCGAGTATGATTTTGTGTATTTATGTGTATTTTTTGCCAGTGCTGCTTTTGTAGGTCTGTGTGCAGCTGAAGGTGTGGTGCAAGTGTTAACCTTCTCCTCTTGACTGTCTGTTCCAGTCTTGGGTGGAGACAGCTTAGCTTCCAGTTTGGCTGTATAATTGCATCTCTTGCATATGTTAGTGTTTTGTATTAGGAGGAGAGGGTTGTCTGTGTACATGAGGCAGTTGTAACATTGCCTCAGGATACCCAGATTCACCAGCTGGACTGGAGAGTGCACCTGAAGTTGCCCTTTGGTCATGTCTGAATAGTAGGGTGAGCTGCTTAGTCGCTTGGTTGGTGAGGGCTGAAAAAAAAGCCTTGCCCTGCTGGGCAAACAGTGTCAGGGTATATTAGTGCTTGCTATTAGGTCTGAGCAAGTGCTGGGCTGTAAGATGCTTTTTGAGTGCTTAGGTTGAGAGTTAGACTAGTTTCAAGGGAAAAACTGAAGAGGACACTTAGTGGAGCTGGGAATAATTTAACCATAGCTAACTGGCACTGCCCAGTGTGCAAAACCATGCAAACATGGTTTATATAGTAGGGAAATGAAAGAGATAGAAATTAGCCCAAAATGGCTAAAAAACTACTAACTTCTAGTTAGAACCACTCCTCCAGGGACAGATAGGTTGCTCAAAGCTCCCCTCTCTCACAGGTGAAAAGAGAAACTTCCTTCTATCCAAGTAAGGTATGGGCAACTCAAAAAACTAGTATCACAGTCCTGAATTCAGCACTAGCCTGAAAACTGGACTATACTAGCATAGAAAGGTGGGAAACAAGGATTTTTTTTTTGTTTTTTTTTTTGTTTTTTTGAAAAGATAAGGCAAAAACAGTAAAAAATACACTTAAAACAGCTTTAAATGACTACAAACAATCAGAAAAGGCTATTGCACTTTAGTGTGTACTCTACAGCAGTTAAACAAATTATATAAACAAAAAACAACGTTTTAAAAGTGTAGGCAGTCAAATAAGTACAATATGTGAAAAAAACAAGCTTTTAAATCACAATAAATGTTGGAAAATCTGCGTTTAGGTGGAAAACAGTTAAGTACAGCAAGAAAGTACAGAAAACTGATACTTAATCACTCCAAAGTCTCTCTTCTAAGCTAGAAGGCTTGTATCAGTTTAAGGCTTTCTAGTGCTACCCAGTAGGTTAGTTACAGGAAAGATGGGAAACAAGTGCAGATGAGGCCTTTTAAACCAGAAAGTTGAAAGAGACGGACAAACTGTCCAAATGGTCAATAAACTACAATTTCTGGGCCAAGAACCTCTCCTCTCATGGTAGACAGGCTACCTAGTGCTTACCACTCCCACTGATGAGCTAGAAGGCTTTCTTCCAACACAGAAAGGTTTGCGGGCTCAGAAGCTTACCAACAGTCCTGGATACAGCAACTCTGTATCTGGACAAGGCTAGTTACAGGAAAGGTGGGAAACAAGCGCAAGTGTGGCGTTTAAACCAGAACGTTAAAAGAGATGGAAAAAAAACTGCCCAAACAGCCAATAGCTACAATTTCTAGGCCAGCAACCACTCCTCTTGTAGTAGATAGGCTACCTAATGCTTACCATTCCCACTGATAAGCTTGAACGCTTCCTCCAACACAGACAGGCTAGGTGGGGGTCAGAAGCTTACAAAGAGTCCTGGATACAGCAAATCTGTACCTCGACTAGATTAGTTACAAGAAAGGTGGGAAACAAGTACAAACATAGGCTTTCAAGCCAGCAAGTTAAAAGAGATGGAAAACTGCCCAAAAGGCCAAATAAATTACAATCTCTGGGCCAAAATTCTCTCTTCCTGTGGAGGATAGGCTACCTAGTGCTTACCACTCCCACTAATAAGCTAGACGGCTTCCCTCCAACACAGAAAGGCTTGGGATTCTCAGAAGCTTACTAACAATCTTGAATACAGAAACTCTGTAACTGGACAAGGCTAGTTATAGGAAAGGCGGGAAACAGGCACAAGTGCGGCTTGCAAACCAGAAAGTTGAAAGAGATGGAAAAAAACTGCTCAAACAGCCAGTAGCTACAATTTCTGGGCCAGGGACCACTCCTCTTGTGGTAGAAAGGCTACCTGATGCTTACTACTCCCACGGATAACCTAGAAGGCTTCCCTCCAACACAGAAAGGCTTGGGGGGCTCAGAAGCTTACAAATAGTCCTGGATTCAGCAAATCTGTACCTGGACTAGACTAGTAACAGGAAAGGCAGGAAACAAGTGCAAACACAAACTTTTAAATCAGAAGGTTGAAAGAGATGGAAAAGCTTCCCAAACAGCCAATAAACTATAATTTCTGGGCCAGAAACCACTCCTCCTGTGGTAGATAGGTTACCTAGTGCTTACCACTCCCACTGATAAGCTAGAAGGCTTCTCTCCAACACAGAAGGGCTTGGGGGGACTGAACATTTACTTGTCCAAGAAAGGAAATCAATGCTAAATACATCAAATAACTCCCACAAGATAACACATTGCCTGGTTAACCACTTATGCAGTTGCAGTGTGGCATGACCTGAAAAAAAGGCATATGGTTTGGGCAAGTATGGAAATCTTTTTTCTCAGAAATAATAATAGATTCATAAAACAGACTTTAAGATGAAGCACTGAATTTTCAGACATGGGATTTAAGTAATTTTGCCAAAAATGGGATTCACTGACTTATTAGCTAAAAGTAGTATTCCTAAAATAATTGCACTTCTGTTAATTAAAAAAATACATAAAATAAATGGACCCGAGTACAATTAACTCCAAAATCTGAACTTTGGCATAAAGGAACTCTTCCATTTACAGCAATGTCAAAATATTGTGACTACTACCCCTTCACATATTACACACACACACACACACACACACACACACACACACACACACACACACACACACACACACACATATACATATCACACATGCACACACAGGAGACAATATTGTCTGTTCCTAGCAAACCCAGTCTTCAGTTGACAGAAATATTTTTCACTAAGCCATGTCATCAGAACATGGCACAATGAATCTTTCTTCAACAAAATATCTAATTATCAAAATATTAGAAAAAATTGTGGCTGCACATACCAGATATAGTTAAAGGGCTATGGATTGTAGACTGCTAATTAACAAAAATAAACAACAAACAGGTAAATAAGGCACAATCAATAAAACATTTTATAAATAAACTCTGTCAGATGAATTATTAATTTACTTCTGGGGACACTTAGTGGAGCTGGGAATAATTTAACCATAGCTAACTGGCACTGCCCAGTGTGCAAAACCATGCAAACATGGTTTATATAGTAGGGAAATGAAAGAGATAGAAATTAGCCCAAAATGGCTAAAAAACTACTAACTTCTAGTTAGAACCACTCCTCCAGGGACAGATAGGTTGCTCAAAGCTCCCCTCTCTCACAGGTGAAAAGAGAAACTTCCTTCTATCCAAGTAAGGTATGGGCAACTCAAAAAACTAGTATCACAGTCCTGAATTCAGCACTAGCCTGAAAACTGGACTATACTAGCATAGAAAGGTGGGAAACAAGGATTTTTTTGTTTTTTTTTTTTTGAAAAGATAAGGCAAAAACAGTAAAAAATACACTTAAAACAGCTTTAAATGACTACAAACAATCAGAAAAGGCTATCGCACTTTAGTGTGTACTCTACAGCAGTTAAACAAATTATATAAACAAAAAACAACGTTTTAAAAGTGTAGGCAGTCAAATAAGTACAATATGTGAAAAAAACAAGCTTTTAAATCACAATAAATGTTGGAAAATCTGCGTTTAGGTGGAAAACAGTTAAGTACAGCAAGAAAGTACAGAAAACTGATACTTAATCACTCCAAAGTCTCTCTTCTAAGCTAGAAGGCTTGTATCAGTTTAAGGCTTTCTAGTGCTACCCAGTAGGTTAGTTACAGGAAAGATGGGAAACAAGTGCAGATGAGGCCTTTTAAACCAGAAAGTTGAAAGAGACAGACAAACTGTCCAAATGGTCAATAAACTACAATTTCTGGGCCAAGAACCTCTCCTCTCATGGTAGACAGGCTACCTAGTGCTTACCACTCCCACTGATGAGCTAGAAGGCTTTCTTCCAACACAGAAAGGTTTGCGGGGCTCAGAAGCTTACCAACAGTCCTGGATACAGCAACTCTGTATCTGGACAAGGCTAGTTACAGGAAAGGTGGGAAACAAGCGCAAGTGTGGCGTTTAAACCAGAACGTTAAAAGAGATGGAAAAAAAACTGCCCAAACAGCCAATAGCTACAATTTCTAGGCCAGCAACCACTCCTCTTGTAGTAGATAGGCTACCTAATGCTTACCATTCCCACTGATAAGCTTGAAGGCTTCCCTCCAACACAGACAGGCTAGGTGGGGGGGGGGGGGTCAGAAGCTTACAAAGAGTCCTGGATACAGCAAATCTGTACCTCGACTAGATTAGTTACAAGAAAGGTGGGAAACAAGTACAAACATAGGCTTTCAAGCCAGCAAGTTAAAAGAGATGGAAAACTGCCCAAAAGGCCAAATAAATTACAATCTCTGGGCCAAAATTCTCTCTTCCTGTGGAGGATAGGCTACCTAGTGCTTACCACTCCCACTAATAAGCTAGACGGCTTCCCTCCAACACAGAAAGGCTTGGGATTTTCAGAAGCTTACTAACAATCTTGAATACAGAAACTCTGTAACTGGACAAGGCTAGTTATAGGAAAGGCGGGAAACAGGCACAAGTGCGGCTTGCAAACCAGAAAGTTGAAAGAGATGGAAAAAAACTGCTCAAACAGCCAGTAGCTACAATTTCTGGGCCAGGGACCACTCCTCTTGTGGTAGAAAGGCTACCTGATGCTTACTACTCCCACGGATAACCTAGAAGGCTTCCCTCCAACACAGAAAGGCTTGGGGGGCTCAGAAGCTTACAAATAGTCCTGGATTCAGCAAATCTGTACCTGGACTAGACTAGTAACAGGAAAGGCAGGAAACAAGTGCAAACACAAACTTTTAAATCAGAAGGTTGAAAGAGATGGAAAAGCTTCCCAAACAGCCAATAAACTATAATTTCTGGGCCAGAAACCACTCCTCCTGTGGTAGATAGGTTACCTAGTGCTTACCACTCCCACTGATAAGCTAGAAGGCTTCTCTCCAACACAGAAGGGCTTGGGGGGACTGAACATTTACTTGTCCAAGAAAGGAAATCAATGCTAAATACATCAAATAACTCCCACAAGATAACACATTGCCTGGTTAACCACTTATGCAGTTGCAGTGTGGCATGACCTGAAAAAAAGGCATATGGTTTGGGCAAGTATGGAAATCTTTTTTCTCAGAAATAATAATAGATTCATAAAACAGACTTTAAGATGAAGCACTGAATTTTCAGACATGGGATTTAAGTAATTTTGCCAAAAATGGGATTCACTGACTTATTAGCTAAAAGTAGTATTCCTAAAATAATTGCACTTCTGTTAATTAAAAAAATACATAAAATAAATGGACCCGAGTACAATTAACTCCAAAATCTGAACTTTGGCATAAAGGAACTCTTCCATTTACAGCAATGTCAAAATATTGTGACTACTACCCCTTCACATATTACACACACACACACACACACACACACACACACACACACACACACACACACACACACACACACACACACACACATATACATATCACACATGCACACACAGGAGACAATATTGTCTGTTCCTAGCAAACCCAGTCTTCAGTTGACAGAAATATTTTTCACTAAGCCATGTCATCAGAACATGGCACAATGAATCTTTCTTCAACAAAATATCTAATTATCAAAATATTAGAAAAAATTGTGGCTGCACATACCAGATATAGTTAAAGGGCTATGGATTGTAGACTGCTAATTAACAAAAATAAACAACAAACAGGTAAATAAGGCACAATCAATAAAACATTTTATAAATAAACTCTGTCAGATGAATTATTAATTTACTTTTCCAGTACAGCAGACAACTTTGGATAGTCCAGCAAATGTGCTTCTGTCACAATTTTCTTTTGAAATCAATTGGCTTTCTGTACTTCTTCTGTCTCCACACTAGCATCATTGTTTCCACAGGAATATTTAATGGGAAATCAGAAATAATAGCTGCAGAAATGTGATCTCTCTATTGCACGTGACATAGCAGAGAAAAGCAAGGAGGTGCCAGAAATTACTTTTTTTCTCTTTTATGGAAATGATGCTAAAAAAATATTTAATACATTTAATATCACTAATGGGTAGCAGTTGATGTTAAGGGCAGACTTAAAATATAAAAATGGTGAAAGCAAAGTGGTAAAAACTAAGTGGTATGTCCTCCGTTGCAAAATAAAGATGAATATACTGATAAATAATAAAACGGAGCAATGGAAGGCAGGCAGGCAGTACTTGAGTCCAAAGTCCAGGTGAATCCAAGCCGAAAATAAAGCGTTTCAAGCAACAATCCAACTTATAAACTCAGAGACACAACTAAGTAAGATATCATAAAAACTCTCTTTTAATGTAGTTGACCATTGGTAAGCGCTTTCACAATACAGCTTCATCAGACCATAAAACAACTACTAAAACAGCACCATATATAAACTTACATCAATTAAGCAGCAGCCAATAACATAGTCATTGTAATCAAGCCATTCATTTAAAGGGGAAAATAAAACAATGGATACCAACACTTACAGACCTCTATGTGAAACCTCTGTATTAACTATCAAGGTATGTACATATATAGGTGTACATGTATAAAAAAGAAATATATACAAATACAAATATATATAAAAAACATAGCATAAGACAATATAATATAACAAGTCATTTATGTAGCCTTCTTTTCTTCAAAACAGGCTTTATAGAGGCTCTTTCATTCAAACCCCTGCCTCTATCAGCATGAAGTATGATGATCCAGCAGGCCTCTCTATACTCAGTATGTGTGCATAAATCACCTCCCCTAATACTGTGATTAATAGTCTCAATCACCCTGAAACTAAACGTGTGTGACATATCAGTCTCTAAAACATGTTAGGACAATGCATTATGTACAGAACCTTTCCTAATGTGATATATACGTTCACGCATCCTATCACGTAGGACCCTATTGGTTTTACCAACGTAAAAAGAACGGCAGATGGTGCACTCAGCCAAATATATCCCGAGGGTTCATACAATGTGCAGAGGCATGAAAGACAAAGTCCTTACATGAATCAGGATGAGAAAAAGTGGCTGTGATATTAATAAAAGCACAAAAACTACAACTGCCACAGGGTGAAGTCAGACCAGGATGTGAGGAACTGTCACAATAATTTTTCTCATAACATAAAAGTCTTTTCAAATTCTTACAGTTCCTGAATCGGAAACTGGGTTTATCACCTACAAACCTACGCACATCCTCATCAACCTGCAGGATGGGCCAATATTGACTAAATAACTGAGTAACATCCCTATGATCACTGGTGTAAAACAACGGGACCCTAACATCCAAAGTAGATGGCTTTCCCTCAGAATCAGCACAAACGTCTGGTGGAGGTCCAAAATATGGACAGGCTGTGGTCAGTCTCAATAAATCTATATCTGACCACTGCCTATCAATCTCAGTAAGAGTGTATCCACGTGCCACCAACTTACACCCCAGGTTATCAATTTCATTAAGGAAACCAGACATAGTGGGATTCAGCCTGGAAGCCCTAATCCCCTGACCTCTAATAAGGTTCCTGAAAATGTAACCTGGGTGCATACTAGATCTAAAAAGAAATGTGTTTCTATGACAGGTCTTATGATACACACCAGTATTGATAATATTGCCAGGTAACTTTTCAATGACAAATCCAAAAACTCAATATGTTCAAAAGGCTACTTAAAAGTAAACTTCAAACAATCCAATAGACCATTCATCATGTCATAAAAAACTTATCAGACTAATAACAGGACCCCCCCACAACAAAAACAAATCATCAACAAAGCGTCGATAAAATAAAACATGTTCCTTAAAGCCATGGGTGGTGAACAAGCTGTTGTTCTCCCAATGTGCTAAAAACATATTGGCATAGCTATTGGCACATGAAGTGCCCATAGCTACGCCATGTTTTTGAAGATACATATCACCATTAAAGGTGAAAACATTGTTTTCAAGCACCATCTCTAAGAAATAACAGGTAAGATCTACTTGTGCTAAAGTATAGTCACTATGCAATAAAAGATAATCATGTATAAATTGAATCCCCAACCCACTGGGTATCATCGCAAATAAAGACTGAACATCAAAAGTAACAAAAATAACATTCTCAATATTTGAAATAGTGGAGGTGCACTGATAAAGGTCTAATAAAAATTATTTTGAGTCCCTGAGGACTACAGGGTTCAGATTGATAACAGGTCTTAATGCCTTCTCAACATACAAAGAAAGTGGCTCTGTAACCCAGCCAGCTCCAGCCACAATCGGTCTCATAGGTGGATCAGTGACATGTTTATGCATGATTATCTTTTATTGCATAGTGACTATACTTTAGCACAAGTAGATCTTACCTGTTATTTCTTAGAGATGGTGCTTGAAAACAATGTTTTCACCTTTAATGGTGATATGTATCTTCAAAAACATGGCGTAGCTATGGGCACTTCATGTGCCAATAGCTACGCCAATATGTTTTTAATGCATTGGGAGAACAACAGCTTGTTCACCACCCAGGGCTTTAAGAACCATGTTTTATTTTATCGACGCTTTGTTGATGATTTGTTTTTGTTGTGGGGGGGGGGGTCCTGTTAGTAGTCTGATAAGTTTTTATGACATGATGACAGGTCTATTGGATTGTTTGAAGTTTACTTTTAAGTGGTCTTTTGAACATATTGAGTTTTTGGATTTGTTCATTGAAATGTTACCTGGCAATATTATCAATACTGGTGTGTATCGTAAGACCTGTCATAGAAATGCATTTCTTTTTAGATCTAGTATGCACCCAGGTTACATTTTCAGGAACCTTATTAGAGGTCAGGGGATTAGGGCTTCCAGGCTGAATCTCACTATGCCTGGTTTCCTTAATGAAATTGATAACCTGGGGTGTAAGTTGGTGGCACGTGGATACACTCCTACTGAGATTGGTAGGCAGTGGTCAGATCTAGATTCATTGAGACTGACCACAGCCTGTCCATATTTTGGACCTCCACCAGACGTTTGTGCTGATTCTGAGGGAAAGCCCTCTACTTTGGATATTAGGGTCTCGTTGTTTTACACCAGTGATCATAGGGATGTTACTCAGTTATTTAGTCAATATTGGCCCATCCTGCAGGTTGATGAGGATGTGTGTAGGGTTGTAGATGATAAACCCAGTTTCTGATTCAGGAACTGTAAGAATTTGAAAAGACTTTTATGTTATGAGAAAAATTATTGTGACAGTTCCTCACATCCTGGTCTGACTTCACCGTGTGGCAGTTGTAGTTTTTGCGCTTTTATTAATACCACAGCCACTTTTTCTCATCCTGATTTATGTAAGGACTTTGTCTTTCATGCCTCTACACATTGTATGACCCCTCGTGATATATTTGGCTGAGTGCACCATCTGCCATTATTTTTACATTGGTAAAACCAATAGGGTCCTACATGATAGGATGCGTAAACATATATATCACATTAGGAAAGGTTCTGTACATAATGCATTGTCCAGACATGTTTTAGAGACTGATATGTCACACACGTTTAGTTTCAGGGTGATTGAGACTATTAATCACAGTATTAGGGGAGGTGATTTATGCACACATACTGAGTATAGAGAGGCCTGCTGGATCATCATACTTTGTGCTGATAGAGGCAGGGGTTTGAATGAAAGGGCCTCTATAAAGCCTGTTTTGAAGAAAAGAAGGCTACATAAATGACTTTTTATATTATATTATCTTATGCTATGTTTTTATATATATTTGTATTTGTATAAATTTCTTTTTTAAAACAAAGAACCGTAGGTAATTAATAGACCATAAAAATCACGGTAGTCCACGTTACTTAACAACAGAATTAGAAGGGAATTTAAGCAGAATGCGAATATGAATAGTAGTAATTTAACCAAAGAAGAAAATAAGCTTTTATGTGAGCTTAGTGAAAATAGGAATATCCGGGTAATGAAACCGGATAAAGGTGGTGAAATTGTCCTTATGGACAGGTGGGATTATGAAAACAGAATGTTTGAGATATTAAATAATGATAAGTGCTACAATTCGGTCTCTAAAAATGAAATTAATATTTCGTATTGCAAAATAGATTATATTATAGAAGACAATTTATTTCAAGGGCTTATAGATAATGATTTATCAAACTTTTTGAAAGTCACCAAACCAGTCATCCCTGCCATTTTTGGCATTCCGAACACCCACAAAAATATTTACAACCCCCCATTGAGACTAATAGTCTCATCACAAGGTTCAAAAACCCAACCCTTGGCTATATACATAGATACCAAACTTAAGAAGTACCATAGGAAATATCCTCATATTTTGGTGGATTCATGGGACTTTCTGCAGAAATGTAGCAAGGACCCTTATAGTGAGGACATGAAATTCATTACTATAGATGTCAAAGATTTATTTTCGGTCATACCGCATAACACAGGGATGGACTGGTTTGAAAATATGTTAATAGAAATGAATCTATTAACTTCTAATGAATTTAAGCTAGTCTTAGAATGTATGGAGTTGGTACTCAAAAACAACTTTATTTTATTTCAAGGTGATTTTTACCACCAAAAAGGAGTGGCTATGGGGGCAGCATGTGCCCCCACTTATGCCAATATAGTAACGTTATATTGGGAAAGACAACATGTTTTTGGTACTGAATTTTCTATTTATATTAAAAGCTACTATCGGTTCCTGGATGATATATTTATTTTGTGGGATAGCCCTGATGAAGTTATAGGTAGTTTTATTTCTTATATTAATCAGAGTACTACCTTTTTAAGATTTACCCATCATATAGATTCCCATGAAATTCACTACCTTGATGTTAAGTTATGTAAGGACTATCGGGCCAATACGTACAAGTCAAATATTTATAGAAAAGAACATTTTTCTAACACATATTTGCATTTTAATAGTGACCACCCTGACCATCTCAAGAGGAATATAATTAAGGGACAGATGATTAGGGTGGCCCGTATGACTTCAGACAGGGATGAATTTCTTATAGAAATAGATAAAGTACAGAATATGTTCCACCAAAGAGATTATCCTGTGGAAATTACACAGCCTATTAAAGAATATGTAGTCAAGGGATGGGGTGACAAATATATACCTTTATTAAATTATATGAATGATAGAACTATGGAAAGAACTGAAAAAGTATTGCAGAACAATAAGAATGGTTTACCTTATTTGACTCTTACATATTTCCAGAATATAGGGTGGTTACAGAAATGTATCAATGAGACATGGGATTTATTTAAAACAGTGTCTACAAGAACTACAATTTTTCAAAGTAAACTAACTTACAGTTACAGGAGAGGCTATAATATAAAAAATATCCTAGAAAAAAAGAAATACATAAATCAAGGAGAAACAGCTTCAAATAAAATAGGTACTTTTAAATGTGGTAGATGCTCCCAATGTCCATTTATAGCCGGGGAAAAAACAGTTACACTACCTAGTTTAAATATTACATTGAAGTCTAAGAAGTATAGCAGTTGTTACACTAAGGGGTTGATTTATTTAGTATATTGTAAATTTTGTTGGAGTTTTTATATTGGCAAAACAGAACGTCACTTGAGAAAAAGGATATATGAGCACATGAGAGACATAAATCGTAAAAATGAAAATAATGCACTATATAGGCATTCCTTAACATGTGACAAGGCCAATTTTAAATTTTGGGTAGTTGAGGTTGTGGACCAGTTGGATAGAGGGGGTGACTGGGAGTCGAAATTAGCTTATAGAGAGATGATATGGCAACTCAGGCTTGATGCCGTTAGTGGCAAGGGCCTGAATGACCATATATCCATTGTGCCAGCCCTGAAATTATTATCTAATGACCCTAAAAAACATACATAATATATATATATATATATATATATATATATATATATATATAATAAAAAATATATAACAACATATAACACATTTTATTAGTATTATTTATTAAAGTTGTCTTATGTGACTAATTCTCATAACCTATATGTATTTGTTTATTAAAATTATATACTTAATACTTCTTTTATTTTTTATATTCTATATATTTTCATATTTACAATGTATATATTATATTAATAATAATAATAATTTATTAGTTATGTAGATTTACATCTATTTTATATTTATTATGTGCATGTAAAGATGTTTTTAAAGATTTAAAACTATACTTACATAAAAAATATATATATAAAAATATTTAAAGCATTTTTTAATAGGGAAAGATAAAATATTGTAATATACACAACATTTTAGTATGAAATTTTATACAGTGTATGATTGTTAACAGTTTTAATGTCATAAAACGTGTTTTATCCATAACGAGCACAGTTGGATGTTTATTTACTTAACTTAATATGATCAGCTATTCCTTATGCATACAGACATATACTGCATAATTGTTTTATTGATTAATTGTTTGTTTGTATTGATTGGTTCATTTAAATTTTATATGTATATAAGGTTTGCAATGAGTTTGATACATGGTTCTGATGAGGTCTCCAGTGTGGAGATGAAAGCACTAAACCTACATGTATTTGTTCAATAAAAGAGTTTTGTGATACTTTCTGACGTTTGGAAGTGGTGGTGGTGAACCTTTTTGGATTTAGGAAGACAGCCTTTATTGTAACGTGGACTACCATGATTTTTATAAATTTCTTTTTTATACATGTGCACCTATATATGTACAGACTGTGATAGTTAATACAGAGGTTTCACATAGAGGTCTGTAAGTGTTGGTATCTATTGTTTTATTTTCCCCTTTAAATGAATGGCTTGATTACAACAACTATGTTATTGGCTGCTGCTTAATTGATGTAAGTTTATATATGGTGCTATTTTAGTAGTTGTTTTATGGTCCGATGAAGCTGCATTGTGAAAGCGCTTACCAATGGTCGACTACATTAAAAGAGAGTTTTTTATGATATCTTACTTAGTTGTGTCTCTGAGTTTATAAGTTGGATTGTCGCTTGAAACGCCTTATTTTCGGCTTGGATTCACTTGGACTTTGGACTCAAGTACTGCCTGCCTGCCTTCCGTTGCTCCTTTTTATTATTTATCAGACTTAAAATATACTCTAAGCCTGCTACTGATATATTTGCCATTTGTCACTAGAAATTAAGGGGCATCAGATTCTATTGATAAAAACGTGACTAAGACATACAGATAAAGACTTTTAAGATTGAAGAGAAGTATGACTCAATGCTGAGAGACTGAATTATGGCATACAATGAAAAAGTGAAAATCAAACCTTTGTTCAGAGTCTAAATTAACTCTATTAAAACAATTAATTTGAGTAGAGCAGTGTGTCTAACTAGTATTCAAAAATGGGCTTACCGAGAACCCAAATGTGTATAAAACTAAAACAAAAATATTAAAAACAAAATACAACCAATGAAGTAGAGTTTAATGTGAAAAATGTTTCACAATACATGTCAATATCTAGCATGATGTTTCGTCCTGATGATAGTTAAAAATGAAAAGCATTAAGCTTAACAAATGTAATTTTGTTTAAGATGTGATTATGTGCATGATAAGAAACCATGTTTGACTGCAAAGAAAAAATGCAGAAACCATGGACTGCTTAAACATTTTCAAAAATGTGCATTAAATGAAGAAGGAGAGTAGGTCAGATAAATGTGTTTTTTTTTTTTTTTAATGAGTGATGAAAAAAATGCTGAGTGGTCAGTCAGCAATGAAAATACTTAAGAAAATGGGAAAGTATTGCTTGTGAATGCGACTGATGCTTGAATTATACATGTTTTCTTTTCCATGAGGGACTGCAGTTCAGCAGTTTTGTTCATAGTTAAGTACTAGGCTTTGGTCATAACATATGAGCAATAGTTAATAATGAGCTGTTGTTGTATCTTTTGGCTTTTCCCGGTTAGGGGTCGCCACAACAGAACTCCGGTCCGCTAATGATTGGCAGTAGATTTTTATGTACCGAGTTGCCAGCCCTGACGCACAACCTTAAACGAAGGTACGCCCAT
The DNA here is from genome assembly GCF_019279795.1 of Protopterus annectens. Classification (NCBI taxonomy): domain Eukaryota; kingdom Metazoa; phylum Chordata; order Ceratodontiformes; family Protopteridae; genus Protopterus; species Protopterus annectens. Next base: position 597,723,003 of record NC_056734.1, on the reverse strand, counting down.
TCACACATGTCTCCACACAGAAGATGCTTTAGCTGAGAATCGAACAGGACAACGTCTTACTTTGAGGCGACAACGCTACCGCAGCACCACCACCGCAGTTAGTTAATAATGAGCTGTAATGAGGTTTAATGAAAACTTACATTTTTTTTTATTATTTCAAATGTTGTCAATATGGCAACCAAGCTCATTAGGGAGAATGGTGTGTCAGAAATTCCACATCTTTCAACAAAGACACAGTGTGTAGTTGACAGATTTTATGTACTACAAGGAAAAATGTCATCAGTCATTCACCCATGCAATAAATAACTTGCAGAGTTTCTGAGTCAATCTCTTGCAGCTTTGTGAAGAAGTCACTTCGCATAGTCATGTGTAAAGTGATTTACCTATTCATGAAGTCAATAGTTCACAGATTTGTGAAACAGTTGAATTACATTCATGCAGTGCAGTCTATTAAGCCAAATAAACTGAATCTAGTGTGCAATGACCCTAAAACATTAAAAGCAGATAAAAACATGAGCCTTAACATTTAATTTTATATTTTTAGGCATTATGGTGATTTAGTTACCTGTGCAATTGAGGCTGCATTTCCTCCGGACTTAGATGATATAAAACTTCCTCATAAAATGCCATGGAGCAAATTAGCTGCAAATTTATATCACTTCAATGATAGTCAGTATCTTATTTGTGCTGACTATTATTTAAAGGATCATGAATTCATAAAACTTTGAGATATCCTGTTAAAACTGGCCATTATGATTCATAAAGCAATTTTTAAGGTATGAGATTCCATGCATTCTTATTTCTGAGAATGGTTAACAATTTAATAATAATTCATTTAATTTATTTTCACATAACAGGGAACTCCAAAATATAATGATCAGTATAAGAAATTTTCAAATAGACAAGTAGAGATACTCATACATGTTGTAAAAATATTATGAAAATATGTTTTGCTAGCTTGAAACTGGGTTGCCAGAACACAGAAATACCCCATTGCAACTGGTAGTAATGCCATCTCAGTTAATGAGTAGTAGAATGCAAATGAAATTAGCTAATCCATCCATATTTTAACAACCAGCAGTACCATAGCTGCTAGGGTAGGGCAAAACTGGCATCTAGCCTGGGCACAAAGTGTTGGGGTGCACAATCGGCTGATCTTAATCATTTCGTATTGCAGACTGGAATTTTTAAAGCTGGTGTTGCATTTGATTCAGACCTGAGCACTATAGTTCTACATTTGTGCTCTAAACTGTAGCAATTGCTTGCTACATTGTAGCAGTTTGCTACATTTAAAAAGTAAAAAAAATATTTTTATTCTTTTTTTGTTGTTGTTAATAAAAGCAGAAAGCTATAGTGCTCCATGTGTGGTCTAAACTGTCTGTACAAAGTATTTGCTACATTGTAGCAAGCAGTTTGCTACAGCTTAAAAGAAAAAAAAGGAGCAAAGTCAGAGCAGGGTGCAAAGATGGGACCTGACTGGCTCGTGTATTTCAGGAGTTCCAGGTACCTTTTTTTGCTGAATTGGGTACTGTTCATTTGCAGGATTATAAAAGTATTTTTTTTTTTTTGCTGTTCACTTGAAGAGCTGAGTGAAGGGGTGTGGTGCTAGTTCATGGGACCAACACAGGGCACTGGTTGAGCCAGCAACACTTCTGACATCCAGCACACATGGTTAACACAAAATCAGATAGACAAACTAAAGCAGAAATTGAACTATGACAACTCAGCTAGAGAACTGTCTATAGTTCCACTAGAAAAAGCTGCTGGAATCCAAACCCAGCATGAGAAACATTCAGAGAAATAAGAAGTTGTTGCTATTAGTCAAGCTGATACCTAAGATCCTATATAACAGAAACTAAGATAATGCAATTCTTAAGATGCAGTAAAATGCATTTTTAATTTAGCTCGAAAAAGTGACTTGTCAATTAAATTACTTAATAGGGAAACTCAACAACAGGAAATGTCACAAGTACCTGTCAAAGACTGTGTCTGTTTGAATTTGACATTGTTCTTGTTAGTGACCCTGCTGAGTTTTCTGTTACTATTGATTTGCAAGATTTTGACAATGTATTACCTGGAATGTCTTTATTACTGGCTATGGCTTCCACTAATAAAAATGACTATAAAGTGTTGAGATTTGGAAGCCCTATCAAGGTGACTTGAATGTAGTAAAACTATGCTAATTGTTATGATAGCAATGACTGGTGGTTATAAATGCTATACATAACTGTGTATATATGTATTTTTCAGATATTATGCAATGTCAAATAATATATTCCATGAGTGAAAAATTGTAAATTGCATTCTCATATGACAACCGTAGTATAGAATGCAACTGTATAGTTGATACTGTCTGTATTTTGTAGGTCAGCCTCTAGCTTATGGGGAGGGAAGTAATGTATAAAGTAGAGTACTCTTTTAAAAATCAGTACCAATAAGTACCAGTAAGGCTAACTTGCATATTGAGTGCCATGACATTCTTTCTTCAGCAGTTGCTGCCATGTCAGTAAACAGAATCGATGTATCCAACACTGAATCTAATATATATTTGTGTTCTGCTGTCATTGAGGTGTGCTGTGGTAAATCTGAATTAACTTGAATATTGGAAGCTTTTCATAACATTTGCTCATTATGGTATTACCCAACTACAGACACACACACACACACACACACACACACACACACACACACACACACACACACACACACACACACACACACACACACAAACACACACACACATTTATGGGCAGTTTGGAGGAGCGTCAATTCACTAATCATGTCTCTAGAATATAGGCACAAACATGAGTAACCAGCAAAAATAGATACAGACACAGGAGAACCTAAGGCTTTATGCAGAAGGAATCCCATATAGGAGTCACACCAAGCAATCAAGCACTCAATGGCATCAATTTTACCTGCTGCACTGTCGTGCTAAGCTGGAAAATATATTGTTTCAAGATTTCAAGAAATGATGCATATGAGTATGTTGTTGTCCTTGTATTCAATATGATAAATGTTATTTGCTGAGCACACATAATTCAGTTGCACAGTTGGGCAAAACTCTAATGATGCACATCCTAGTTTGATATTATGATGCAGTCAAAGCATTTTTATGTTTTTTTATTCATTGTTTCATAAATATTATTCACTAGCTATGTGTTCTAGCAAGGTATACTAGTATCATGTCAAAATATTTCACAAATGGCATTACCTAGATTGGGGAATGACATTTTAATGGGAGGATTGCTGAAAGGAAGTGGACCATAACTGCTGCCTTATAAGAGTAGAATTTTAGGCTTATATATGCTAAGCCTGAGACTATGGTACCTTGGAAAATTTCACTTGTTCTAAGGTACAATGATCTTGGAGTCTGTGGACAATTGACAGTGGTCAGGAGGGGCACAATCCCCTCACACTAAGCATGAGAGTTCCCCTCCAGCAAAAACATTTAGCTGCACAAGTCAGAATTCACTGTTTAAAGGGTGTGTTAAATGCAGTAAAAAAACTAAGATTACTTTCTCAGTTTCATATTTGCCAGGTCTCCTTTGTGATCTTTTCGTACTAGTTAAAATTTCCCTGCTTTTCTTTCATTTTGTTAGGTTTGGAGGGGGGGGCTGTTTTGTTTCCTTAGGTTCACGTGTCATGGATTTGGTGTTACATCATTTGAATCTATGAAGTAAATCCATTTTATATAACAAAAAGTAGATTTCTGCAATACCAGCAACTATGTTAGGATTAATTATTCAGGATTTAATAGATTCTGCTTAAATTCTTAAAGATTGGTCGTTGCAACAGTGAACAGAGAACATGAATAGTACTGGATAAATTTTGTTAATGTATTGAATTAGACCAGCTCTGAGTAAAACAGTATTGTGTGCATATTCACTGGAAATAAAAGCATAAATCACTGTCATTCTAGCAGATTTTTTTGTATACTCCCTTTTGCTTTAATTCAGCCCCATTTAATCTGGATCATTCATTACTGAATATTCACCTGGCATTAGAGGACAAGATGGGAGGGCAGGCAACAGAAGAGGACCATAACCATCCTGTAGGAGCATGAAAATGTTATGTTTATTTCTATCACCTTACGCCTTAAGGCCAATAAGCATGATATACTGTCTATTATGACCACCACCAGGTGGAGAGTGTGTACTTATGCAAACCCAAAATATTTTAACTACAGTGCAAACACTACTAGCTGGGTTTATACCCTATGAGCCCCTATGCATATAAAACACACTTTTTGGGCCTTCTGTACACTGTCCTGTTATAATGGGGTGGGTGAAATAATATCAGCTATTCTCTTACATCCTTTGCTTTGTCAATCCTCTAGTAACCTGAATGATAACTTAACCTGTGTTGTCTGGGCCACTGCAAGGCTATGTTCCTCAGTGTCACAAAGCTAATTCCTGTGTTACAGCTGATAACATACTTAAACACATATTAAACTGTCTTAATTTTAAAAAAAATTCTAAAGTAATATTTAATTCAATTTAATTTAATTTAATTGCAACCAAAACACGACAGGCAACCTTCGCTGTGAGCTACAGACCTTTATTCCATGAAGTGCTTTTCGTTCAAATACAATCCTTGAACTTCTTCAGATAAATTATTCAACCACTAAAAGCATTTAAATACTGCTTCATATTAGTCAGGTGATATCAGCTCTAAAAGTTCAAAGTTATATTACCCTTTGAGCTTAATAGTTAAAATCAATTGAAGAACATTGACAACTATATAAGTTCATAAAGCATAGTGTTAAGAAAAAATAGAACTTACTATTATTATCAAATGCAAGTTACTAATATTAGTATGAATAATAAAAAGTCCCTAACATTATTTAAAAATTTAAAATACTTAAAAATACAGAAATACAGAAATACTTCAGCAGAAGAAACACATTTCACATCTCATAAAGTCATAAGATGAAAATAGCCTTGTTGTGAAAAACATTTAAAAAACTTTTAAAAAACTAATAAACTACCTACATAGACTTTTCATTTTTAGTATAGGCATAATTGAGCACATTTCATTCAAGCCTGGGTCATTGTATGTATATAAACGTATTTGCCATATTAATTCAAGCCTATCAAGTTCTAATTCAGTTGGCCCTCCCCTCATATTTGCTGGAACTTGGTCTAAAACCCAAAATTTAAATTCGTGCTCAGGGCATTCTTGAATATGTTTGGCTAATGCATTATCCTGGCCAAGATTTAGCCAATGAACTCTATACCTCTATATTACATGTTGCTCTTATATAATATGCTGATGATTCCATGCTTAGTTGAGAAATGGCACCATAATGTCCAGCTACTACTCAATCCTAAAAAAAGCAAGGTTACTGCTATTTCCCCCCAAATCTTGCATGCCTGATAAAGTGAACTTCAAATTTTTTTCAGAAAATGAAAATGAAATTGAAGTAATCTCCCCCTGCAAAACTTTTTGGGGTGATTATAGATGATACGCTTAAATTTGACCTGCATGTTCAAAATAACATAAAAAGACTCACCAACAATTAGGAATGCACTACAGACATAAAAACTTCCTTAGCAATACCACCAAAATCACTCTTGCCTCTACCTACCTTCTCCCATCTCTTTTCTATTGTATACCAATCCTAAACAGCCTTCAGGCTGCAGTTAAAAATAAGCTGGAGGCAGGATATAATAAGGTTGCACAATTTGCCACCAACAAACAATACCACTGCAACCACTGCATTTCCCTTAAAACTTTGAAGTGGCTCAAACTGTCTCACCACATAGACTACATACAGCTTATTTCCACACACAACATTATTTAAAAATCTGATGACTACCCTGGTTTTTACTCCTATTCTCCATTCTTATCACCATACTAGACT
>NC_056734.1:597669637-597712137 GCF_019279795.1 Protopterus annectens | reverse complement strand
TCAAAACACCTAATCAGGTCTCATGAGCATTTTCTATGTATTATCTTAGAAAGCTCATGGATGTGAATTATACCTCCTCCTTTAACAATCACTGGCCATTGACAGATATTGTCATTTCATCTTTGAATTTCTAATATCTTTGTCTTATTTCTTCTCAGAGATTGCCAGTCTTTATTTTGTACAATGTATTGCTGATGCAATAATAGTTAACTAATATGAAATTAAATTTATCAGACTTGCTTTGTATTTCAGTTCGGGCCTCTGTTCTACACATTGCAAACTCTACAGTTATGTTTAAAGTCACAATTTTCACAAATCTTCCCTTTTTCAGTGTTTAATAAGGGTGCCTTGATGGGCAATCTGCCATGCTATCCTTATCCTGTTTTTTGTTTTTATTTATTTTAGTTATTATTTTTGCCCTAAACTTCTAAGTATAAGACTTTGATGACCTTTCTATTCTGAGGAGAAGTTTGGAGTTTGGATTGCTGAAAATGTTTTCCAGTTTACTTTGGTTGGTTACTTGTATGAATTCACTGCACACAGGATACTTGATGAAATAGTCACATACCCACATACCCATACAATTGCTGCATATTTCATTTTGCTTGGTAATAGTTCTTATTGTTATCTAACAAAGTCCTAGTAGCTTTAGTAATTGCTGCATTGTTGACAGGCCCAAGCCTGACATTCCCAAACTACATGAGCTCTCATCCATTTCTAGTATAATGTTGCACTGTGGGACAAACTATGGAATGAAACCTGCAAAATGATTCCTTTCTAGTACCAGCTGTTGTTCTTTGTCTCATTCAAAGGGAACAGTATTATACCCCCCGCCCCCCCCCCCCCCACACACACACACACACACTCACACACATATATCTCTCTCTCAATATTTTAAAGAGAAAGCTAAAAATAATGGTGGACAAAGGAACATAATCAGGGACAGCTATTGTCTTTATATACTGTATATGCATAGAAACTTACTAGAATAACATGCATTACATTAGCATGACTTTTGAATGATATTAAGTCTGAAACTCAGTAATTTAGTAACTGCAGTTCTCACTAGCTCATCAGAACAGCAATATAAATATATATATATATATATATATATATATATATATATATATGTATATGTATATATATATATATATATATATATATATATATATATATATATATATATATATATAAAGCTATAGATATGTGTGTGTGTGTGTGTGTGTGTGAGTATGATATATAGACCAAACCATGAGGCAAAAAAAAAAATCAGAAACATTCTGCAAAACCGTGGACTGAGAGCATTTGCATCCCCAGACATAAATTAATTGTTTACCTTCCAACTTACTGAAAGTAGCAGACAGAGTGCCTGTTTAAAAAAAAAAAAAAAAACTTGCTCCCACTATCATGTCTATGCACTTACCTGTTAACTCTTCTTTCATGCTAAGGATATCTCAGTCACCTTGGGCAGCCTGAGCCAATAGGAAGGGCTCGTCACTGCCTCATGAAGGAGCCTGGTGAGGTAGTTGTTGAGTGACATTTCTGACTTTCTCAACAGGAATGAAGAGCTGTGTAAACACCAAGATAGTTTGAAAATATCCTAATGAATGATTTAACTTTATTTTATTTTTATTTTGGCTTGGACCTCCTCAGAACTTCTCATATGTACATGGATTTCAAAGCATCTAGAACAAAGCAGAAAGCTGACTAAGCTGACTATTACTTTTAATTTTAAAATAAAAGTCAGCTATCTGAAATTAATAGAATTAATGTTCTTTTTTATTGGGAGCTTCAACCCATTAGCTGTTAACACAAGCTGCCCTGGATAATGCATAGCTTATTTGTGTGATTTCAACCATTTGAAATCATCCAATGATATTCATCACAGGAAATGCACTTCGGTGGATAATAATTAGTTTCTCTCTACATGAAGCATCCACTCGGGGTGTTTTGTATAAGACTAAGACCAGATTTAGCCATGGTCACATGCTACTGCTGGTAGATGACTCTGTATAGGAAAGAACTTATTTTTTGCCAAATTATTTACAGTGTTCTTGGTCCTGACCTATTTGGATATAATATCACCTCTTTTTTAAGCAAACAGAAGCTTGCAATAAATGATATTCAGTCGCCTCAAAGTCAAAATCTGCAAGCATTTATTAATTTAGATTTTTGTTTCATTACAATGCATTAGCATTTATTTTAGAATAATTTTCCACTTTACTGATATTTCAAACTGATTTATTTGAATGGCACTTTTTGAAAACTTTCTATAATTAAATCACTTTGTTTAAAATTACATATCTCTATAACCACGCTCTAAACTCTGTACATATTTTCATTCATTGGTAATGTACCTAACACAACAAAACCAATGGTACATTTTACGTGTCCATATAATCATTGCTTTGCATTTTTACAACAGTGACTAAACTTTTTGCCGCTTGACAGTAACCTGAAAGTGCAGCTGGATAAGTTAATCTTAGCAGTGGGAACAATGTTACTACAAAACATGCAACAGATAAAACTAATACAGTACATACAAAACCAGGCAATCAACCATTTGGCAGGCATAAAACTTTATTGACATAAAACCAGTTAAGTACTTTTTGTCTAAGAGAAACAGGATTTCCTCAGAACAGATTACAACAAACGAATGTGAAGTTTAAATAAAAGTAAACCACCAATCCCACCCATCAAACATTAATTAATCAATAAAATTATTAGGTTACTAGAAATGCACTTTGTTAAAGTAAAAAATAATATTAAAATGTAATATTAAAATGCCTTAATGAGCTACTATTGCAACAAAAATAAATAAAAAATAAATAAATAAATAAATAAATAAAGCTAGCTGTTTTAGTTTCTCAGCGCTCTTCTTTAACACAGGTACAATGGAAACACAACCATTAATACCAGACTTATACTGCGGTGGTGGTGCTGCAGTAGCGTTGTCGCCTCACAGTAAGACGTTGTCCTGTTCGATTCTCAGCTAGAGCATCTTCGGTGTGGAGACATGCGTGAATGGGTGTAACTTCGTTGAAGGTTGTGCGTCAGAACTGGCAACTCAGAACGTAAAAATCTACTGCCAATCATTAGCATACCGGAGTTCCGCTGTGGCGACTCCTAACAGGGAAAAGCTGAAAGACACAACAACATTGTGGACATTTAAACGGAGTTGCCAGACCAATTCTTATATTCTCCTCCTCTCAGATCATGTAATACTATTTTTAATATGCCAAATATAAATTTCTTGAAATTGTGGCAAACTAAGGAGTGTCAATATAGTGTGTTAGTATCTTTAGCTTTTTGAGTAACATATAAAATACTCATATATAGTCTTCTTTAGTGAATGCTCGGTTTTCCCCACATAAAATGCAGGACATGTTGAACATTTAGATAAACAAGCTAAGCCTTTAGATAAGGAATTACCATTTTGAAAATAAATCTTGGTGTTGTCATAATTATGTAGAATACACATTTCAGTACCAGTGATATAATTACACTGTCCACATTTACAGCATTGGCAAACTGCTCTTTAGTTAGAATTAGAACAATCTTTATCATATGGATGCTCAAATATTTGTTTAAAATTACTATAGATCTTATACAGAAATTGAGGTCTGGCACCAACCCTGTTAAAAATAAAGTAATTTGCTCCAAAACATTTCCAGTTAAGGTTAATAACATCTTTAATTTTACTAGTTCCATGTCCGTGGGCCAATACCATGCCATTACTAAATTGATTGTTATAATTTTCCAGATTGGTAGAGTGACTCCTAGAGTCTCCAGACTTCCCAAGAAGGTGAAAATACCTTGCTTTGCGATAGTCAATAACATATTGAAAAGTATCATTAATTAATTTAATAGGATCTCCTCTCATTAAAAACATATCTATAAAATGATTAAACACTTCAAAGAAAACAGAATCATTAGGTATTATACCAGAAAGTCTTATAGCCTGTCCTTTCATCAAACTACATTTCTCATGATAAGGATGGACATTTTTATAATGAAGGTACAGATTGCTATAAGTTGGTTATCTTTAAACAGTGGAATTAAAAAAAAAAAACATCATCCTTAGTAATCAAAATATTAAGATAATGAATGACCTTGTAATTCATCGAATATGTAAAACATAAAAAACTTGTTGATGTATTAATATGTGACATAAAATTCTCAACTTCATCCTCAGGACCAGCCCACAAAATAAAAATGTCATCTGAAAAATGTTCTTCTCCCAGCCAAAAAAAGAAAAAGAAAAAGTTAAATAAACAGCCTTTGCCTTTGTTAGCAATTTCCCTCAGCCACAGATGGACAACTCTGCTGTGGCCATCTGTTGTACCTCACACCACTAATCTTTTGCCCCAGATCCTTGTAGTGTAGCACCTACTGTCACTATAATTGGGTTAAGCCATGTCCTCTGTGATAAGTGGGGTCCTTTCAATGGCCAAGGGAGAACCACTCTTGTCTGTCCTGGGAAAGGGAACAGGGAAGGTTTCCCTGTTGTGTCAGAATGTTGTGGCTATCCCTGGAGAAGCAACAGCTGACATTAGTAACATGATTGGCCCCATTTACTTCTGTGAAAAAGAAACAGAAAAACAATATATCTACTCATCTTCAAATGTCGTTGGATAGAGGTAGTTTACTGGGACTAGGTCAGGGTTTGATTAAGACTATTGATCCTTCTTGTAGAGTAGTTTCCAGTAAAAGAAAGAGGGATGTCTCTGCTCCTGAAGAGATTTGAGATTTTGAATCTGGAGAGGATGATGCAGAGACAGATTCAGGGTTTTGTCCTCAGATTTCTGATTCAGACTCAAAGGAGAGGTCTCTTTCTGATTTGCCTTGTGGGGGGTTCTCTTTCTCTGAGACTATTGCTGTAATACCCCAGTGTTTTCAGTGGGAGAACACTGATGTTTCTCAGTCCCTCAAAAAAATACTTTGAGCTGTTACAGAAGGATTTTCCAGAACCTACACCCATTCCTCCTGTCCTGTCTGGTTTAGGAAAAAAATGGCAGCACTCTGTGTGGCAGCAGCTGCATCAGCTTGTCAGGGAAAATACTTTTCTTCTTTTCACTCAAAAATACATGAAAACTTGGTTCTGGGCTCTTAAATGAAAATACAGGAATTTACAGTAGACAGAAATTGCTGGAAATCAAGCGTAGTTCATCTCCATGCTGCTGGACTAATGTTCTATTGTCTACAGAGTCTGTGGGGCCTACTACAGTCTCAGATCTCTATGACTTAAGGGGCTTAACCCCGCATGCTGCTAAGTGCCTGAAACATGAGATGGGAGGTGCTGGAAGAGATTGGATAAGTAAGAAAAGGAAGAGATCTGAAAGAACAAGAAAAAGAGGATGTAGGGCTGGTATTGCTGCTAAACTAAAGGCAAACATTCACAGGCCTGCACTGCCCCCAATACTGCTTGCAAAAGTGCATTCATTTGACAAAAAGATGGACTACTTAAGGATGGAACTCTCTTTAAAGAACAAGGTGAGAAGAAAATTGTTTAATTATGATTACTGAGACATGGCTACGCAGCAATATCAGTGACAATGCAGTTAATTTAGAGAGTTTCACACTGTATCGTGCAGACAGAAGCCAAGCACTTTGTGGAAAGGCTAGGGAGGAGGAGTCTGCATTTGTGTTAATAACAAATTGTGCATTAACTGTGTCATCATTATGTCTCACTGCTCTGAGAATTTGGAGTATCTGTCTATAAAATGTACACCTTTTTACATTCCTAGAGAGCTAAATGAAATCTGCATAACAGTAGTGTATATCCCAACCTACTGCTAACACAAATGAGGTACTCACAAAACTGTACTAGTTTACCTGTGACATGTAAAATAAACACTCTGAGTTTGCTCATGTGATAGCTGGTGATTTTAATAAGGCTGATCTAAAGTCAGTACTCCCCCCATTACTACCAGTATGTAAACTTTCCATCAAGGCGAAGGATTACCTTGGATAAAGTGTGCACCAATATAAAGCAAGCCTGCAAAGTAATGCGGCATCCATACCTCAGTGGTTCAGATCATCTTTCTGTCATGTTGATACCTGGTTATAAACCTGCTTTGGTTAGGGAGAAACGCACTGTGAAACAGATCAGGATTTGGCCTGACGGAGCATTATCAGCTCTCCAGGATTGTTTTGAGTGTACTAACTGGACCATTTTCAAGGAGACAGCCACAAAAGACCAGCACATCGACTTAGATGAAAACACCGAAGCAGTGATGTCTTACATCATAAAGAGCATTGATAATGTCACAAAGATCAGGAGCATCATCACAAGAGCTAACCAAAAGCCAATGCTTACAAGTAAGGTCTGTGATCTTCTGAAGACATGAAATTCAGCTTTCAGGCAAATGACAGGGAAGCCTTAAGTGTGGCAAAGGCAAACCTAAAGAAAGGTATAAAAGAGGCTAAGAGAAAATAAGGGAGGAAGGTACTAAAACACTTCGAGGACATGAGGGATACCAGATGGTTGTGGCAGGGTATATAACAAATTATGGGTTATAAAACGAGAGCTGCACAATGTGATGATAACACTGACTGATGCCCGCTCCAGATAATATCTTGGGTAAGATGTTAAAGAGCTGTGCAGTCCAACTATGTTCAGTACTCACGGATATATTTAACACCTCATGTGAACCTAGCAAAGGTTCCTTCATGTTACAAAATAATGAATGTCATCCCTCTACCCAAAAAAGCCTCACCATCCAGCTTGTACGACTTCAGGCCTGTTGCACTAGTATCCACAGTTATGAAACATTTTGAGAGTAATTCCCAAAAACAGCAAGCACCAAGGTACCAAAGCACAAAGACCAGTAATCCACACTAGCACCTCTGTCAAGTGAAGCAATAAAGCCATGGATAAAATCTTCAGTGAACACTCATTTATTTAGTCGGATTCCAACAGTTGCAGAACCACCAGCACTAACACAAAACACATAAATGTCTTAAAGTCTCTGTTTTCATTTGATGCTGAAAGGGGAAGGCCACAAGTGTGCTGTGGAAAACATTTTGCTGCTTCAGATGGCCCACATCTGATGAAGTGTATCAAATGAAAACAGAGACTTTAAGATGTTTATGTATTTTGTGTTAGTGCTGGTGGTTCTGCAACTGTTGGAATCTGCTAAATAAACGAGTGTTCACTGAAGATTTTATCCGTGGCTTTACTGCTTCACCTGACAGAGGTGCTAGTGTGGATTAAATGTTTTGAGAGGTTAGTCAAGAAATACCTATCTATGGAACTACCATCCACTTTCGATCCACCGCTGTTTGCCTACAAAGAAAACAGATCCACGGCTGATGCAACAGTGGTCGCATTGTATCTTGCTCTTGAGCATCTGGAGAGCAAGGACAGCTATGTGAGAATGCTATTCATTGACTTTAGCTCAGCATTTAACACAGCTGTCCCTATGCAATTGATCAATAAGCTAGTACATCTGGGCATCAGCAAACACCTCTGCAATTGGATCCCGGACTTTTAGATTAACAGGCTAACAAAGGTTTAGGAGCATAACACTCGACACAGGTTTTCCTCAGGGTTGCATTCTTAGCCTCCTGTTATTTATTATCCTAACCCATGACTGCATAGCAAACTTCAGTACAAGTCATATCATCAAGTTTTCTGATGATACCACAGTCATGGGTCTCATCAGGAGAGAGGATGAGAGTGCATACAGAAAATAGGTTAACACACTGATCGCCTAGTGTGCAAGAAACAACCTTGACCTGAATGTAAGTAAAACAAAAGGGATCACTGAAGACTACAGGAAGAGGCAAACACCCCATACACTGCTCCTGATCAAAAAGAGAGATGGTGGAAAGGGTAAGCAGTACCACATTCTTCAGAGTTTGTATTTCTGATGATCTCCCTTGGTCCGAGAACACCTGCCACAGAGTGAAAAAAGCACTCCAAAGTCTCCACTTTTTGAGAACAGCCATAATTAAAAGCATTCTAACATCCAAGTTTTCAGTACGGTATGGGAGCTGTTTGGTCACAGGTAAGAAACATCTGCAGAGAGTGATGAGAGTTGCCAAGAGGATAACTGGCACTAGTCTGCCCACAATCCAGGATCTTTATACATTGAGGAGCCTAAAGAGAGCCACCAAAACACAAAATGATAAATGATACAACTCATCCTGCAAACAGTCTTTGAGCCTGTCATCGGATTCGATGCAGGGCAACTAGATTCAAAGACAGTTTTTATCCGAAGGTGGTCAGACTTCTTAACTCCAACGTTAGGTCTGATCATTGACAGGTCAAGATGTTGGGACTTCTCATTCACTGTGCGATGTTATTTTATCCATTATTTATTAAGCTCATCTAACCATTATAATTTATACTACTAACCTAGGTGCAATATTTTTTTCTTCAGCTACTAGTGCTATGTGCTTGCTCAGCCATAATGTGGTACATGGTAAATGTGCAATACTATTACTTGAACCTTGCTGCTAGATGTGTGTTTTTAGTATCTTGACGTGTATGTTTTTAAGAATATATGTAGATATATACTTAAGTGTAGAGTTGATTTATAAGATGGCGGTAGCATTATTATATGTTGTTTTAAATTATGTTTTTCTATGTATTTGATTTCTTTTTTGTCTGTCCCATGATGAGCTGATTGCATGGAATCTCACTGACTCTACACTTGTGTAGAGCTAAATGACTATAAAGTTACTTTTGACTTTTTGACTTTGACTTTAGAGGATGTCTGTCTTACTGCCTGCAGTTTTACTGATAGTCACCCAGCTGTCCCTAAAAAGGCAGACAGGCTATGTAGTTTCTAAGTCTTTTAAATTTTTGTTCTCTATTCCCAAACCTGACCCAGCAGCTATAGCCTTAGTTGACTCCTCTGCTGCTAAGTACTTAGTTAATTGCTAAATAAGGATGGGAATATTATTGATAGCTATGGGAAAAAAATGTATACTTCTGAACTTTGAATTTCAGAATTTTAAATTGACAGGCTCATATGTTAAAGTTTTTTTCTGACATATTATGAAAGTATTAGGAATATTTTATCTACGGTTTCTTCTTGTAAGGGAAGATCTGCTTTGAATAATGTTTTGTCTACTGCATAGGTCACTAATCATTGTGTGCAGTCTGTGTATGACTCTGTTGATACTTCTTACAGGGCTATGGCCACCGATACAGTTTTAAGGAGGCTTGCTTAGCTACATTCTCAGAACCTTCCCAATGATGTTAAAACTATTTTAAATTCTCATTTTGATAGAGATTTAGTGTTTGGTCCATCTGCTGCAGAGGTGATGAAAAGGGCAAGCTGAAAATATTTTTCAGGTCTACTTTTTCAAATTGTCCAAGGAATTTTCTTTCTCCTCATCCAACTTTGACAAAAACAGAATAAACAGTCTCAACAAAATTTAGGTAAACAGACGTTTAAGAAGAAGTGGCAATGATGTTCCAAAAAGAAGTCTCAGACCTCCCAAAACCAAAGACATGGACACTCCAACAAGTCTGAATTACTATTCAAGAGCCCCTCTGACCCCCTTCCACTCTAGCCCTCTTTCTCTTTCAGAAAGTCTGAATCTCTATTTTTCTCTTCTTCAAACAAATGGGTTATGAAAATTATTTATCAGGGTTATAAATGGCAGTGGGAGGAAATTCCCCCTTTCTAGGGTGTCATTCCTCATCCTGCATATCAGACTGTTTTATTTCCTCCTGTCCATCATCACTTGCTGTCCCAAGGAATAATAGAACCAGTTCCTCTTTTCCAGGTGGGGAAGGGGTTTTATTCAAGGATGTTCCTAGTCCCAAAGAAAGAAAATGTTTGGATACTAGTTCTGGAACTTTCCTTCCTAAACCTGTTTGTGATATTGCCTAAATTCAAAATGATTTCACTTCATAACATGTCACCTCTTTTTCCACTTTCAACTTTCCTGGTAACACTAGATTTAAAATATGTTTATCATCACATTCCTATTCATCAAGACTTCAGACATTTCTTAAGGTTTTGTGTGTCTGGATCATATTATCAGTTCTCTGTCTTACCGTTTGGACTATCCACTGCAAGAGTGTTCACAATGTGTCTAGCTCCAGTAATTGCTCATTGCAGTCTATAGGGTATCCACATTTTTCCATATATAGATGACTTGCTTATTTTTGTCAGGAATCTCTCTCTTAGTTGAGAGATGTCTTGCACAAACTGGGATTCAAAGAAAACATTAAAAAGTATTTCTTGACTGCCTCACACAGGATTGTGTTCCTATTTTGTCAACTAGACATCTCAGTTCAAAGAACTTTTCTTCCTCAGGAAAAAAATAGATTTTTATTAAAATCTATTTCTAAATTTTCCACTCAGGTTTCAGTCACTCTGAGGGAATACCTCAGGATTTTGGGTGTCATGGCATCTATGATTCTCATGATACCACTGACAAGACTCCACATGAGAAATATACAGTGGTATCTGAAATCTGCTTGCTCCCAGCATCAACTTCCCTTATCTTTTCAGATCACAGTAGTGGGGTTTGTCAGAACAGGAATCAGTTGGTGGAGGCAACAGATATCCTTAAATCAAAGTGTCCCCTTCTCCTTCTCTGCTCCAGTGAAGTTAGTCACTACAGATTCTTCATATTTTCCTTGGGGAGCCATTTCAAGAGAGATAAAAGTGCAGGGGTATGGGATGCCAAGAAATGCAAGCACATAAATATCTAGGAGATGCTTGCTTTGATCAAAGAACTCAATTCTCTGAACCATTCTTGGTTCCTGGGACATGTCCAAGTGGTTACAGAGAATACCACAGTGATGTACTATATCAATAAGCAAAGGGGAACTAGACTGTACCCCTTTGCAGATTAGCCATATTAACTTGGGCTATAGCTTCACAACAGTCTTATTCTACAGGCTTTCCACATTCTGTCAAGCAAAACTGTGTGGCAGACAAACTGAGGAGGACCATGGGAGACCCTCATGAATGGAAACTAGATCTGGGGATCTTTCCAAGATTTGATCCATCTGTGGAGAGTTCCTCAAGTAAACCTCTTTGCCTCCTCTGTGAACAATCAACTCTCAATCGTCTGTTCTATAATGCCATTCTAGAAGGCCTGGAAAACAGATGCTTTTTATTTACTTTGGATAGAAATGTTTCTGTATGCCTTTCCACTAATATCCAGGGTACTTCAAAAGATTCAGAAGGAATACCCCAAGATCATTGTGATGACTTCCTTCTGTCCCAGGCAACTTTGGTTCTCCCTTCTTTTGGAAATAGCTAGGGACAATTACCACACGTTTCCTCACAGAATGGATCGACTCACACAAGAACAGGGGTGTTTCATACATCCTGACATCAATCATCTTCAATTGAGTGCCTGAATGATAGAGTCTTAATTCCTTTTAGGCATCTGTTTTCTGAAGATGTGCAGCAGGTAATAATGGAGGGAAGAAAGCCTACTTCTACAAAATCATATAGTAGCAAAAGGAAATGTTTTTCTAGTTAGAGCCAGCAACTTAACCAGCACTTATTCAGGGCTAGCTCTTCTCTGGTTTTGCAATATTTATGTGAGCTACTATCTTCTGGCCTTTCTTATTCCTCTATCAAGGTTCATTCATCTGCCATTTCAGCATGTCTGCCAATGGATCCTCCTCTTTCAAGTCAGTCGCATGTCAAAATTTTCTTGAAAGGGGTTTTGCATAAGAGGCCACCAGGTAAACCAGTGGTCCCTACTTGGGATCTTAATTTTGTGTTAGATAGACAGACAGTTGTGCCACTTGAACCAGCTAATCTGGGAAACTTGAGGTTCTTAACAAGGTAAACAGTTTTATTGACCTTTGCAAGAAGATTGTCTGAGTTGTAAGCTATTATGGTGAGTCAACTCTATCTCATTTTCTATAAGGACAGAATTTCTTTGAGAACTAATCCTTCCTTTATGCTTAAGTGACATATGAGTTTACTTTAACTCAAACTAACTCCCTATTTTCTTTCCTGAACCTAAAAATGAGAGAGAAGGATACTCCATATGTTGGCTGTCCACAGATAACTCTGGTACTATCTTGACAGATACAATGTTTCTGATCTTCAGCTCAATTGTTCATTTCTTGTGAAGGTAAGAAGGGACAACTGGTATCAAAACGGATTATTTCAAAATGGTTGTTTAAAGCTATTACTTTTTGTTATACTCACAATGACAAATTGTTTCCAGGCAGGGTGAAGACCCACTCTACAAGGGCATTGGCTTCTATGACTTTATTTATTTATGTATTTATTTATTGCATTTGTTTACCGAGAAAGTTCACTGGGCCTAAAAGAGACCATTTATAGTGGAGGCCTGGGGAGGAAAGCTCCAACAAGAACATAGATACAGAAAAAATATAAACATTAATTGGTGCAGAAGTAGAAATAGTGTTACAGATAGTAAATACAGTAACATATACAGAATATATACATAAAAGCAGGAATCTACTTTGTTTTATTACAGTAATACATACAGAAAATATACATTATAGCAGAATTCAATTAATTCAATCAGAGAGGTATAAACAGAGATATATTAATCAGTATTATTGTACCACTATCAACAAGAGAACATAAAAATAAAAAATAAGTATGGAGAAAGTATCATCAGTCACTAGTAGCAAAAGACATAGGAGTTTAGTAATCATATAAGGAGAGTGAAGAGGTTAGGTTATAGAGTAGGAACATAGCCAGGAAGAGTTGAGATGATTTTTGTTAGTATTTGTTTGAATGTGGTGGTGCTGCATGTGATTCTTATAGAAGGTGGAAGTGAGTTCCATAGTTTGGTGATGGTGAAGGAATAGAGGAGTTGACCAGCAGGTAAGGTGGGCTTATCTACTTTTAGATCTTAGATGCCTGCTGGGATGGTATTTGGCAAGTCGAGTTGAGAGAGCAGGACAGTCTGTGGATCTGTAGATTATTTTGTGCACGGTAGTTAGTTGGGTGAATGAGAGATGGTGGGGGACTTCCAGCCACCCTAATTGTTTCAGTAACTTACAGTAGTGGGATGAGAATTTGACCTTGGTGGCAAATTTTGCTATTTTGTTGCAACACATATCAAGTTTGGATTTTGTAAAATTTTGGATAATAGTGAGGATAGGGGCACCATAAAGGAGAGAGGGTAATAAAAAGGTAGTTGTGAGGGTTTGTCTAGTAGAGAGGCTAATAAAGTGTTGATGCCTGTAGAGCATACCAAGCTTTTGGTGTATTTTTTTGATATTATTGTTTAAGTGTAGGTCAAAGTTAAGGTTTTCATCAATAATAATGCCTAGTAATTTAGTGTGTGGGACAACTTCTATAGTGGTATTGTCTTGGGCATGTATAGTGAAGAGTTTTTTATCAAACGGAGTGGCTTTCCCAGGGGTAAAAATTACTAATTTAGTTTTTTTTTTGGATTTAGGGCAAGATGATTGTTAAGCATCCAAGATTCAATAGAGATGAAGGCATTCTGAGTAATTTGCTGGAGTTCAGAGCTGGAATTTGCAGTGCATATTATTGTAGAGTCATCAGCATATTGGATTGCAGTGCATTGTGGAAGAGTGGAGTGAAAGCTGTTAATAAAGATGCTAAATAATAGAGGACCAAGTATGGAGCCTTGGGGTACCCCTGTGGAAGTACAGAGGAAGGGAGAGTAAGATTGTTGCCATTTGGTGGATTGCTGCCTATTGGAGAGATAGCTGTTGAACCATTGTAGGTTGGGAAATGTGGAGGTTGGATAGTTTAGAGAGGAGGATAGTGTGGAAAATTGTATCAAAAGCTTTGGAAAGGTTGAGGAAAAGTGAATCATTATTTTACCTGAATCCCGTGCCCAGTTAATTGTATCAAGGAAGGATAGGAAGGTGGTAGTGGTGCTGTGTCCTGGTCTGAAACCATGCTGAGTGGGTGATAAAATTTGATTTTCAAGAAGGTGGTTGAGGAGTTGGGAATGGATGCATTTCTCCAGTATTTTAGAGAGGGGTGAGAGAATTGCTATGGGTCGAAAGTTTGTGGTGTCTGTGTTGGTGCCACCTTTGTGTAAAGGGAGAATGAATGCTTTTTTTCCAGATGTCTGGGACAAGGGATTCTTTAATTGATCTGTTAATGAATATGCTGATTGGATAAGCTATAGAGTTTGCTGCTAGCTGCAGGAAGTGTGGAGGTAGATTGTCCAGGGCCAGAGTACAGGGTTTTAGCTTAAGTAAAAGTTTTTTATTGTGCTGGTGGGTATGGGGGAGAATTTTAGGTTAGGGTTAAGGGTAGGCTTGTTTTCTGAGATGATTTGGTCATCAGCTGTCTTGGCGGTGGTGGTAACTGTAGTAAAGGTGGTGGTTAGGTTAGCTATGGTGTCAATGAAGTAGGAATTGAAGAGGGTAGCAAGTTCAGTAGGGGGGATTTATGGGTCAAGGGGTGGGTTGCTTTGACAGCCTGGGTGTAATAATTGGCTGATGGAGGACCAGAACTTTTTGGGATTATTTTTATGTCAGCTTTGTAGGTGGAAGTAGTGGGCTTTTTTATCAGTGGTTATTAGATGTTTTGCCTGGTTATGGAGTTGCTTGTAATGTAGTAGAGTTGAGGGGTCTTTGTTTTTCTGCCATGATTTCCAGATTTTACCCGTTCAATTCTCGGTTGGGCTTGGGAGTGCCTTCTGTATGGAGTCTGCATGTCCTCCCCATGGTTGCGTAGCGTTCGAAAGGCATGCATGTGTAAATGGGCATGCCTTCGTTGAAGGTTGGGCATCGAGCTGGCTCCTTGGAGTTTCATCCACTGCCAATCATTAGCAGACCGGAGTTCCGCTGTGGTGACTCCTTACCGGGAAAACCCGAAAGACAAACAAACATCCCTTGTGGACACTACTTCTTTGGTGGATTATGAGAGCCAACTTGCATGGTTATGTTTTATTCGTTTTTGGTGGCTGGTTGCTTGCCTTTTTAGGATGTCTAGAAATGTTGAGTTAAAGAATTCACAGCCTCATTATGTGGTAGGAATTTGAGGGGTTCCCAGTTTACTTTAGCTAAGGTTTCATTAAATAAGGATGATTGGAACGTAATACAGTTTCTGGTTGATTTGTATTGGTGTTGGCCTGGCTTATTTTGGGAAGCTGCTACTTAGTCCTCTGTACCTACTTTTACAAAGCACTATAAGCTGGATTTCTTCTTTGAGTCTAGACCATGCTTTGCTAGGATGATTCTCCAGGGGCTCCTGGACCCTTCTCATTCTAATTCCCAAATATAGTAAGCTGTGCTAATATACCCATATAGCTAAGACTACTGCAGCAATAATCAATGTAAAGAACATAGTACATTTGTGTAAGATGAACGTATGGTAACACTAGGTGTTTGAATGATCACTACTACAGTAGCCGCTCCCTCCCTCCATCATCCTTGTTTGTTGGTCTGTCCTTCATGCCAGGGTGTGGACATTTATTTTTTGTTATTCCTAGCCTTGTCATTTCAGGGCTCAGCCTTCCTCCCTCTCTCTGGTGGTAGGAAAGTTCTGTAGGGCTTCACACTCAGACTTCTTTTAGTCAGCTCAGCTCACTCTACCTGACAGTTTGGATGCATGGAAGGTGTCCTGAAACTTTGGAAACTGGCCAGCTGTTATATTCTTGACAGGATATAACCCATATAGCTAAGGTTACTGCAGCAGTAATCATCCAAACATCTACAGTTATGATAAGTTTAACTTGCACACCTGTTCTGTTTACCACCTCATTAGTGTGTGCTTCAATAAAAAAAGTTTGAGTTGGTTACTACTGAGTGGTAAGCCCTTATCAATGTTTTATTTTTTGTTTTAAGTTTATTGAAACTTTGATAACCAGTGGTGATTTAAGTAGTGCTGCTGTGGATGGAACAGGTTCTATAATAGGATATTCTTATGTTCGAAGAGTTCTGTTAATGAGGTAAAGTTTCTAGGGTGATGAGTATATAACTTGGTGAAATATTTTCTCCTCATTGTTATGACTTGCATTTTTCTCTGGGTATACAGTGTCTTCCATCTGCCTGTCTCTGTCTTTTTTAGGATAAGAGCATACAGTCCATTGTTTCAGACAGCAGAAGACTTTGTTATTTAAGCAATAACCTAAGGCTGGGTGTAGGTAATGCTGGATTTACCCACGGTTGGTGTGGCTTGGTCACGAGGGTGAAGCCCAAGTGACCAAACAAAGCCAACCGTGGGTAAATCCAGCATTGCCCACACCCAGCTGTAAGTTATTGCTATTATACAATGACATTATTTAAGAAAAAAAATGTGCTTTTCTTAAATAATGTCTGTATAATGCCTCCATGCTGTCCTTCCTTGTTTTTCAGGTATCCTGGGGCTTTTTTGATGTACTGCACATGCGTATGAGACTTGTGTTCCCATGCTTACACAGCACATCTGTGCTGTGCAGAGGTAGCAAGGGAGAAAGGAAGATCTCAGTTGTTTTTTTTTTTAATTTATTGAGAGGAAAATAAAGAAACCGGGAGACTTTTTAAGTTCGGAAGAGCCAAGACAGACAAAATAAAAGCAAAATCAGGTAAGTTTCTTTAGTTTTGCAGAACGTACCTGATTATCCTCTTATTTGTGTATGCACCATCTCCCTCACTCATTTCAGGTCTTCCGCTTTCTTTTTTGGTATATATATATATATATATATATATATATATATATATATATATATATATATATATATATATATATATATATATATATATATGTATATATATATATATAAGAAAGGTAAAAAAATTACAAGATATACTAATGGGAAAAAGTCAAGGCGACTGGACTTTTTCCCTTTGGTATATTCTCAGATTTACAGCGGGCACGTTGGTTGGGCTGGCCAATCAGCATGCTCATTTTTGAATATTAATGGCCAGTCATTGTATAATGAAGGTTAGTTAAGGAAGTCATGTTTGTGAATGAATTGTACTATTGAGTGAGGTCTTTAGATGGAGCATGGAGAGCTGTTTTGGCAATTAACATTACAAGCCACCAGATATCCAGGCTTAAATGAAGTCATTTCTATTATTCCATTTTTAAGATTGACAGCAGCAAAATGACAGAATGTGGATTGTTATACATTATTTAAACATATTATTTAAGTGTTTTTAGAACACTGGTTTTACAAAAATTTTATTTTTCAAGTTATTTATGCACTTACATTTTCATATTTCATGTTTATATTTAACATGTAGGTTTTAATATTACTGTATCTTTAAAAAACCTTGATTGTTTTATTGAAAAGAGTTTTTTATTGGTGGATTTTAAATGATCATTTAATGTGAGTATATATATATTGCACTAGAAGTCTTTAGTTCTGGTGAAGTTCGTGGTGTTTTACTTGCTGTGATTTATTAAAGAATTTGGGATTATACCTATGGGCTACTTTTTTCTGCTACTGGTAATCAGAAGGCATTGTTTTGTATTTTAGTGGTACTTGGTTTTGCTTTTGTGCCATTTTTTTGTATACACACACACACACATACACACACACACATACACACACACACACACACACACACACACATATATATATATATATATATATATATATATATATGGTTCTACCTGACTTCAAAACACCGACAACGCAATCACGAAACCACATAACCGACAGTACCAAAACAATAACCGGCGGTACACAAACACCAAACCTTATACACTTCACACACCACAATCAACAAACAAAACACATTCCCCATCCAAAACCACATACACAACACAAGCACACCAAAATCCCTGCAAACCCACTAAACCTCACATACACAACTACCTACAACTAACTCGGTCTTCTGCACTGTCGATCTTCTGGGTCCCGTCAGTCGCGGTCTTCTACACTTTTTCTCTCTCGCGGCTTCCGATTTCGCTGTCGATGTTCCGGCGTGTCGATGAAGTCAGGTAGAACCATATATATATATACACACACACAACTTTTTTCTTTTTCTCGAGGTTTAAATGTTACTATTGTTTCAGCCTTCAAAATTTCTGTAGCTCTATCTTTTACATTGTTATCTATTTTCCCCAGACTTTTAAATGGCTATACCTGCATACCTTCAATCCTACTGCACAATAGCTACTGAGAATGAAATTCCATCTGGCAATTTACTTCACCTTTATGCAAAATGTAAAGCTAGCTATTTGAATTACTAATCAACAACAGTTATTCTGAAAAAAAAGCTTTAAACTAAGTTTTATTTGTTCCTATCCATAAAGCTGTGTACACCTACAAAACTGGCCTACTGCATTATTAAGTGTTTTGGCTATGCCACTAGCTGTTACAGAGAGTCAGCTATCACTAATTTTAACCTCTGTGCACAACATGGATTCTGGCCTGACCTAAAGTGGTGAAATATTTATAGTAAGCCTGTCCCTATGGCATAGATGGATAAAAACCCTCATTATGACCCAAGTAACCTGAGTTCATTTGACAGAGGAAAGGACTGATGGGGATGAGACCACTCACATTGCTAAATGGAAATTTTGGGATGCATGATTATGTACACAGAAAGTACACCAGTTTCCCTGTTGAGGAAAAGGAAAATGTGCACAGAATACTTTCTACAAGAGCTGATGTTGTTTACAGGATACTTTCTTTGTGGAAGCGAGGGACAGACAAGAGGTACACCCATTGCATTCACGACCCCCATACCAAGGAACACCTAACAAGAATTTGTGGGGAGTTATGGACTTAAAGCAAACCCTCCTAACCATCAGTTATGGCAATGCCACTTCCTGCACCAACTCCTGCTTCAAAGACAACAAAAGAGCTGAAGAGCTCTCATGTGCAGGAGAGCAAATTAATCAACAGGATGTCCGGGGGGGGGGGGTGGTGACTGATGGTTATGTGCGGAAATGGCCAAACAACAGAAACATCTCTAGTAGGAATAACTGATATGAATGAGTATAGAAGATTAAGTCTATGACTTGTAAACAAATGTGACAGTATAGACCTGAGTTTGATTCTGCCAGTTTACTCTTGCCTACTGTGTGACTCTTAGTGAGTACCATAAACAGCAGAGAATGATCTCTGTTTGCCAATGACAGCAGATAAGTATGCCTTGATGGTTTATCTATTAGCAGATAAAACAAATAAAAATAAAATGCCACCCTGACAAAGATTAACAAGGCATTTGATATAATATATTGATATGGCTTTGCACCAACCAACATTTAATCACAAGACTTGCCGAACCAAGGATTCATCCCACAATATTGTGATTACTTGTAGTGGATGACAATAAGAGGACAATGGTACTGTAGCCTTTATAACATTAGTGTTATCACAAAGGGGTTACTCCAGGTTCAGTGCTCCATCACCCCACTGCTATGTATACACTAAAAGTAATGAGGAGCTTGCCCTCAATGAACATGTCTCAAATGAAGGATAGGAAGAATTATTGAGTGTGGTTGAGCAACAGGACAGCAACAGAATACAATTAAACTGATATAGAGGAAGGCTACTCATGATACGAACAAACGTAAAAATAACAAATAGGAACAGGAAGTGACAGTAGGATCCCACTGTCATAGCTGGCCTTAGGCATAGGCCAACTAGGCGGCCGCCTAGGGTGCCACTCTAGTAGGGGTGCTTTTCCAGTATTTATTTGGTGTAGGTAGACCAGGATGTGGGCACCGGGTAGTGTGGTGGGGGGGCACCATGGAGCCATTTTGCCTAGGGCACCAGTTGACCTAAGGCCGCTCCTGCCCACTGTATTTCAAAGATAAACATAACAGCATTTTTTTTACAGTTACAAACTTCATTTTCAAGGGCTAATCTGCATTCTTTCTTGCAACACTTACTGAGCCAATCAAGGGCCACTTCAAGGGAATGAATACCATAATCTAGACATCATGTTAACCTCACTAGTGATGCGTGTGATATTAGCTTGCACCCTAGGATTGTAGGCTGTTAGATCATTTGTCTCTTCACTTATAGTATGAGCACTGCCAAGGCCTGTTGAAAATCAACTACATTTTAAGCTTTTTCCAAGTACATGTATACTATGAAGAGGTAATTCAGCTTTCATCACACTGTACCTCCTCTTAACTGTCATTCTCTATTTTTGGCATATATCATTTTTGTTAGACTGAGGATGAGTTTGTATGAAATACATTTTTATTTATATTTTTTGCTATACTGTATCTGCTGTTCAGAACTTTCACAAATGAATAATGTGTCTATATGACTAATTCACTTCTTTGGTTTTAACAAATACTGCTGCCTGTATTTGCGGATATACCACCCTGTTAACCTTAAAAGGACTAGCTAGCTGTTTTTTACCACCATGGAAAGGGTACAGTTGTTTAAGTAAACTTACCAGAACAATAGATGTTTGAATGATCACTTCTGCAGCAGCCTAAGCGATATGTGTTGTAACTTGTATCCTGATAAGGATATAACAGCCGGCCAGCGTCTAAAGCTTCAGGGCACATTCCACCCACCCAAAATGTTAGGCGGCTTGAACTGAGCTGTCTAAAAGGAAAAGGTTTGGGTGCCAAACCCTTCAGAGCATTCATGTCTACTGAAAGAAGGAGGGTGAGCCCAGGGAGGATATGTGAGTAAAAATATATTTACTCACACCCTGGCAAAACATCATACTCAAAAAAACTAAGTAGGGTAGAATGGACGGAGGGAGGGAGTGGCTACTGCAGCAGTGATCATCTGCAGTTATGGAAAGTTTACTTGCACAACTGTACTATGCTCATCATACTGATCACTGCTGCAGTAGCCTAAGCTATATGGGTAGAGTAACCTAGCTTATAACATTTGGGAGGTGGAAGGGGAAGGGTCCAGCAGCCATTGGAGAATGGTCCTTTGCAAAACCTGATCTCGACCTAGAAATTTAATCAAGCTTGTAGTGCTTCATAAAATAGGTACAGAGAACCAAACTGCTGCTTCTAGAACACTTCTAGAATTCAACTCTTTCCAGAAAGCCATAGATGAAACCAAGGCATACCCCTCAACCATACTGGATTACTCTTTTACCAAGTTTTGGGGTCCAAATAATGGGGCACCACAATTCCCAAGTGGCACCCTTTCATTTCTGATTCTTTTCCACTTTGTTTATTTTTTTCATGTTTTCAGCTGACATCAAGTCAGTGCCATCAGGGCTACCAGCGTATCAGAATTGAGCTCAAGAGCTCACATGCACACATTTCCGGCTGGGTGACAAGGGCTGTTCAAATGCTCTGCAAGCGGGAACAGTTATTGGCTGCAAAGGCTGCCTTTATTCTGCCAAGGAGCAAGGACTTGCAAGTAATTGTCCAGGAATGGCTGCCTTTATTCTGCCAAGGACATTGATCATCCAGAATGGATTCTGTTAAGGACACTTTATTCTGCCAAGGACGTTTCATAATTCTGGAAAGGGCATTTGAAAGAAACAGTTTACATTACAGTTTATTATTATGGCTTGCTGGCAGGACGGTGTGTGTGTGTGTGTGTGTGTGTGTGTGTGTGTGTGTGTGTGTGTGTGTAATGGACTTATGTTGTGCAGATGTTGCAATGCAATTGAAAAAAAAAGAGACAATGTGTTTAAGTATTTTGCTTTTGGTGGAGGTAGGGTATTTTTCAAATAATTTATTTCTAGACTGCATAGTTTTGTTGTTGCTGCCTTTTCATTACTGTCATCGTGTGAATATGGTTGTTGATTTTTTTTTTGTGTCTACATTGAGAAGATGCAATTGTAATTATGTTGCAGTGATCACCATATGGTTAGCTGGAGCCATGACCTGCTACAATCATTCAAGTGCAATAGAGTGCTTTGCTTTGCAAGTTAATCCATTTCTCCCTTAAAATCATTGAAATTATTTGCAAGTCCATTGCTGCAATCATTCAAGTGCTTGCAAGTTAGTTAAGGAAGGGGTATAGTTAAGTGCTTTGCAAGTTCCGTTACAATCCTTTCTGGTGGTGCTTCTGTACGTCAATTCAATTCAAGTTCCACTGGTGCTTTTGCAAGTTAATTCAAGTCCCACTATGTGTGCAATCATTCAAGTGCTTTGCAAGTCCATTGTTTTGCAAGTTAGTTTGCAAGTTAATTCAAGTCCCGCTGTGTGTGCAATCATTAAAGTGCTTTGCAAGTCCATTGCTTTGCAAGTTAGTTTGCAAGTTAATTCAAGTCTCACTGTGTGTGCAATTATTCAAGTTCTTTGCAAGTCCATTTGCAAGTTAATTCAAGTCCCAGTGTGTGTGTGTGTGTGTGTGTGTGTGTGTGTGTGTGTGTGTGTGTGTGTTTGTGTGAGTGTGTGTGTGTGTGTGTGTGTGTGTGTGTGTGTGTGTGTGTGTGTGTGTGTGTGTGTGTGTGTGTGCGTCTGTGCAATCATTCAAGTGCTTTGCAATGGGTGATTGCAGTAGGTTGAATGCAATGAAATGGCAAATAAACAATTGTTTGATCAACAAAGATATGAGATGATTTCATAAGATTTTGACTGAGTGGTGGTTGTTACATAAAATAAAGAGATGAGTCTATAGTAGTAGAAAAATGGTGCTATTTAACTCAGAAGTAGCATATGAGGAAATGTATAGTAGCTATAAGGAAGCATTATATAAGAGAAACATGGAATATAAGAAGCATAATGAGACATATAAATTAACTAGAAGGGAATAAAACACGTTTTATAGAAAAAAATATTTAATCAGAGGTTAAAAGGAACAGGTTAGCCCTTTTTAGGCATAATTTTTAAGAATAAGAGGAATATACCTCATGATTTATAAGATTTGATTGGAAGGATTGTTAAAACTAATCAAGAAATAATGGGCATGAATGGGGGCGCAGCCTGAATGGCTAACTGAAAGCAGAAGTATTTTAGAGCTCCGTATTAGTTAAATAAGACAGGAAAAATATTATTTTTTTTTCTTCAAAGTATAAAATTTTATAGATTAAGGACTAATTTACATAATTAGAAACTTTGGTGAAGCTTTACAAATAATTTCCTGTCAAAAAGCTTGGAGATATATTCACTTGTTAAAATGAGCAACTCAAAGAATTCTCACCAGGATGCTGCCTTAAAGAAGGAATTACAACAGATGGCATCTACCCTGCAGGAGTTGTCTTTGAAGGTGGATGATTTTAAAGAGAACCTGGAAAATCTTAAAACAAGCAGTCAAAAAAGGCTGACTCCCCCAAGGAAATGCTACAACAACACCAGACAACAATAACAGGAATAAAGGTTTCTCTAAATGAAGTAGAAAACATACTTAAGGAAGAGGAAACACAGAAAGAACTGCTTCTTAAACAAAACTCTTGGTTGGTTAATAAAGTAGATGACTTGGAAAATAGGGAGAGGAGAAATAACATTAGGATTTTCGGATTACCTGAAAACACAGAAGGTGAGAATATTATTTCCTTTTTATCAAGCTGGATCCCTGACTTTGTGATGATATGTTCAAAAGTCAATAAAAAGGAATTAAAAAAAAAAAAAAAAAAATTTAAAAGAACTACTTTACTTTGGCATTGAAAGGGCACACAAAGCTTTTGGGAAACCTGCCACTAACCCAAACTCTCGTCCTAGGTCAATAATTATCAACTTTCTTTCATACATAGACAAGGAACTGATTTTAAGATCTGCTTGGAGGAAGTCACCTCTGCAATATAAACAGAGCCTGATAACATTTGATAACGACTATTCATCTAGAATAATGGAACAAAGGAAAAATTGTGGCCAATGATAACGTTTCTGAAACAAAATAACATCAAGGCACAACTAGCATATCCAGCTAAGATAAGAATACTGTATGCCAATGAGATGAGGACTTTTATTGATTTAGAGGAAGCCACTTCATTTATTAAAACTAATAATGTGATTACTTTACCAGAAGCTATGGATTGGATGTCACCTTCTCTCAAGAGAACAAAAGAAACAAATGTCTGGACAGATGTCAAAAAGAAGAAGCAAAAGACTGATACTGTTACAGCCAAATCTCTCAAAGCACCTACTATGATATGAATTGTTTTAACATTACTTTAAAGGACCAATTTTACTGTTTGGAATTTTAAAACAAAGGTAACTAACTACTGGAATCTTTATCTATATTTTTTGAAAATAGATGACACATGAGAGTTTTCACATTACCTCAGGTATGTAAAACAGGGTACTTTTCTTTCACAGAAGGAGGGTTATATAGCACATAAAATATTTATACTGTAAATCAACATACATAGTATATGTGTATTTTCTCTTAACTTTCTCTTTTCTTTCTTTCTTCTATCTTTTCTCATTATTTATTTTAACTGCATCTTGTCTCCCTTTCTAAATTCTCTCATATTTACTATACTAATATAGTCTGTATATATTTAATAACTCACTATCTATACACAGATAAATCTTCTTTCGGCTTTTGTCTAAAATAATCTAGTTTTAAGGTAGACTAATTGGAATAGTGAACTTAATTATTATTAGTTAGATTAATTATAGTCACTGTTATGCTTACTGGGATTGGCGACATGCTCATGATTAACTCTAAAATGTTCCTTCATGTACATATGTCCCTTGAATTATTTCCTTTTAGTATTAACAAATACGGAGGGAAAAATGTAATGTTGGTTAAGAGAAGTGAAGCTTTCCTCACATTCTATTTGCGTTGCCATAGCAACAGTAAACAATTGCTGCAGTTTCTAAGGACACTGTGAATCTATGAAGTGCATTTAGCCTCACAGATAACAAATAATAAGAAAAAGGAATGTTTAGTTATTAAAGTGAAAAACAATTTAAACAAGGCAAAATAAATACATAATAGGATTATTATAGCAATATCCCATGCCTGGGTGTGGGTAATGCAGGATTTAACCACGGTTGGTGTGGTTTGGTCCCGAGGGTGAAGCCCGAGGGACCAAACAAAGACAACCGTGGTTAAATCCCGCATTACTCACACCCAGAAATGGGTTATTGCTATTATACAATGACATTATTTAAGAAAATAAATAATTACTTTTCTTAAATAATGGCATTGTATAATGCCTCTTTGCTGCCCTTCCGCAGCTGTCTGGTATTCCGCGGCAGTTCTGATGTACTGCGCATGCCTACGCAGTACATGCAGAGCTGTGGGCAAAAGCAATGGAGAACGCAAGATCTCCTTTGCTTTTTACTGTTTTGCTATGTTAAATGGGTTTAACATAGCGAGACAGCTTTAAAATAAGCAACGGAGATCTCCGTTACTTATTTTAAAGCTGTCTTGCTATGTTAAACCCATTTAATATGGCGAGACAGGTTTAAAAAAATCTCCGTTGCTTTTTACACACTGTGTCGCTATGTTAAAGGAGTTTAACATAGCGAGACAGCTTTAAAAAACGCAACAGAGATCTGCGTTGCTTTTTTTAAACCTGTGTCACTATGTTAAACTCTTTTAACATAGCGAGACAGTGTTTTATACTAACGGAAAAAGTCCGGGCGACCGGACCTTTTTCCTTTAGTATATTGAGGGATTTACAATGGGCACGCTGGTTGGGCTGGCCAATCAGCGTCCATGTTTTAGAGGAAGAATTGTATAATTGTAAATATTTTATATAGGATTACATATTCCTGGAAACACAACTGAAATGCTCCCAAACTACATGTGCACTGAAATGTAGCTACTTGATTAAAAAGTATTACTCGCTTTAACATGCTGATTTCCCAAGCTGTCTGCACTGTAAAAGTTACATTTTATATGTTACTTGAAATTGTCAGTCTCTAGAGCATATGAAAAGATACATATTACTTTTTGCAACATGTTATCTTTGCACTTACCTCACACTCTGTACAAACTCACTTGGTAACTGATAGCTATTCATTTAAAATAGTTTAAATATTAAATATGCCCTTGAAATGCTATTAACATTTTGACAAAATATAATCTGAACTGTAAAATGAATGACTTGAAAGAATTGAAGTAATGCATAGATTTCAAAGACAGTTCTTGACACTACAGTAAAAGTAAAAATATCTATTCACAGGGAAGTATTGAACTGCTTTAGTCTTCCAGTTAAAGTAGCTTACTGTCAACACTTTGCGATATCAGAAAGTTTGAAGGGCTAGGAAATTAATATTTTTTGTCTTTATAATGATTATTAGACAGATGTTAGACTCTGCTTAGTTTAATGAATTGTGACATGTTTATGAGGAAAAGTGGACTCAGTTACTCACACTGGACTACACATTCCTGGAAACTCAACTAAAATGTCCCCAAATTACTTGTGAATTTAAATGAAACTGCCTGATTAATAAGCATAATTTACTTTAACAGCCTGAATCCATAAGCTATCTGCTCTATATATGCTACATTATATATGTCACTTGCATATGACAGTCTCTAGAGCACACGAAAAAATACATATTATGTTTGCAACATGCTATATTTGCACTAACTATACATTCTAAAACTAACTCAACTGGCAACTGACAAGTTATTTATTTGAAACATCAGTCTAAATATTAATTGTGCCCTTGAAATATTGTTGCCGTTTTGACAAAACAAAACCTGAATTGAAAAAGGAATGATTTGAAGAAGTAAAGTATTGTACAGATTTCAAAGACAGCTATTGACAATACAATATAAGTAGAAATGTATACATGCAAGGACAATTTGAAATGCTTTATACTTTTAGTTAAAATAGTGTATTGTTAACTTTTTTCTTTATCAGAAAATTTTGAAGAGCTAGGAAATTATTTCTAATTTTTCTTTATAATGTTTGCTAAAGTGATGTTAGTCACTGACTTGTTTAATGGACTGCGAGTCATGTACAAGACAGACTACTGAATGTTATTTCTGTTTACCTATGTTTGCTGAATTTCTTTTATTAGCACTGATTTAAAACAAGAGAAAGAAAGGGAAGGGAAATCTCTGTTTTTGGTCAAGGGAGGAGAGGGTTAAGAGTATTCTAACTGCACCAAGAACTCTCTAAGATGCTTTAAATACTATTTGACTAATACTTACCTAAGGTAAGTATTGATTACTTTATAGGTACCTTCACATTCATTCTAGACCTGATGTGATTACCTATTCTGGAAGCAGGAGGTGCCCTATGCTGGATGGGAATTGGCAGGGTGATCATAGTTCATTCTTAGACTCTGCTTTGTAAAACTATAAATATGTAAAAGCACTGCATACTAGAATGTAGGACACCTCTACTCAGAGTCAGGATACCACTGATAAGCCATGCATTTTCATAAGTGTAAGCTGAAGTTGGGGAGCTGAAGAGTGGCAAAGTAAAGGAAGACAGTACACTTACAGTAAATTCATATTTCATTGGTAATCACTCATTATCTCCTGTAGAGTCCTTTTAGTCAAATTATTTTAGTAATAATCTATTTGTTGTTGGCTTATTTAGTGTATGCTCCTCTGTTGCATTTAATTTATCCAAAATGACATATCTGACATGTTTGGGATCTCTTAAGGGTAACTAAATATTGGATATTTTCTAAGTCAACATAATAATTGTTTACACTACTAACATTCCATCCTGATATATAAAATACTATAGAACTATAATAGAATAATATAGAATTTCATATATCTTTTAAGAAAATTCTCCATATAATAATTTAACATATGGAGCTCAGTTGATATTGTTGGTTAATAGTATGAGTGATAATCCAATAGATCTATCTTTATCTATTGGATTAGGAATGACTTTCATTCCATGTTTAATGGGAAATTCATATTTACTTGTATTTGATACTTTAGAATTTATGTTATATAGAAGTACTTTTTTAAAGCCTGGCCAGAATTTTACCCTACTTATATTTAAAGAAGAAAGAACATTAAATTACACCCCCAAGTTTACACACATAAAAATAACATCCAATGTTATCAGAGAATATGGTATAACTACTATAATCAAAATAACAAAAAAGAAGCAAAACATTTCTTCCAACAATAACTTGAAATTGATTTAATATTCTTGTCATTAAATATTAATGGCTTAAATAAATAATGCAAATAAAAGATCAAACTTACTAAAATATTAAAATCTAAATAAGGCACAAGTAATACTTCTCCAGGAAACACATTTTAAGACTAATGATAGCTTTATTTGGAACCCTAAGGACTATACAGTCTTAGCTCAATCTTCCCATAGAACAAAGACAAAAGGAATATCAATTCTCTGGAAGAAAAACATAATCATTCCAAAAGTTATTTATAAATATGAAGACAAAGAAAGTCTACTAGCATTTGTTATAATTAAATTTAATAAAATAATATGGACCTTAGCTAATCTATATTGGTTCCCAGGAATTGGAGCAGGAATGGTTAAAACACCTAGATTTTATTTCCAACAATTATAAAGGAAATCTTATTCTGGGAGGAAACCTCTGAAACCACCAAGAAGTCTTTTTGCGTAGCAACTATTTCAAAATCCTTAAAAAAATTTATTGATTCATTTCATTTTATAGACACTTTTAAAGTAAATGATGATAAATCCTTATCATTTTCCCATAAAAAACATTGCTTTGGAACACAAACCAGTATAGACAAATTATTAGTATTTCAAGATTTACAAACAAAAATCCTCAACTTCTCAATAGTTCCATGCCCCTTCTCAGATCACGACTTTCTGATAATGAAGCTCCAAATAGAGTTTAAACCTTTAATCCTCTCAACTAGAATTCCATCATATATCACGGAAATTAAAGAATTCAGACCCTGGATGTTGTCAGAACTACAATTATTTCTTGAAATTAATAATACAACAGAAATAAGTAGAGTCATGGTTTGGGACTCATTAAAAGTGTATTTATTTGTAAGACCCTTAGCTGGTACAAAAACAAAGTTAGAGAGTGGGAATCTGAATCATTAGACTTGCAAACCAGACTCTTGACAGCAAAATCTAAAAAAAAATCAGAATTGTCCAGAAGTCAAAAAAGAAATAGAGGAATTAAATAAAAAAATAATGAAATTCGAGGACACAAAACTTGTCTAACCTTGGAAAAATTAAAAATAAACTCATTAGCCACCCCCCCAGATATCTACATAACCTATTTACAAAAATTAAAATACAATCTAAAGCAAATAACATTAGTAGTATATGTCAAGAAAAAAAAGGGAATCAGATATAGGAGACATCCTTGAAGCATTTTGGTTCCATTATATGGAACACTTCAAAAAAAGAAGATTTAGATACCAACCAAATAAACTTAGATACAAGCCTTATCAATATAAAAAAAAACTCCCGAAAACTTAAAACAAGAACTACAAAAACCTATATCCTACAAAGAAATTGTTGACAAGATAAAAGAAAGCAAATCTAACAAAGCTCCAGGGATAGATGGTATAATTATGGAAATTTACGAACTCTTCCCTTCAACAGTAATCTACCTTTTTCATAAAACTTTGCTAGAAGTCCAGTAAGAAGCAAAAATATCACCATCATGGAAATATTCTCTCATAACACCAATTCTAAAAGATAATAAACCATCAGACCTTTGCACCTCATACAGACCTATATCATTACTGAATAATGATTACAAAATATTCATTTAAATTCTAGCTAACAGAATGAAAATCCCACTCTCAATGATAATTAATAATGATCAAACTGGATTTTTATATAACAGGCACACACACATGATAATATTAAAAGGATACTTACTCTTATAGATTATGCGACTAAAGAAGATAGAGAAACACTTGTAATCGGATAGAAAAAACCTTTCATTCCCTCAACTGGAAATATCTATTTAAAACTTTAGCATTATTTGAATTTCCTCCTCCCTTCATCTTATTACTAAAAAACATATACATTAATAACTTAGCCTACATTAAATTAGGCCCTTTCACCTCAGAATCTATCCATATAACGAAAGGTACTAAACAAGGATGCCCCCTTTCTCCTATTTTATTTGCTTTGGCTATAGAAATACTTGCAGAAATAATACACAATAATCCAAGAATAAAAGGAATAGAAGTCTATGACCAGTACATATCTAAAATAATGTTTTTTGCTGATGATATTTTATTAACCCTATCAAACTCCAGAGAGTCATTAGGAGAGCTAGAAGAAGTAATGGAGAAATTTTATAAGAATTCAGCTCTACACTTTAATAGATCAAAATTTCTATTTTTAAATAAGAAAAAAGAATTGCAAGTTACAGATAAATCCATCACAGGAAAACAAGAACTTACACTAACTTATTTAGGAATAGTGTTATGCAAAAATATAAATGAAACAATATTAATAAATTATAAAAACATTATTGAAACAATAAATATATATATAGAAAAGTGGAACAAAATTATATTAACTTTTGAAGACAGATTGCAATTAATAAAAATGGTCTTATTGCCAAAAATACTATATGTAACATTAGTCATACAGTTAATTCCTGAAAGATGCATTCTTAAAGAAATAAACACGTGTTTATTAAAATTTTTATGGTATCCCAAAAAGAATAGAGTAGCTCTAACTCATCACATTAGATCCTGGAAACAAGGAGGATTGAACTTCCCAGAAATAGAAACATATATAAAAGCATCTGTGCTTAAAACTACAAACCCAAATTATTTTGCCAACTGGAAAGAATTAACAATGGCTATATTAACAAATGAATTTAGTCTGTTAAAAATGTTTTAATAGTAGACAAATCAAACAAACCCTGGTACATACTATGCATAAATATACAATATAATATAACAAAACCTTCTAAAACAACACTGATTAATCATTACATCAATTCCTTTAGGAAACTTATCAATGCAACCATAGATCTAAAACTTTGGTTTGACCTTTTAACCCCATTTGCCATCACTAAGAACCTTCCTCACAAAATATATAAGGAAACAATAACCTCCTGGGAACAAAATGGATTCTTATGCTGGTTTCAATGTGTAAATAAATTAAATGTTTTAGATATACATATGATAAAAACTGCTTACAATATTCCAACACAGGACTGGTTAACCTTACAAAGTATTCTAATGTACACTCAAGATTTATGCAGATTAATTAATAATTCCTCATTTAAAGATATTCTAAATCTAATAAGTTTCCTGTATGAATTTATATATAATAGTTGTGAAAAGAAAAATTCCATTTCAAATCTGTATAAAGAGTTAATAACATATAAAACAATTCCCAAACCGTCATACTGGCAGTTCTTAACAAAAGGTCAGTCATTGCAGTTAACAGAAGAAATTAAAAGTAACATCTTACTTTCAGTTAATTACACCTCTAACACACAGTACTGGAAAATATTTAACTGGAAATACTTATATAGAGCACTTTTAACAACAGATAGAATTAAAAAGATCAGTACTACTACAAATGGTTTTTGCTGGATGTGCGAAAAGTCAAATAAAGCAGACTGGATTCATATTTTTTATGAATGTCATAAAATGAAATCATATTGAAATGGAATCAATCATTTTTATAAGCTTTATTTAATGAATCCTTTACCTTAATTAAAATATTGATAATACTAAATGTAAATGAAGGTCCCTACCTGAATAAGACAAATATGTATTTGTTATGGACAATACTTGCTATATCTAGGAAATGCGTAACCAGAAGGTGGAAATCAAATACATTCCCCGACCTTG
This sequence comes from Protopterus annectens, assembly GCF_019279795.1. Classification (NCBI taxonomy): domain Eukaryota; kingdom Metazoa; phylum Chordata; order Ceratodontiformes; family Protopteridae; genus Protopterus; species Protopterus annectens. The sequence continues at coordinate 597,680,691 of NC_056734.1, read as the reverse complement.
GAAGAATTCTACACTTTACTGAAGACAACTGCATTGATGGAAATAAAAATCAGAGAACTACAAATCTATCCTAGGCCATTGGTAAATAATCCTTGGAAGAAAGTTATATCTTTATTGGACACTCTGCAATAATCAGTATTGTATCTCTGATAACTGATTTGTTAATTCTATATTTAATAACATACAGTGTATGTAATTGAAAGTCAGGCTATTGTAAATATTGTATATAGTTGTTTAAAATGATATTTAAAAATATGTAAATGTTATTTTAATTGAAAATAAAAAAAAAATATTTGAGAAAAAGAAATAATGGGCATAATGGTGAGGTATTTAAGAAAGTTGTATAACAAAAGTGAAGTGCATAATAAAAGAAGACAGGAAGTGAATTGCATTGGCATTATTAAGAAGGCATTATATTAATAGATTACATTGTTACAATTAAATGGAACAGTTGCTGAAGGAAAAAGGATTGTATACCTGATATAAATGGAATTGAATATGACTATTATAAAGAGCTGGGAGAGGAAGACTGAACACTTTCTTGGAGTTCTTAATGATTGTTTTTAAGAGCATAGCTAATTAGGAAACATGGGGAGGACTGATAAAGTGATTATGAAAAAATAAGGATAAGAAAAACCTAGGGAGTTGGAGACCAATAATGTTATTTAATATAGATGTGGAAGTAGACTTTTATGATGGAAATGTTATAAATTGGGCAGTTTTGACATTATTGATTCATGCATTTTGTTTCATTGCCTGCTAGAAAAATGTTCAAACAATACATTTAAAATGCACTCTAAGTCTAACAAGTGTGCTATATTATACAAGGAATATAATTTAAAAAAGTCAGGAAGGTGTATCAATGAACACATGCATGTTTCTTGTTTTGTGTGCAAGGGGTCTATGATTTGAAAACAGCCCAAAGGTAATCTTTATCCACCACTGGCTAGATGCATTTTTTTGGATGTGGTGTGAGGTTCAATGCTGTTTCAAAGAATGTGAGTTTCAAGAGCAGAGACATTTTAATGCTAAGTCTGTTTTCATTGTGAGACAGTATTGCTTTGTTTAGCAGATGTCTATTAGTGATTGTGCATTCTGCTATAAAATATAAATATAAAATCCAAACAATCATTGTAGAAGTAAAGCAGTATGCACATTGGTGTTTATGGTAAATGGGGCAAAATACCCAGGTAAATACATTGGAATGGCTACAAGGGGACTCTGGTGCCATATTGTGGTTGTCTATTCTTCAGTTTGCATTTGAAAGCTGGTATCCCACAATTCCATTGGGATGGGTGGGGTTACATAATTATGTATGCAAATTTTATGTTCATAGGTTCATATGTTCATAGGTAAGTACTAGGCTATCTGCCCAAGGGCATCTATAAGCCTAGCCAGAATGTGCTGGCTTTTGCTGCCCCCTTAGATTAGTTTCCTGTGCCTCGGTCCAGCAGAGCCATTAGTTCCTTGTGCCTCTGTCCAGCAGAGCCACTGCAGTGATCCCCAGGGTAAATTTTCTGTTTCCCATACACTTATCAAGGCTTCTCTTGAAGAGTGTTAGTGAGGGGCTTTGCCTAATGTAGATTGGAATCCTATTCCAAAGCATGGGGAGTCTCTGGGACAGGAATCTATCCCTCCAGCATGTCCTATTTATCATTGTGGTGAGGTTTAGATCCCTAGAATGTCTGGCTCTTGGGGATTTGTTTTTTTCTTTTTTTTTTTTTTTTTTAGGTGGAGCATGTCCATCAATTCTGGGTTGGACATGGCCTTGTATGTTAAGCAGAGATCACCTCTGAGTAAGCGGTATGCAGCCAAGTATAGCTGGAGTTTCTTCAATCGGGCTGCATAGGGCATTTCTTTGATTCCAGTAATCCTCTTGGTGAGGTACTTCTGTGGTCTTTTCAGCTGTTGCAGGTGTTGTGTAAGGTACATTCCAAATGAGGCATTGTACTCTATGATGGGTCTGATGAGAGATGAGTAGAGGGGCACAATAACCTCTTTTGTTCTAGATGTGAACCCTTTTGTGATTAGGTGGGCCACATAGAAGGATTTTCTAACCACCTTGGCAATATGATTATCAAAGAAGAGATTACTATCTACTTGGGTCCCCAGATCCCTTATTACATTTTCTGTATTTTGGGGACCACCACGTATGTGGTAGTTTGCACTTTTTGGCATTTAGCTAGAGGCCAGGATTTGACACCAGGTATCCATCTCAGTGAGACCCTTCTGATGGATGTCTGTATCAGCTGGAGAGTCAATTATGGCCCCCAGTTTGCAGTTGTCTGCAAACTTGGTCAGCCATAGTCCTCCTGTGCTTGCCTGTACCTCTGAGAAGTATATAACAAACAGGAGGGGTCCCAGGACTGAGCCCTGGGGGATGCCACTTGTAACTGGTTTATAGTCGGACCTATCTTGTGATGTAGGGGTTTATGTTCAAGCCGGTGAGCTTGTATATATTACCAGAATGGAGAATGGTGTCAAAAGCCTTTGTGAGGTCTAGGTAGGCTGTGTGGACCTCCTTTCCCTTGTCTAAAGCCTTGGTAACTATCTCAAAGATGTCCACCAGGTTTAGGAGGCATGATCTGCCCTTAACAAAGCCAAACTGGGTAGGGTCCAATGTTTGAAGGTCCCCACTGTCTCTGTTAATGAATTTTATGATGATGTGCTCCATAGCCTTGCAGACCAGGTTAGTCAGGCTTATAGGGCGATAGTTCTCGGGGTCCGTTGTGGCTCCAACTTTGTGGAGCAGGATAATTGTTGCTGTGTGCCACTCTATAGGTATGTAGCCTGTAGAGAGGCTGAGTTTGAACAGTGTGTTTGGGTGAGGGGTTAGTTAGTTTTGGAGCTTGTGTAAGACACAGCCTGGGAATCTGTCTGGTTCCATTGAAGCTGTATTTTTGGCTTTGGATAGGGCTGTTTTAACCTGTGTGTCAGTTAATCAGTGTACACATTTTACCAATTTTCACAGGCCTTGTCCAGATTTTTGATGTTTCCCAGTTGAGAGGTATGAACCAAGGCCCTTGTAAAGTGAGCTTTGACCCAGCCTGGAATAGTTTGTTATGATAAGAATGACAAAAGTTAGTAGACTGAGGCAATCATTTGGAAATAGTCTATTTAAACCCAAGTCATCCCTTCTGATTACCTTAACAAGAAATTAATTGATCTGAAGATCTGAAAGAATTTACTCTGTCAGGCTAGTACATGAATTGTCTGTGGACATACAAGGTAAGGAATATCCTTTTCCCCTCATTTTTTAGTTCAGAAAAGAAAACATTGAGATGGAGAGTTTGGCTTAAAGTAAACTCAGATAGCACTTCAGGCATAAAAGAAGTGTTAGTTCTCAATGAAATCCTGTCTCTGTGGAAAATGAGATAGGACTGACACCATAGGAACTTGAAATTCAGATACTCTTCTTGCAGAAGTCAGAACAATCAAGTGAAACAGTTTTCCATGTTAAGAACCTCATGTCAGCCAGATGAACTGGTACAAATGGAGCAAGTGTTAACAGAATATTAGAATCTTAAAGACAAGCCACAGGTTTTCTTTGAAGGTTCTTATGCAAAACTCCTTTAAAAAATCACTTAAGAATGCATTGAAAAAGGGGGATCCTCAGGCAGACATGCTGAAACAGCTGACAAATGAACTTTTATAGAGGAATAAGAAAGGCCATAAGATAGTAACTCACACAAATATTGTAAAGCCGAAGAACCACCAGCACTAAATGGCTGCAGGTTATGTTGTTGGCACCAATTAGAGAACATTTTCTATTTGTTAATATATGAGTTTCTAGTACCAGGTTTTTTTTGGTCTGCATTAGTACCTGCTGCACGAACTCAGTAAAAGGTACCTAAGGAGAATTAAGATATTATCACATAGGCAATCAGATGAAGTTGAGTGCAGTCAGGATGTATCAAACAGCCATGTTATTATGTGACCAGATCCATTCTGTGAGGGAGCTTGTGGTAATTGCTCCTGGCCATTTCCAACAGAATGGGTGACCATTGCTGTCTGGGCCAGAAGGGAGTCACTACAATGTTCTTGGGAGATTCCTTCTAAATCTTCAGAAGTACCCTGGGTATCAGTGGAAAGGGTTGAAAAGCATACAGGAACATTCCTGTCCAAGAAAAAGAAAAGCCATCTGTCTTCCAGGTCTTTTTGAATTATGCTTTGGAGCAGAGTTTGCCAACTGATTGTTCAGACAGGAAACAAAAGGTCAACTTGAGGAACTCCTCACAAACAGATCAAATATTGGAAGACCCCTAATCTAGTGTCCATTTGTGAGGAACTTTGTGTTGCTCACCTTGTCTGCCACATAATTTTGCTCTGACAGGATGTAGGATGCCTGTAGAGTGAGATTGTGGTGTAAAGCTATATCCCAAGCTAAAATGACTAGCCTACATAGGTTCATAGGTATAGATTAGGCTAATGGCCCTGCAGCCTTTACAAGCCTAGCCCATAGGATTACCCCGGCATCATGCCACCTGACCTTAGTTCCCAGTGCCTCTGCCGAGTAAAGCCACTGGAGTGATCCCTGGGGTGAATTTTCGATTTCCCATCCACTCATCAAGATTTCTCTTGAAGAGGGCCAGTGAGGTGCTCTGCTTGACATGTATGGGAAGTCTATTCCATAGCGTGGGCAGTCCCTGGGTTATGAGCCTGTCCCTTCAGCTTTGTTCTGTTGATTGTGGTAATGAGGTTGAGGTCTCTGGAGTGTCTAGTGTGGAGGGATTGGGATTTCTTTAGAAGTAGCATTTCTAACAGAGCTGGATCAGACATGACTTTGTAAGTCAAGCAGAGAGTGCCTTTAAGTAGGCGATATGAGACAGAGAATAGTTGACGTTTTTTGAGTCTGTCCATATAGGATAAATGTTTAAGGCCTAGGATCCTTTTGTGAGGTACTTTTGCAGTCTCTCCATTTGTTGCAGGTGTTTAGTGAGGTACATGCCAATTGGGGCATTATACTCAGTGATTGGCCTAATGAGGGAAGAGTAGAGGGAGACAATGACCTCTTTACTCTTTCTAGAAAGGTTTCTGACCAATGTGGTGGTCAAAAGAGACATGGAGGAGCTCTTGGAATATGTAGCCCAGGCGGGTATGACCCTAGCCCTGAGCAGCATCCTATCATCACCCAGAATGATACCACAGTGCAAGCAGAAAATGATTGAGTTCAACAATTGGCTAAGTTTCTGGTGTCATTCTAAAGAGATGCCTGAGATGACATGATTGACAGACTCCAATGTTTTGCCAGAGATGGCCTGCATCTGTCACGCCTGGGCTTCTGGATACTGGCCAAGGCTCTTTCCACCCCTATCATGCCTTTTTTAGGTGGTGTCTCTTTTCATGTAGTACAGGGTGGTATGTCTCAGGTCATTCACACCCACATGTACAATGACAGAGTCATATTTGTACCTGTTGTTGAGAGACCTGAGTGCATGCGTTATGTGGAAGATCCTGGCACCTGATAGGCAGCTGACTGTTACTTTCTCCTTAGTCAACCTAGTGAGTGGGACATCAGTGCGCCTTACTATCGAGCCACCTAAAACTAGTGTGTTGGGCTTGCTGTTTTGCCTTAGGGGCTTTGGTTGAGTGGCACACTGTTTAGAAGAGTTATGTGTCTCGTGATTAGTGTTGTGTTGTGGTGGTCGAGAACATTTCTGCCTTGGAGGTCTCTTCTGTTTGGGTAGATTTTTACTGAGAACCTCCATGAAGGTGGGTGCGTGGTTTGTGTTTTTATGTGAAGGCAATGCTGGTGTGTGTTCTGGAGGACTGTGTGTTCCATGTGGTGTGGTGCAAGTGTTGACCTTCTCCGCTTGACCAGCTATTCTGGTCTTGGCTGGAGAGTGCATGGCTTCCAATTTGGATATATAAGTGCATCTCTCACACGTCTGAGTGTTGGGAGGTAAGAGGAGAGTGTTGTCAGTGTACATGAGGCAGTTGCTACATTGCCTCAGGATGCCCAAGTTCACCAGGTTGATAGGAGAAAGCACAGGGAACTGACCTTTAGACATGTCTGGAGGGGTGGGCATTAATAATAAGTACCGCAGCTGTGTTGGTAGCACTTTTGTGTGCTACAATAATTGCTACAAGAAGTCTGGTAAAGTGCTAGACTAATAACCTAGTATAAGTGCAGGCGAGGAAAAAACTAGCAGATCTAAGGGAAACAAATGGAAGAGCAGACTTTGGCACCACTCAGAAGTTTGTAAAAGGTCCTGGATATAGCAAATCTGTATCTGGACTAGACTGGTTGCAGGAAATGTGGGAAACAAGTGCAAACACAGGCTTTTAAATCAGAAAAGTTGAAAGAGATGGAAAACCTTCCCAAACAGCCAATAAACTGCAATTTCTGGGCCAGAAAGAACTCCTCTTGTGGTAGATAGGCTACCTATTGCTTACCACTCCCACTGATAAACTAGAGGGCTTCCCTCCAAAACAAAAAGGCTTGGGGGGCTCAGAAACTTACAAACAGTCCTGGATACAGCAAATTTGTATCTGGACTAAACTAGTTACAGGAAAAAAGAAACGAGCGCAAACGCAGGCTTTTAAACCAGGAAGTTGAAAGAGATGGAAAGCTGCTCAAACGGCCAATAAACTACAATATCTGGGATAGAAACCACTCCTTTTGTGGTAGATAGGCTATTTAGTGCTTACCACTCCCAATGATAAGCTAGAAGGCTTCCCTCCAACACAGAAAGGCTTGGGGGGCTCAGAAGCTTACATACATGCCTGGATATAGCAAATCTATGTCTGGACTAGACTAGTTACAGGAAAGGCAGGAAACAAGCTTAGATTTTTTTGTTACAGTTAAAAAGTTGCAAAAATATACTTAGTTGAAAAGCAGCAGACAGGGAGATGCTAGCAAAGTTTTTTTTTTTTTTGGTAAAGGAAAGGGAGAAAGGAGAAGCAGAAGAAAATTCAAGGTTAGGGAGAAGCAGAAGAAAATTCAAGGTTAAGAAACTAAGTGGGTTGGCCTTCTCAAATGTTCTCTCTGTGTTTGGTATAATGAGCTAATGACACTAGATTGGGAGAATGTCCCAGATTAAATTTACAGTAGGGGAGTGCAACTGCAAAGCCACTAAGTATAACACCAAGACACCAGCAGGGAGGGTGGGGAACAATATTACAGCTACTAGCCTACACTCTTTTAGACAGAAAACACTACAGAAATGTTTATCACAGCAGAAAAACAGCAGTGAGTCACAAAACAGATAAAGGTTCAAGGAGACTCTACAGAATTCTTTTAACTGCAAACAAATCAGTTATATGATACACTCCTTGGCAGGAAATTTGAACAAACAGATGCTTAACAAATAGAGAAGCTTTCCAGTTAATACCTTAGTGATATTAGCTAAAAAGCTTTACAAACAGTGTGATGGTAAAAAACCTTATTTATCAGACCCTGTCAGGCAGACAATTTTAGTTCAACCATGCAGATTAGTTAATAGCAATAAAATACAGTAAAAGGTATGCAGCAGACAATAAAAAGTGCCATATATAAATTGATAGATGCAATAACTAGTAAAAATAAGCAAACAAAACAGGATACTTATTGTTATATATCTCCGATCAGAGTTGTAGTCAATGCCCCTCCTCCACACAGCTCAGTGTGTATAGACAGAAATCCTCTCAAAGTTAAGGCTTAAATACCAGAAGATACAACCTTAAACAACTTTTTAAAAAAGCTCAAAAGAACCAATGAGTGCTTACTCCATGCTCTAGACCAGCCAACCCTACCAGCCAGCAGCCAGTCAACACAATCCTGCCATGAAGATAAAGAAAGGCTTCTGCTAATTCAAGATGGCCTGGGACATGTGCTCGGAACAAAAACTGCAAAAACAAACAAGCCCAGAGTCAGCAAATCTGAACTGGGACTATACTACAGCTATTAGCCTACACTCTTTTAGACAGTAAACACTACAGAAATGTTTATTACAGCAGAAAAACAGCAGTGAGCCACAAAATGAAAGTTTTTAAACAGATAAAGGAGCAGGACACTCTACAGAATGTTTTTAACTGCAAGCAAATCAGTTATATGATACACTCTTTGGCAAGAAATCAGACAAACAGATGCTTAACAAATAGAGAAGATTTCCAGTTAATACCTTTCACATAGTGAAACTAGCTAAAAACCTTTACAAACAGTGTGAAAGTAAAAACCTTATTTATCAGACCCTGTAAGACAGACAATTTTAGTTTAACTGTGCAGATTAGTTAATAGCAATAAAATACAGTAAAATGTTTGCAGCAGATAATAAAAAGTGCTATATATAAATTGCTAGAAGCAATAACTAGTAAAAAATAAGCAAAAAAAACAGGATACTTATTGTTATACATCTCAGATCAGAGTTGTAGACAATGCCCCTCCTCCACTCAGCTCAGTGAAATAAGACATTGCTCCCCCTTCTTTATTGATGTATCACAAGACTGCAGTCTTGTTTATAACAACTTGAAGAGGTCTAGGGGACCAGAGATTATTCAGAGAGTTGAATGCCTTTTTTAGAGCAAGCATTGCTTTTATATTTATTTGCTTGCATCTGGCCATTCTATCCCTGATACATACCTCTCAAGTGTACCTCATTACAAGGAACGTACCTAATTTGGGGTCTTAAAAAGTTCATGTTCCTTGAAGTTCCTCAAAGTCTGTCACACATTCAGTGTTAGGAATTGTTTTTAAGTGAAATCCATGGTGAATAACAATTAATCATATTAATTCACTAAAGGATTTTGTTTATAAGTAAAACCAGCATATTTTAACCATCCTATGACCTTCCTAGCTGAAGTTGTTAGTAAGTCATTAGTATGTGTTCCACATTTTGCCCATTTATAGGTTCATAGGTTCATAGGTTCATACTAGGCTATCTGCCCGAGGGCATTTACAAGCCTAGCCCATAGTTTTGTGGCTTACGCCACCCCTTTAGTATGGGGAACTATACCCATTATTTTGCTGTGCCTCTGTCGAGCAGTGACACTGCTCCACATTATGAAGGCAAGTGTTCCTTGTTTTGGAGATGGAAGGTTGAGAGCTATGCCCAGATACCTTGCACTTTTATTGCTCCTGGCAATGCTTCCCAAGCAAATTCTGAAGCATCTTTGGTGACTGACTGCTTTGGAATGGGGGTGGGGTAGGGAAGTGGAGACATGAACTTATGGATTATGGACTTATGGATAAGTGATTTATCTTCTGAAAAATCTCAGGGCTGGAATTTGAAAAGATAGTGGGTGTTAGAGCTGTGAACAAGGGGACTTCAGATACCATTTTATCTTTCTCATGTGGAATCTTGTCAGGGGTATCATGAGAATCATAGATGCCATGAGACCCAAAATACTTTGATATTCCCTTCCAGAGATGGAAGTTTGAGCATAAAACTCTTGAAATACATACAGGCATAGATATAGATTTATTTTTTCCTATGAAAGAAAAGTTCTTTAAACTGAGGTGTCTAGAAGATACCCAAGGAACACAATCTTGTTTGATGGAGTCAAAAATGAGTTTAGAATGTTCTGTTGGAATTGCAGATTGCATAAGAAATCTCTCTCCTAATGGGGAAGAAAGACTCTGAAAAGATAAGTAAGTCATCTAAATATGGAAAAATGTGGATACCATGTAGCCTGCCATAAATTATAACTGGAGTTACAAACTTTGTAAACAGTCTTGGTGGAGCGGATAGTCCAAAGGTTAAGGCACCATCACTTTTCTCACAAATGGTAAGGCAGAGAACTGATAATGTGATCCAGACACACAAAGACTTACGAAACGCCTGCAGTCTGAATGAATAGGGATTTAATGACAAGCATCTTTTAAAACTAGTGCAACTAGAAAAGTTAAATGAGGAAAAAGGGTAACAGGCTGTTAAAGGACAGCATTTTGAACTTGGGCACTATCACAAATTGGCTTAGGAAATAAAGATCCAGAACTTGACTCCAGGGTTTTTCTTTCTTTGGCACCAAGAGCATACTTGAATAAAAGCCTTGCTCAAACTGGAAAGGAGGTACTGCCTCTATTCCTCCTTGAGACAACATATGTTGAAGTACAGGGGAAATGGAGAAATCTGGTCTGGTGGATGAGAAATTGCTTCCTGAAAGGGAAGGAATTTCCTCCCACTGTCATCAGTAACCTTGAGGAATAACCTTCAGAACTCATTTGTCTGAAATGATGGCAATCTGTTGCCAAAGAGAGGAATGACGGTTCAGACTGTTTTGGAGGGGATAATGGACTACTGGTTAGTAAATGCAATAAATAAATAAATAAATACATATGAATTAAATGTACCATTTGTGTTAGCTAAGATTTCTTGACCAAAAGGAATAGTGAAGTTCAATGTGTTTAAAGATGTGTGATTAAAAGGCAAGGGTGTGTTTTTTCACATTCTCTGTTGGCTAGTCTGTTGGGTGGCTGATGTGAGGTTTTAGATGAAAGAGAAGCATGCTTTGTATGCAATTATGCTGTGTATGAAGAGGATGCTGTTCAACAACTGGTAGTATATTCATGATAGAACTTTAAAACGAAAGAGTGAATGTGTATAATGTAGTAAATAAAGGTTTGTGTGATATGGTATAGGCTGGAAAGGTAACTAGCTGGGAACACCTTATATGTGGTATTGGATTTAATTTCAACATGTCATTGTCATAGGGTAGTTTAACAGGCACAGATACCTGATGGATGTTATCTGGAACAATAATTGAAAGTACTGCATTATATATGTAGAGTGAACAATTAATAGTACAAAAAGGTAGGGTTTAATGAATTTGGAATGAGTCAGACTGTAAAGTTAATTTAAGTCCGAGAGGCATATGCAAGGAATGCTAAATGATGGGATGACAGATCAAGATGTACCGATTAAAATATAGATCCATCTTTCATCCCAAAGGAATAAAGAATGGAAAAGCCAATAAAGATGTTATTTACATGTTATATATGATTCTTCTGTAACTATAATTATAGTAATTAAGGCATATTCTTTAAAATACAAATATGAAATTATTGAAATAGTAAAAAAATATAGAAACCAGAATAATGATGCTATAATTAAGACTAAAAAAATGTGCATGCAATG
>NC_056734.1:597529637-597667137 GCF_019279795.1 Protopterus annectens | reverse complement strand
TATATATATATATATATATATATATATATATATATATGAGTCCCATTAAGGTAATCGAAGTTTCAGAACTTTGACTCTCATATGGCCAATGCCATATGATCGAAGTTTTAAAACTTTGAACACCTAAACAAAGATCTCCATACAGCACAGAATGGGAATTTTCCCTTTTCGTTGCTCTAGTGCGATCTCAAAGTTGGTATATTTAAATAGCGGGGGGGGGGGGAGTGTGCAAGAACGTGTAGTAATTTGTTTTTGTTTTGTTTTGTTTTTTGTTTTGAATGGTTGAAGTTTTAAAATTTTGATCATATGGTCCCAGCCATATTAGCTTTGAAGTTTTGAAATTTCAGTCATTCAGTAAGGATCTCTCTCTCTCTCTCTGGCAGGCACTCTTTAATAGAAATACAAAAAGTAAGTGCTTTCACAGAGTCCTCAGCTTCATCAGACATACTGAGACAATTATAGCAATGTTTAAATAGTAGTGCATCATGGCACTAACCAATCAGTTTCATGCTTGAATTGATAAACCAATTTCAAATAATAATACACATGATAAAAATATACACATATAAATATAATATAAAGTATAAGCGCATTCATAAATGATCTAAAAACATACAAAAACATAGCTTTTATAAAAATTGTTATAGGATGTAAAATTCTGATAGATATATCATATGATAAATAATTTGGGGCATCAATGCTTCAGAGCTCTATTTCTAAGGAATGGTTTTAGGGAAACCTTACAGTTTCGTCCAAGCAGTCTATCTGCTTGGAACCTAACAATCCATTCCTGTTCCAAGGCTTCAGTACTATTAATTATATTTCCACCTCTTATTTTTTTTTGACCAATATGGAGAACCAAGAACTTAAAACTATGTTTGGCTCCCTCCTTCGTCACATGTATTGCTAATGCATTACTTTCTTTATTATTTCTGATGTCTCTCATATGTTCGAGGAGCCTATCCTTTAGTAACTGATTAGTTTTACCTATATAATAGGCTGTCTCCTTCTGCTGGGATGAAAATGTATATACTGGGTGATACACCTCATGTCTTGTATATCACTGAGACATGATGTTTTATTCAGTATTTACAAGAAGAAGAAGAAGATATGGATGTACCATTTGCGAATCTTGCTGATTACATTTACAAATACAAGAAATTGTCTAGCTACTTGTTTTTTAGCAATGGTACAATGATATCACGGACACTGTGGACAAGGAGTAAATCATATTACATAACTTGGCATGAAGAGAAATTGTTAAGGATGTGTGGACCCATCTGTGAGTTGTTGTTGTTGTGTCTTTCGGCTTTTCCCGGTTAGGGGTCGCCACATCTGTGAGTACTAGTTAATAATTTATCTAGGGTAAGTATTTCTGTATTTAATACCAGAGAATGTGGGTAATTAGATCTTACATTTTCCTGTATGCATCATATTTTAACTGCCTTTTACTTAGTTTCCCTGTGTATGTCATCCTATGTATATTTTACTCCTATCTGCACTAATTTCTTTATTATTGAAGTAAAGTTTAATTATTACCTTTTAAGCTCTTGTAGATGGTATTTATTTATTATAAGAATATGCATGCAGTGCTGTTTATCTGTGAAGAAGTAACTATTATTAAAACACTGGTTAGCATGTTGTATAGAAAGTGTCTTTCTTTAGACTGTTTAAAGTGTGAATACCAGTGAAAGAAATATTAGATGATGAATTTTATTTTTGGATTGATTTTAGAACAACCAGCAACTTGGGATCTCTGGCCTTAAAAAGCTGCATGATGGCAGTACTACAAAACCAGGAAGAAAGATCTGAAGAATTGAAGATTCCTGCAAGACTTCCATGGCAATTGTGTATGAGTGTGTGTGCTTGTCATACCTCTCAACCTCTTAGAGCAAGAAATCTGGACATAGCCAAAAATAGTGGGGACAAAAGGCCTAAAAATAGGGACAGATTTTAAATGTTGCTGTTATAAAATTAGAAAGTTGCTGGGATAACAGGTTTTGTATTAACATGCATTTTCTGAAGGGTATGAAGCCTAAAACTTAACTGTTTACCATTATTTACTGACTTCAAACCTTGGTGATTTTCCAGAAAACCACACATTTTGATATTCTGTGAAAATCTGGACAATTAAGAGGTACGGTGTTTGTGTGTATGTGTGTGCATATATATGTGTGTGTGTGTGTGTGTGTGTGTGTGTGTGTGTGTGTGTGTGTGTGTGTGTGTGTGTGTGTGTGTGTGTGTGTGTGTGTGTGTGTGTGTGTGCGTGTGTGTATGTGAAAATAATTTGCATGAAAGTCAGTTACCACAAATTAAGGAGCACTGGTAGATACTGGTTCACAGGGGTCTATATTATAGAAAGACCGACACATACACAGTGAACCACAAGAACACCGAACGTCCTTAAGTGCGAAATTCAAAATATCAAATTGCCAAAGTTGGCCGACTCCACCATCCACTACGTACTGCCTACCCAAACAAAATAAATACAAATGTATTACTATATATGCACTTACCTTAACCCGCACCCTAAGGTCAGTAACTATTGCACATTTACGTTAGGGAGCTATACCGGATAAGGGAATCTCCTACTGACGTTTTACCTCACTAAACATGGTGTGGACAACTATGGCGATTTGGTATTTTGAATTTCATGCTTAAGGATGTTCGGTGTTCATGTGGTTCACTGTTTATGCATTGGCCTTTCGGGATTCGCGTAAGTGAGGTTTCATCATTGTAATATAGACCCGGTTCACAGAGAGTGAGAGAGAGAGAGGGAGAGAGAGAGAGAGAAAGAGAGAGAGAGAGAAGGAGTGGGGCAGAGAGTAGTGAGATAGGGACTGAGGAGTACTGGGTCAAAGACTTAGCTCTGTACGTGCCCTGTATGCAGTCCAATCTAGGTATGGATCTCAAAAGCCAGTACCCAGGACAATGGTACATAGTCCTGTTTTGCTTCTGATGTCAGGCTGTAATTTGCAAAGTAGTTATTGAATCAAATTTGCGTGCACTGTCTTGCTATTTCACCCTTGGTTGGCAGTGCTAGTATTCAAACCCCATTGGTGCCAACCTTACTGACATCAGTGAGTGGCAGCCTGCCATCTAGGTGCCACACAAGTGACAGTGGTACAATCATGCTCTCACATTTAAGGGCAGTGGTTACAGCCCAGCTTTATATTTGATGTCAAATTCATCATCACACATCCTCTGCAGCACGCCTTCATCATTAGGTGCCATTGTCTGATCTTTTTCTAGCTCTTAGATAGTAGAAGTTATTTGTGACAATGCTAGATTTAATTAGGCTTAAGTTTTTTGCTGTCTGGTGTTCTCTTTTTTAGCTTAGTGCATAGCTTTCAATTTTCATTTCATATTCAGTTATCAGTGTAGTATCATCTCTACTTTAACCTAACACCTATTAGTTGCTGTATGCATGAATATGCCTTTAATTTCTTTACACAGAAGCACATCAGGCCATTCTACTTTTTTAATCCCCCATCAGTCTTGCCTGATTGCCACACTACCCTTACCCAACTGGATCATTCATTCTTTCAGTGACAACAGCCAGGCATCCTTGGGCTAGTTGAGAGAATCCTAACAACTTTTTTATTTTTTTTGCCTGTCCTGACTCATATGTGCATTGTTTCCCCTATGTGGAAAGTCATGTGATGATGAGAGTGTCAACATCCAGGTACATTGAGACAGCCTCTCCTCATCTGGGAGCACTGTCCTTCCTTGTGGCAACTCTACAAGTTACTCAGATGCTGATGGCCTAAGTGAGCATGCCACACCCTGCTCTCTGGTGTAATGTGCACATTGGCAGAGCATGTTCAGAGGCTCATGCTTGATAGGTATGTCTAGTACTTCTGCTACGTGTCAGACATGTACCAAGCCAGTGTCACCTTCCTACCCCAAGATGTGTCAGTAATGTACACTCATTGGCACCCACTGCTGCCAGTCCCTGCAGATGCTGCTTTGAGCTGCTAGTCAGAAGCAGATTATCTATGTCATTGTCATTGTCAGGACATTGTTTGTTTCCTTTTGCAGTCTTTATTTTTTCTGATATCTTAATTTGCTCAATGTGTTGATTTTCAATATGCCTACATCACTAATTTTAGATTTGATATTTGTGCATTTTGATAAAACTCTTTCTCTCTCTATATATAAATATAGGTACACAAGCACACACACGCACCCACATACACACACACACACACACACACACACACACACACACACACACACACACACACACACACACACACACACACACACACACACACACACACACACACACACACACACACACACACACACACACACACACACACACACACACACACACACACACACACACACACACAGATAAAGATAGATAGATACATAGATACATAGATATAGACAGATACAGGCTCATAAGTCAGTACTAGGCCATTCTGAGCTTAACCAATTTTTCTAAATGGTGAGACTCAAGCCTTGTATGTCTGTGAGAAAAACACCTTAACCATTATGTCGACCTCCAACCCCTAATTTGGGTTTAGATATATATGCTTAATCTCAAGTTAGTGAACTGAAATAATCTGCCAGAATAGTACAATGAAGTAGAATACCAGAAAGTGTTAGAATGCTGAATCTCAAAATAATAGCATTGAAACAGATGAAAGTGGAAGTAGAGCAAAACATGAGACACAGAGAAAAAAATAAAACTTTCAGAAAAAAAACAGACATGCACCTTAGAGAAGAAAAGGTCACTTACAAGCATCAGAAAGTGCAGAGGGCTGAGAAATATATTGAACAGATTTTATTTGACCAAAACATGACATGCAAACGTAAGGGAAAAAATACAAAGCACAGCAACAGCAATAGTCGCACATAATGCAATGTTGAGAAATCATCTACAGTTGCATTCCAAACAGCAAAGGGTGACAGCTGTCAAGACTCCATCCACAATCCAGGAAAATAGAAATGAAAGAGAGGTGCACTCAGTATTTGAGGATAACCCATGATGTCTAAATGTACAGTTATCATTCAGCCATGAAGAACAGCCCAGACATATTAGACAGAACAAGTATGCATACTTGTTGAGGTCATTAGGTACACAAGAGGATACACTTCAGAGTAAATAGAAATAACCTTGCAAACGCACACTGCCCCTAGCAGAGAAAGGCAAAACTGTACAGGACAAACACAAAAAGCAAACCCAGAATACTTAAAAGGAGGCACACAAAGCTGGATCAGCAGGAAAGGTACAAGATCCAATAGTCTACAACTAGATGTTACAAGGACAGCAGAACACACTGTGATAAACGGAGATGCTGCTAGCACAGCTATCTGAAATTTTGTAAATAATTATATCATAAAAAAAAACAAAAAAAAAACGGCCAGAGTCCAAGCAAAACTCTTATTTAATGAAATACAGTGAAGCACTTTTTGTTTGCAAAGTAACAAACTTCATCAGACTAAAACAATGTTAAACCACAACTGAACTTCTTAAATACCATTTTATGAGCCCGCTCTACACTACAAAGGAAATGATGTCATAACAAAATTTTTAAAAAATATAAAGCACATATATATAAAACACACATACATAAAATACATTAACTAAATTCCTTCATTAATAAATAATCTAAAGACATCCTAATTGATTATTATTAATTAAAATATTTCTTATAGAAAAATATATATAAAATATATGCATAAGTAAATATACTTATTAAATCACTACCCTAACACAGGACAGCAATAATTAAAACTAGCTTACAAATAATCTCACCTAAGTAATGCTTTTAGCCTGAGTATACTATTGATTGCACAGTAGTCATTCAAACCCAGCCATACATAAGAATGTAGTTTTAGTTGCCAAATTAATTCTACTCTTTCTAAATGTAGCATCCTTGGTCCCACCTAAGTTGCTCATGGACCTGTTGGATACCACAAAATTCAAATCTATGTTCACAATACTCCTGTATGTGTTTTGCAAGTGCGTTTGTTAAATTCATCTTTTTAATGGCATATAGGTGCTCATATACTCTTTCTTTTAGGGTTCTAGTAGTCTTCCCTATGTAATAAGCTGGACAGTGCTTACACATTGCCACATATATCGGCCCTTTCAAATTACAATTTAGTTTATCATATATATTATATTTCTGACCATTAATTTGAACATATTTACCCTCATACATATGCTTGCATAAATTGCACATTCCACATTTTTTCATGCCTCTTATTTGGTGATTTTTGTTATTTGACACATTTCAAGAAGAGTTTTTAAATTTTTGCCGCTCCTGGCTATCATTTTTACACCATCCTTAAATTTATTAATAGCAGGTGCTTCAACCTTGATTAAATGCCAGTTCTTTAAAATTATTGTTTTTATCTCATAAAAATGAATGTTAGTTGTTGTAATAAAGGTTGCATTATAATCTATACGATTATCTTCCTTTTGTATATATACCTGGTTCACCTGTTGATTTAGGATTGGTGAAAAATGTCCATTACTCCTTTTATGGCTAACTTCAGTATACACGTCATGCAATAAACTATCAGGATAATCCCTACTTATAAACATCTCCGTAAGGTGCCTGCACTCAAAGATAAAATCTACTTCCAAGCTAACCATTTTAGCAGCATGCACAAATTGTCCTTTTACTACTGCTTTCTTATTCGATAAAGGATGGGAGCTTGTGAAATGCAGGAAAGAGTTAGAGTGAGTTGGTTTCCTGTGTATTTTTGCAATAAATCTTTGGTTATTTCTATCCTTACTAAGGTTAATATCCAGATAGTTTATTTCTTGCTCGTCTATGGCATGTGTGAATATCAAATACTGTGTCGTGTTATTAATATATCCTAAAAATTGTTCCACAGATTGTTGGTCACCTTTCCATAGGATAAATATATTGTCCAGATAACTGAGATGCAACATAATGTTATCAGCATAATTGCCTCCCAGGACATATTTCTTTTCCCATCCTGCCATAATTAAATTGACAAAAATGGTCCCACAAGGTGACCCCATCGCAACTCCTACCTTTTGAAGATAATAGATGTTATTAAATATTAAAAAGTTATTGGAAAGTACAATGTCAAACAGATCAACATATAAATTGATTTCTGATTGTGGCATGGCTTTTTCAAATAAAAACTGCTCTATAATCTGAATACCCTCCTGCTGGGGTATGACAGAAAACAAATCCTTTACATCCACTGTCAAGAACAAAACCTGATCAGAATATTCAATTCCATTCATCAAGCTTAGAAAGTGCCAAGAATCCTTGCAGGTCTGTACTTGCCTATCCAAAAACTTCTTTAATCTACTATCAAGAAATTTGGCACAAGAGTATGTAATGGAGTTGCGACCATCCACTATAGGTCATAAAGGTGGATTGGTTACATCCTTATGTATTTTTGGAGTACCAAATATAGCCAGAATACTGGGTGAAATAATGTTCAAATAATTATAAATGTCAATAGTAATTCTGTTTTCCAAGAACATGTCATTCAGAGCAATAGAGATTCTCCTATAGGCCATATTCAACTCATTTCTAGTAACTTCTTCATACGTGTCAGTGCTAAGTATTTCATATATCCTTTTGTCATAATAATGGATGTCCAAGATTGCAAGCCCACCCCCCTTATCCAGCTTCATGATCATGATCTTCTGTTGCAATAAATAAGTAAGGAAATCTCTTTCCTTCATATTTAAATTATCCTGGAAAGTAATATTTTTCTGAGTTAGTAAGTGTCTAATATCCAGCTCACATATTTTCTCATGAAATACCAAAGCCGGATGCAGAGGTGGGTTGAAGGTACTGATGATACTGAATTCTGCATTATCTTGACCATGTCCTTCCCCGAACAGGAATTTAAAATTTAACTTTCTTAAGTTTTAGATCAATGAGCACTGAGGCCAAGTTGGCCCTAGTAGCTGGAACAAACATGAGTCCCTTACTTAATAAATTGACAATTTCTTCATTAATAATTGTTTCAGAGAAATTATAAACCTTAAAATCTGCCTCTGTATTCGTAATAATAGAAGGAACATGTGCACCACCATGACTATTGTGGGTCTATATTAGAACACTGAATGTTCAAAATTTTGAGTGTTCTAATATCGCCCCATTTTTAGCGAATGCTGAAAATATCGAAGAAACAGAAAAACAAATTTTTTCCTAGGGAAAGAATTCGGTTGTCTGTTTCTGTTGCTTTGGTATTTTCAGTGCTGTGCTGGAAAGTTACAGATCAGGTTCAGGTAAGTGTGCAATTGTGTGGACGTGAGGGTTAGGGTGGGTTAGGTGAGTTAGGGTTAGGGTGCAGGTAAGGTAAGTGTGCAATTGTGTGGATGTGAGGGTTAGGGCGGGGTAGGTGAGTTAGGGTTAGGGTGCGGGTGAGGTGACTGTGCAATAGTGATGGACCTTAGGGTTAGGGTTTTGGTTAAGGTAAGTGGATAGTTAGTGGTGTATGTATAGTTTAGTGTAGGGTTAGGTAAGAGTTTAGGTGTATGTGTGTGGATTGCTATTTGTTTGGCGTGCTTGTGTTGTGTGTATGTGTTTTGGAACAGCAAATTTTTTCCCTAAGAAAAAATTTGCTGTGTCTGTATGTTCGATGTTTTAAATTTTCGATTCATAGGGTTCGATATTAGAACACTCAAAATTTTGAACATTCGGTGTTCTAATATAGACCCACTACTGTGACTAGTATCAACATTACTTAAATTGATCAATAATTCGTCCTCCTGAACCGACCCCGTGCTTGACCCCCCCCCCCCCCCGATTCCTCCTGGATGGCGTGTAAAAATCCTGCCTGGAACAGGATGAAAATTGCTACTGTTATCCATGTTATTATTTTTATGATTCCTACTTCTCGCAGATCTCCTTAATGGTGGCTATTCCTGCTCATAATCATTGCTATTATTCTCATTAATAGCATGCTGTTCAGTCTGCTCATTATTGTTGATGCTACTTTCATTAGTGCTATTTTGGGCATACTGCCTGCCTTGACCTGAATTAAAGTTGCCCACTCGTGGTGGCTTTGGATATGCTTGACCTTTACTGTATTGCTGCTTGTCCCTAACTAACTTAGAATTTTTCTTATGCTTTAAATCAGCAATTATATTTTCTATGCTTGAATATATTCGTTGGTGTTCATATGTATATCTTTCATATTTAGCATCATCTTGCAATTGTAACTCAAGCTCATTACATTCAGTTATAAGAATTTCAATATCCTTACAATTACATTTTATCAGAAGCTCAAGCAATTCTAGGCCATGTCTGTCAAACATGACAATAAGTTCATTATGCAAAGATGATTTATCAATTAGTCCTGCTGGATAACGCCCTGTTCTTAGGCCTTTAGGTACAATTCGATTTGCAATACAGTATTTTAGGTAGCAATTCTCTACCTGTAATTTTTTTAACTTAAAAAGTTTTTTGTCAAGCTCATTCAATTTATTTTTAACACTGAGCTAGCATTGTTCACTTTAATGTCTTGTGGCTCAGCATTTCTAACTTTCCCTACAAGCCAGTCTTTCGATATTAGGTGTTTCCAAAACACACCACTATTACTGGTAACATGAGCTGACAAGTTAACATTAAAATGAGCATTAGAATGAGCATTTCCAACTGCCCCAACATTATGCAATGAATTACATTGCTGGGAAGTAAGATTAGGATTAAAATCAGTACCTTTTGGTAAATAATTGTATGTCATTTGTGAATATCAACATGATTCATATAAGATGCTTGTGTTACAACTTTATTAAAGCTGTATGCCATGAATACATCAAACTGGTTTATACAGCCGTGTGTTGAAAAAGGTTTTTGCAAAGTGCTTGTGTGCCCTGCTGGAAGAGAACATAAATTTACAAACACTATTGTAACTGTTTAAAAGTATATATTCTAACAGTGGAAACTGAAATACAGGTGGATAACTTCAGTCCAGAAAGACTTCAGAAAAATAGCTGAAATTAAATTACTTTATGGCAGCTAGAAACAGAATGTCTATACTAGGAAATTTTCTGTATTGTCTTTAAAGTGAACTAATTGCTACAATTGTTTTATGACTTCCAGCATCTGCTAAAGATCTGAAGTCTATGTATTTTCACAGGTAGATGCTAAATGCTGCCACATTTCAGTAGTGGGGATTTCACCTGGTATAGAGTCAGATGACAAGAAATAATGTCATTGTGAAAGCTATCCTAGCAGTAATATTTGAGATATTAACTTGAAAAGTCTCTTAAAGAGATACAGTATTCTGATTCTGTCTTGGACCTGACAACAACTAGAAGAACCATTCACCACATCTGCTTTGCACTAATTAAGTAAGCGTACTAGGGAATAGTATAATTCTCTTAGATATAGTCAGGTATATAGAAAAGCTTAGTTTAGATGTTTTTTCTTTATTTATTTGAGACTATCCTGCAATGTTGTCTTAAATATTTCCTGTGGTGTGTAAATCAAACCTCAAAAGAGTGTGTTTGCAGCTACTTGGGCAAGGACATGAAGCACTGGTTGGACAGAGAGGGTGCCGAAGGTCTTGGCTTGGCCACTCAGCTGAGATCTCAACTCTATAGCTGTGCCAGTGGGGAATCTTACTGGATATCTGCAGAAAGAGGGAGAAATCAGCCCCAGACTGACTGTGGTCTCTGTGTGCTCTTAAGGGAAATTGCTGCATCTGGAAATACAGTCTGTGTACCTGTCATCCTCCCAGTGTACATCCACCACTGTTGTCAGTGGTGAGGATTGAGGCTTCTTGATTACTAGTCCAGTGGTGGGGCATCAGACATACCAACATAATGACAGTCTGGCTGGACAGTGAGGTGACAGCAGAATGCTTAACATAGAGGATTTATTACACATCAGGCACATTTGTGGCCAGTAGCATGAAACACCCACACCACATTTAATTCAACATGCATGTCATAAAGAGCTCAAGAACAGGTAGGCAATCATGCCAGTAAGAAAAGTTGGTAGTGATGGCTTGGCAGAACAGACATGGGAAGGTACAGTGTAGGACAGGCAGTAGGTGAGTGCAGTGCTATACATGTCAATACATAGTGCCCGTATGGTTACCGCTATACATGTCAATACATAGTGCCCGTATGGTTACCATTCACACATATGCAAGAATGCCAATATACAAAACCACAAATGGATGGGAAGGAGGAAGGTACCAGCCACAGCTGATAAGCACAGCTATGTTCAACAAAGGAGAATTCACACCTCATTTCCTAGACATCCAACAACGGCAACATGCATAGAAGATAGCCGGTTAAATACATACAGAATGCATCGAGGATGTCAGTGATGGGGCAGAAGTGATGCGATGCATGCAGCAGAGATGGTCACAGACTGTCTAGCATCAGCCAGGAGATCGCAGTGAGTATATGCATAAGGTATAATAATGCTTAAAGGATAAGCACTGTATGCAAGCCATACCAGTCATAAGAAAGTCCCACAGTTTTACACGATAGGCAACATGCAAAAGCAATTAGTAAGGCCATTGACAAAGAAGTTTTAGCTGCAGGATTCATTATTATAGTGCAAGGAACTGAGAAACAGTAGCTAGGCTAAGCTGCACTAACAGTAAGAACACGTAAATAAACACAAAGAAATATGGTAGTTTAACCAACAAATTCAGCTATAAATATGAGAATACAAGCAGCAAAGCAAAAATATGTAACATCCAAGTTGAAGGAATTAAAATAATAGCAGTAGTAGTAAACAGCCACAGTCCAGATGATAATAATACATAATTGCTGGTCATACCTAGCAAGTCTACCTTTTGTAGGTGTGATCTACACATTAAATGAGATAGCTTAAAAGTTTGGCCTTTAACTGACCAAGATTACCTGTGAAGCATACTTATTGGCAAGTATGAAAAAGGCATTCTCGGCTTTAGCAAGATTGGGTTTTAAAGCCTGGGTTGTCATTAAGTAAACTTCCATGAAAAGACGTAAATATAACTAAATGTGATCCTCAATAAACACAGAGATGTGTTAAGTGTGAAAGCCTTTTGCTGAAGGCATCATGGAAGGTTTGTAAATTACTCTTGAAAAAAATTTAAATGTTTTAGCACAGTGGCTCAAACATGCAGAATGACACACTGTCTTCAAAATGCCATCAAGCAAAAAGGCAAACTCACTAGATATAAACTGTCACAGAAACCTGTTTTAAGGATCCAGACTATGTCTTCTGTTCTGAACAATTTTTTCTTTGAAACTGGAAAAGTAATTTCACAAGTTTCCAGCAGAGGACAGTAAAGCATTAACTTTTTTATGTAGCATGGTAGTGCAAAATATTGAGTTACTTACTGAAATAAGGGATACAATTACTTAAATTAGAAAACTGGAAAAATTGAAAGCCTAAATTAATCTTACTCCATACTGAGCAGTCAAACAACAGAATATGCTCTACAATTTAGAAAAACTTTAAGAATTTTCATCCTTTGAAACAGTAAATTTAGCAGAGTGTGAGGAAAAAAAATCCTTTCAACTCATTTTACCTTTAAATGCAGTATAAATGCATATCTCTCAACTTCTTAACACACAAAATCTGTACAAAGCTTGACAGAATGGGGGATAAAGGCCCAAAAATAGGGACAGATTTTAAATATTGCCCTTATAAACTTAGAACGTTGCTAGAATAACAGGATTTGTCTTAACATAAATTTTTCTGAAGGAAATGAAGTCTGAAACACAAATGTATATCATTATTTAGTGACTTCATTCCTCATTTCATCCCAGTGATATGCCAGAAAATCAAAACGTTTATGAGGAAGAGAACAAAAATATGAGGCACAAATCTGGACATTCTGTAAAAATCTGGAAAGTTGAGAGATTGTAAGTGTGTAGACAGGCATGTGTGAGTCCACCGAGGCCCAAAAATAACTGCATGATTGTATGTGTGTCTGTGAATATGTCTGCATGTAGATGTACATCTATGTATGAGTGTGTGTGTGTGTGTGTGTGTGTGTGTGTGTGTGTGTGTGTGTGTGTGTGTGTGTGTGTGTGTGTGCACGTGTGCGTGCGTGTGTGTGTGTGTGTGTGTGTGTGTGTGTGTGTGTGTGTGTGTGTGTGTGTGTGTGGATATATACGTTAGAAGATGCCTATGCAACATAGATGCAGAGACTGGTAAGCAGACACTATTATGGCCAGGTCTAACAATACAAGTATCTGATTCAGAGACATTGTAATTAGCTATTAATGAGGTGTACCTTGATGCACCTTTACCCTGGCTCTGAATGGGGCATTCTGTGCTGTCATGCTAATTGGAAGACCCGCTTTAACCAATAATCCCAGAGTCTGTCTGTATTTTCATGTCAATAATCACACAATAATGACTAGATTTTAGAAAGAGAGTACACCAGACAGAAACTGAGTGGCCAAGCTAGGAGAGAAAATCCAAAGGCCCATAAATACACCATCACAAAGATGTCCATGTAGCATGATAACCTTTTACACACCCCATTTTTCAAAGGACTGTGTAGAATAATATATATCTTGCAAACTGCTCATTTTGTTTCAGCTGTGTAGCCACAATATGTGCAAACGAAATGTTGCTATTCATCTTACACTACTAAACAAGTAAAGACTAGGAAGTGGATTTAGTATTTAGGTAACAATAGACAAGTATATTCCATGAAATGTCCATCTCTTTACTTGATCACACATACAACTGCTGTCAGTAGAGTAGGTAGGGTTGGGCAAATGGACAGCTGCCCCAGACACAGTAACTGGAGGTGGGATTAGCAGATGCTGATAAGTCTTTAGTGCATTTTCAGTCTGTTCTTTTCCAGAAGTCCAGTCCCAGACTTCAGAACTAAAGCACTTCAACACTCTGTGGTGGACCTTAGCAGCTGCTTGCTACAAATGTGCCCTTGAGTGCATGAAAACCTTCCCATTACTCTGCTCCTTCATTCCTTCCACCCTCTGCCTGGCTCATCCAGTCCTTGGGCAATTATTTGAATGCCATTTGCCTGTGGGTCACTGTCAGTGTTCTATTGCTCTGTATCATACATCCTGGCTCAAGTGCAACCTTTTAAAGAGTAGTGAAAGAATCAATCAACAGACAAATTTAAACTGTTTTTGAGGTGATAAATGATCACTTTACTTGACCAAAGTATTCAGAGGATGTCACCACAGGACTGATTTGACTTCTACAAAGACAGTCATTGACCTTTGGCTGAAGGTGTTTAGGAACCAGATATTACCATTGTATTTGAACATGGTTTTAATTTACTCCATGACCAGTGTAAAAGTTCAGTAATAATTCCCCACTGAGGTTCAGGTCAGGCAGGCAATTCCACTCTGTTTACCTCCGTCATTCTCATTTACCATTGAAGTATTCGAAGAGAAAACAGAGCCAGTTATTGGGCACCACATGAAGCACTGTTTATGTGGTTTCCAAGATACGTTCAGTAGCTATGTTAATACTCTCATGCAGGAGACAATTTCCACCTTCTGCCATTTGTAGTCACATTGATTTTGACCCTCTCTTCTTCTGTCTCAAATGTCAACAGTAACCTAACCAGGATTTGTGAGTATCCCACCCAACATACCTCTCAGCTGTCCAGATTTATGCCTCATATTTAAGTCTGTTTCTCATAAAATTGAGGTTTCCTGGCAAATTACTGGGAAATCATTGAGGGCTTAAGTCAGAAAATAATGGCAGACATTTGAGATCCAAACTTCATATCCTTCAGAAAATCCATGCTAATGCAAAACCTGCTATTTTGTAAACTTTCTAAGTTTGTAAGATCAATATTTAAGAAGTGCCCTTATTTTTGAGTCTTTGTCCTCATTGTTTGTTTTTTTATCCAGATTTATTGGTCTAAGAGGTTGAGAGGTATGCCACTTAACCAGATCCACTCCAAATGGATAGCTTCAGAGATGAAAAGAGAAACATCCTGAAATGTGGTCTGTTTCCAAAACCAATGCTCTATGGAGTGGTAAAAGCTTCTACATCTTGCTTGACTCTACAACCTCTTCATGTAAAATCCAGGCATCTCCACAACAGTGAGGAGATATTCTGTGTCCCATTTAGTCACACTACATTAACAGGTTCTAGTCTTTCTTAATTTGTTTTACTCCTACATGTCACTTGACTTGCGTCATATGTGAAGTCCACTCCACTGCCTTTTTGACTTGTGAATTGTAAGTGCACATAGTAGCTGCAGGAAGATGTTCTGAGGTGAGCCTCACCAGGCTAAGTAGTTTATCTAGTCATCATGGACTCGCCTTTTAATAGCATCGCCAGGAGGAAAGATGAAGTGTAAAGTGATCACTACTTGGCTGTGAGTAGGGTCAGGTGGCCCTGGCAGTGAGTGGACAAACCAGCAGAGGCCTGCCATGCAGTTCTAACTGGGTGATGGTGGTGTGTCCAGATTTAACTCATAGGTATCAGAAGGCTAGGAATATGGTTTTCAGATAGCTTGTACAATATATGTAAACCATCACTTGAATATGTGTGTTTGTGGGGGGATGTCAGGCTGTTTTCAGAGTGGTTGAAGACACACTGATCTTGACTAAAGACACTGACAGGGGATGGACAGAACTTCTGAATGCAGTAGAAATGTCCTCCTTTGAAGAAGCAGTATAGGAATTGTCCTGTAAGAAAAATATCTACAACAATTAAGCAGTTTTGAGGCTGCAAGGCAAGAGGACTACATATGATCAGACTGGAAATGCTGAAGACATTTGATAATTTTGAGGGTGGTATATGACCATGTTTTTTCAATCATGCATGGAAGATGAGGACAGCACATCTCAATAATCAGAATGGGGTGGTGGTTCTCATTTTCAAAAAAAGGAGAGAGAAAAGCATGTTCTGGTTTTAAGGGAACCATGCTATTCAGCCTTCTTTGCATACCAAGTTATAAGAATGGAGACATTGGCTGATAAGTGACCATCATATTAAAGAGAAGCAATGTATATTCTGGCTTGGCTGCAGAACAATGGTTAAGCACGTTGTTCCTGTGCATGTACCAGAAAGGCTGTAGAAGTTCTGCAGTTAGGCTACATGTGTTCTGTGAACAAGGAGAAGGTGAATGACCATGTGGCTTGGAATTCTAGTGAGGTCTAATATAACATGAAAGGTGCTGCATGTCATTTGGTCTCTGTATTTCTAGAGGGACAGTTGTGTCTGCCTTTTCATTGTTAATTTATATATATATATATATATATATATATATATATATATATATATATATATATTTATTGACATTTGTTAACTGGGTTAGTCCAACTGTGTCAGAAACCCATTTTCAGTGGAGCCCCGAGGAGAACAGCGCCAGTTATATTTAATATACATGTTAACAGAGAATACAAGATAAATTTAATCAGATTAAGTTTACCTTTAACAGAGAAAACAAGTTTCATTTAGTTACATTCAACATTTTGCAGAAAAAAAGATTCCAATTAGTCTGCAGTATGGTAGAAGAAAGTGATGCAGTAATGTTAAAACAAGGTCCATATATAGATAGATATAGTCAAGGATGACAGAGAACTGCTTTGAGAATGTGCATTGAACCCCCTACCCTCCTTAATTTTAATAGCTGGGATATCAAGGCTTAAGCAAAGTTTGGAGATTATCCAGTCTGGAAATGTGAGAACATGCATCTTTGTTAATTGTAGACATTGTTGCTCTCTTGGAATCAAGTGAGTGCAAACTTTGACATGCACTAGAGTAATTTGTTGCTGAATGTGAAATTGTTGGGCTGAAAATAAGCAGCTCAAATTAGAAGTCATAGAAGTCATAGTTGTCTCGTGGAAAATACTGAATTGCTTTCTGCAGGTGAGAAACTGATGGCAGGATTTCAGAGTATGGCCACTACTTATCTTGAGTTGGAAAGAATTATTTGAGGTGGTATGGTTACCTAAATAGTGTACTTCTTGGGAGCCTGTCACAAGTGATCTAAATGGCACGTCTCATTGTGATGAAGCCCCTCACTGTGATGAAGACCTTGGAGAAACCAAGGATATACTGGACTGATTATAACTCTCATCTTGCCTCAGAACACCTGGAGATCTTCTAGAATAAGTAGAGGACTGTTGCTTGGGATAGTGATATTTGTTATGCCTTACTCAGCTGGCTACCACCATGACCATCACCAGTGACAGAAGTCTAGAAAATGGATGGATTAATGAATGAATGTAAAGGAGAAATGACATAGATGGATGGATGGATGGATGGATGGATGGATGGATGGATGGATGGATGGATGGATGGATGGATGGGTACAATCCAGCTGGATGATCTGATTCTCACCTAATCAGTATTTATAAGGATGTTATTTTGTCTTTCATTCATCATTTCTTCACATTTTTCATTCACTAATAGTTGTTCTGCTTCCTAAACATTACAAACATATGTAAAACTTTAATATATCAAAGCTGAGAAGAATACAGACTGCTAGAACCTGAGAGTATATACATTCTTGATTAAGTATAATTCAACTGGAAAGACTACAGATCTTCACGTAATAAGGGAAATGGTAGGTGTGATTTCCTAGTATCAGATCCAGCAGGCCAAGTATAAAAAAGAAACTGACTTAATTTGGACTGTGATATTTTTATTCAGAAGGCCAGAATCACAAATCTTATATAATGGAAAAATGTCAGGGTGCACTAAGTTGATGCTTATACCAGGGGTGAGAATGAAGTCGTGGCAAAGATTAAAAGTGTGGGACAGAACTGTACTCGTTGATCGTAAATTATAACTAATGACCCCAACCGCTACCAAGAGGGTTCCTATTAGATGAACTTAAAACAATGAAAAGGCAAAATAGCGAAGCTGCTTATAAGAGAATTCTTTCCCAGGGAAAGAATTCGCTTGGCCGCTTCTGTTACTTTGCCATTTTCGGCACTGTAGTGCGATCTCAGAGTGGGGGGGTGGGGGCAGGGGTTGGAACAGAGATTTTTTTCCCCTCGAAAAAAATCGCTGTTCTGAGCTTTTGAGATTGTAAGCTTTCGCTTACATGGGGTCAATTATTCATCATTCGCTTTTTTAAGTGTTCGATGATATAATATAGACCTTACCAAGATTATCTGTAGAATCCTTGAACCATATTTTCTCACCAATATTATACCTCAAAGGAAGATGTCTGGGAATGTGTGCCCCTTACAAATAGCATGCCTTTTGCATGCATTATGTTTTCTCTGTTAAAACCTTGTGTTGTGCTTTAGTGTCTCTCATTTTTCCCTAAGACTTCATACTTTTGCCTATATATCATGCAGAATGATTCCCTTCAAACAGAAGGTAATTCCCGACAATATTAAATCTTATTTGGAGATCTCAGTCACATAAACAGAGAACATCATGACTGAAATAGAACCAGGCAACCTTTTGTGCAGCTTTGAGCAAAATTTTAATGCTGAATTTGTTTTCATTTCTACAGCAGAATGAATACTTAGTATCTTTATAAAACAATCATAAACATTAAAAGTAAAATGTTTCCTTCCATAAGCCTAACCACCATCACCAGTATCTGATTGTCACGGCTTACTGTCAGGGTCTGTTGCTAAAACTGGTACCGTGGAAATTAACATCTCAGACACAGACAGCGGGCTTCAAGTGGTAATGCGGGGCTCTTATTAAAAAAAGATCACTGATTTTTATCAGAAGACTGAAAGAACAACAGAACAGATACTGGCATTTTAATATCTGGATATTTGGCCTGTTGGAAAGTAAGTGGGCAGTCATATGCAAGTATATTTGTGGAAATTGTTTTTTAAGGTAACTCTCCTCTAACCTACTCAAAGAACAGGCTCATCTGCCATTGCAGTTTCCCCCTACCAACCCAAATCGTCACCTAAGATGATTATTATATTCAATCCTTTTCAAGGCAAAGACTGCATTGTTAACAGCTGTGGGGTCTAAGGTAGCTGTTGTTTAAAATTAAAAGTTTACTTTGAAAATGATTATTTAGCCCTAGTTTCATGTCAAAGAAAGAAATATGAGCAAGTGAAATATGTCAAGATGAAACCGTGTTTGCTCCAGGTTTAGTCAAAGTAATTACTTGTCTGTGTTTGGATTGGATCCTGAATGATGTCAGCTTACAAGACTGTCAGCAGCTGCAGAAGCAGCAAAGTCAGATTCACAGTGAAGTATATTTGCATAAAACAAGTGCTGATATTCCACAGATTGAAACATCTGGCTTCTACCCTGCCACTCACAACACAAATATCTTCTTTGACTTAAATTGAAGACCAGTTGGGCCATCATGTTTATCTCTACTGTGAAAAACGGAGGGGCTGCCAGTCCAGCCAGATAGAATTTTATAAATAATTCTATGTCATTGTAAATATTAATATGATCCACAGTCTTGTGTAACAAATGTAAGAAAACTGTGTTATGCTGTGAGCTTCAAAGATGTGACCACAGCGCACCCTGCTTGAAGAAAGTTGATGAGTAAAGCATTTTATAACTGATCTCAAGCTAGGAGACAGGATGTTCTTTCTATTGTTCTAACACAGAGATAATTACTAGGTTTTACATGTCAAGTGTCTTTTATTGCTGTTGCTTTCTGACAGGCAGATTACAAAAAGAAATGTTAAAATTTTAAGTTCTGTGAGCCTGGGAAACTTAAGTAGAAGTGACAAGAATGATGTAATCTGAAATGACTCAGCAGTAATGTGTATTATCAATTTAAGACATTGTCACAGAGAAAGATTTAGCATTCTGTATTTATCTTCAGAGCTGACAACTCACCAGCACTTTGCCTTGTAAGTAGAAACAGATAAGAATATAGCCAGATTAGTCAAGCTGTTTTCTATATTTATGTCAGACTATCAGACGATATTGTTTTAATGTATTTTCCTGTGATTTCTGAACTCTCTGTTAGCACTGTGTTGAATTGATGATATTTATTATTAAATATTTTTAAACCTTTCAACTGTGGCTGTTTTGTGTAGATATAAGTTAAGCTCTTGGAGTACTTGCATGTATTTGGTGATACAGTATAAACCACTCCAATAGCCTTAGCTCTGGGTTACACTTATTATTTGGATAACAGTAATAGCACAAGTAGAATTGGTCATCCTTTGGGAAGGGCCTTATAGTAGCTGATAAGTAGTGGTTGGTGTTAGTGATTTCTACCTTATAGACTGGGCAGGAGGGGGCATAGCTGAAGAACCTGTGCCAGCCTTCCCCAGGAGTGTCTGTGTGTTTGTATATAATTCATATATCAAAGTGTATGTGTGTCAGCTGTTAGAGTGTATTTAACTGTGAATAAAAGGTTGAAAGTAATTATGTTACAAATATGCAAAATAAATAATGAATAAAATAAAGCTTGCTTAAATGTACAAATAGAGTTTAGCAAAATGTGATTATCATCCATATTAAAATGACTGTGGCCTGGAAAATAAGGAATTTGCTTAATGGACATGTTTTCCTACAGAGTCAGTATGCATTTCACATTGTCAGCATGAAAGCTGGCCTCTTACAGACTTAGCAAAAATATAAAAAACAGGATGTAAAGAATGGACAACAGGAAAACAATCTGTATGTGTTTCTATCATATGACATTGTTAAGCAAGGAAGTTTGAATGATGCTTTTATCAAGTCAGCATTTGCACAAGATGTTTCCTTAAAAGACAATAACAGTATTATTTCTCTACAGGATGAAAACATATTTTTCTGCAAGCACCAGCAAACAGATATTTTCATACAAAGACTAAAATAGAATACCAAGGAAAACAACAGGATATAAGACCACTTTTTTATTACAGGAAAGTTATCATTTATGCTGACTGAGAAGTAAAAAGTGGCACAGTGTAACTAAAGATGCAACAGTAGCATGTGTGGTTTGTTATAAAAAGCTATTTATTGATTACTGCATCAATATATAAGTGACAGTTTTTTCGCTGCATCAGTGTATATTCTGCAAGTTTCTGTGGGCAACAGACTGTGAATGCAATGACAACTAGACCTTGATTTCAGCAGAGTCCAACCAGCAACACCTTAGTGCCTTAAGAAGACTTTGGATCCATCACAGTAAGCAGCACCTTGATAATTCATTTTTCATCAGCTACTTGGGCAGGGAGACAAAGCACTGGTTGGACAAAGAGGATGCTGGATGTTTTGGCTTGACTCCTCATCTGAGATCGGAACCCTATAGCTGGGAAGTCGTATTGGGTATCTTCAGAGAGATAAAGAAACCAGCCCCAGACTGACTGTGATCTCTGTGTACTCTTAAGAGAAATTGAACTTTACTGTGTGTGTGCTTGTTATCCTCCCAATGTGGATGCTCCCTTACTGGTGCTGGTGGTGAGAATTGAAGTTCTTTGATTACTGGGCCAATGTACGGGTGTTACATCTACCATTTTAAAAGAAAATTTCCA
This sequence comes from Protopterus annectens, assembly GCF_019279795.1. Lineage (NCBI taxonomy): Eukaryota > Metazoa > Chordata > Ceratodontiformes > Protopteridae > Protopterus > Protopterus annectens. Next base: position 597,645,803 of record NC_056734.1, on the reverse strand, counting down.
TGACACCATAGTTTTGATGTCATTTTTCTGATAATATGCATCTCTTCACAACTGTGGTTTTTATGTTTCTTGATATTTGTTTCCAATAACTGAGGAAATTCTTCAATGGGTAAAAGACAACCTCCCACAAGAGACTATTCTACTAGGTGACCTAAACACTAATTGGCTAGCCTGCAATTCTAAAATCCCCACTAACTACATCAACCTGTACAGATTCTCTCAACTCATTCAAGACCCTACTAGAGTAGCTAAAAAGTCCCAAAAGGAATCTATACTAGATTGGAGATTGGTAAACTACCCAGAACAAAACTACCAAACAGGTTGTCTGCCAGATGGACTTAGTGACCACCTGCCAACTTTCCTCCTACGCAAACGTATTAATATACCCAAACCTACAGTCTATAGACAAGTCAGAAATGGCTGCAATGTTAACCCTCTACAGCCCAACTCTACGTTAAAAAATGTAACTGGAAATCACTACCCATCCCCCACTTGGACCAAGCAGTAGACTATTTTAATAGTACTTTTACTAAGATCATTGATTTAATAGCCCGTATAAGAACAATTAAATCTAAACTTCACCATGCTCCATGGCTTAGTAAGTCCACTAGAACCCTTTTAAAATCCAGAGATAATGCATGGAAAACTTGGAAGAATGACAACACAAGTCTTTCCAAATAAAACTACCAACAACTTAGGAATCAGGTTAAACAACAAACAAAGCTTAATAAACAGAACTACTATCTAAATATCCAAAACAAACACTACAACAACCCTCAAAAGTTCTGGCACACAATTACCACCCTACTAAAACCTGGTAAAACCACCACACCAGCTCCCACCTTAACCTCTACAAATACAGACAGTGATATAGCCTCCAAATTCAACCATCAATTTACTGAATCCATTAAATCTCTATCTAATGAACTATCCAAACATAGCTCCTCATCCATGCCAACAGCTCCTAACAACTCATCTCTCTTTACTTTCTCACGTGTGCCAACCTCTACAATAAAAAAAAAACTCTTAAAACTTAAACCTACTACTCTTGCAGCAGATGGTTTACCAGCAAATTTCCTAAAAATGGCTGCCGATTCCATATCCTTCCCAGTCTCAATCCTTATTAACCACTCTATACAGGAATCCTATATCCCTAAACTGTGGAAAATCTCCTACATTATTCCACTTCATAAGAGTGGAAACTCCTGTGATTTCTCAAACTACTGCCCCATTGCCATTCTGTCCCCTTTGTCAAAGATACTGGAGAAATGCATACACTCTCAAGTCATGCATTTCCTAAATACAAACAATCTCCTCTCCCCTACACAACATGGTTTCTGCCACACCACAGGACAACCACTGCCCTTCTCTCCTTCACAAACATGGTTAACTAACATAGAAATAACAGTACATTTGTTTCAGCCATATTCCTGGACCTCTCCAAAGCATTTGATATGGTTTCTCACCCTATCCTAATAGATACTCTAACTTCATTAACCTTTACCCCTAACACTATTGCTTGGTTTGAAAATGACCTATCAGACTGACAGCAAGCTGTCCAGTGGCAAGGAGTTCTATCCCCTTTACTCCCAACCACCATTGGTGTACCTCAGGGTTCCATACTGGGTCCACTACTCTTTTCTGTCTTCACCAATAACCTACATACCTCCACCCTGCATGCCTCATTAATACAATATGCAGATGATTCCACCCTAATCTGCTCAGCCCCATCTCTTACCACCCTACACCACCTGGCCCAAGAATCCTTTGCCTCAGTAGAAAGGTGGATGACTAATATTCAACTCATCCTAAATCCTAACAAAACAAAACTACTTCTATTCACTCCAAACAAAGCAAAAACCTCTCCATTTTCCTTCTCTATCACCTCCAATAATGGTAGTCATTTCATCTTCCCCCATACCAAGCTCCTTGGTGTTGACATAGATAACAACCTCCATTTTGGCATCCATATCTCTCAAACTATAAAAAAGGTGCATAAAAAATGGGTTCCCTATACAGACATAAACATTGTCTATCAGATCAGTCTAAAGTCACCCTAACTCAAACTCACCTTACTTCCACACTAATGTATGCAGCCCCAATTCTCACTTATATTAGGAAATCTGACCTAGACAAACTTGACTCTTGTTACAACAAAATTGCCAAGTTTGCTACTAATTCTCCATTTCAAACCCATCACTGTACACCTCTTAAACAATTTTACTGGTTTGAGCTCCCACAGCTACTAATCTATCATCAACTTGTCATAGCTTACAACAACCTAAAACAGCCCAACAAGACTCCCACTCTTAGGCAATTGCTGACTATCTACACACCAAATTGTCGACTCTGCTCTGTCATCAAATCACTTCTCTCTATCTCATCAGCTAACTACACAGCAGGCAAAGCTCTATTTTTACATTGTAAAGCAAAAGCCTGGAATAATCTCCCTCCATCCATGACTTCTGCATCTAATACCACACAATTCAAAAACTCCCTGAAGGCCCACCTTATAAGTTCTTGGCTCTGTCCATGTGTCACATAATCCCAAAACATTTTACCTATATACTTTCTCTCTTTCTGTCATAGTATATGCCTTCAGCAAACATGCTTTGTACAAATGGTATCCCTCAACAAATATGGACTTTTTGTAATCTATGTCTGTTATTTTTTATAACAAACAGATTGTACAAATGTAAATATTGCTGATTTGAATTGCTTTTTCTGTTTTCTTTTCTCACTAGATACTACTTGTATAACAATATTTTTTAACACTATGTATAATATTAGTATTGTTGCTATTTGTGTTTATGAATTTATGTGGAGCTTTTCTTCCCGGGCCTCCGCTGTAAATGGACCTCGTACAGTCGGATCATCCTGGTTAACAAAATAAAAATAAATAAAAATAAATACTAAATTGTTTCAAGTGTTCTTTGTTGTTAATGAGGCTGTCTTCTGCCTGTCTGGACTTGTCTAAGGAGCAGCATAAACATTCACGAGACAATGCAGATCATGCATGCAACAAAGTGTCTCAGTGCTGCAACATGGGCACTGTGGGCACACCACAGAACACCTTCCCAGCAAAGTGCTTACAAAGTTCTTCACGTAAATGGGGAGAAAAGGGAACTATAGGAAACATTAGGTTCTATAGCAAACAGCTGAATTCACTGAAGTGTGACCAAAATGAATTATAGGATGAGGAAGAATGACATTTTTTATACATAAAGAGAAAAGGTAAGTGAGGAAGGTAATAAAGAATATATGTGGGATGGATAGAAGGAGTGGAGAAGATAGTAGGTGCAGGCAAATAAACAGAAAACACAAACACAGACATACAGGAGCAGCATAGACACATGGGTCAACAATGAAAAGATGCAGACATCCAGAGAATGGACAACTAATGCTGGAGAAGGTTGGACTACAAACAAGTTACATGGACTGATATATGTTGGAGGAGAATTTGGATGAGGGATAAGGCATTGTACAGAGGGTCATGTACTGTACATAAGGCTATGTCCTGTACAGAGTATAGCCCCACAGTCACCTGCATGACTGGCGTTATGAGTAGGCTGTGTCTCTGCTGGTCCAGTGGTCTGGACAGAACAGTTGCATAACACTACCAGTCTTGTGAGCAGGAACTCCACAGTGTTCAAGCAGGTGTGCAACTGCCAGTGCAATTCTGACACAACCAACCCTCTCTACTGATTCCAGAAGACCACAGAGGACTTTTTCAGGCAATCCTCAGAAAGGGAACCGCCCCACCCCCAAGAAGTGGTGACAGAGACCACCAACAAACTACCCAGGTTGCTTTCAGCAGGTTAACCTCCACCCCACTGCTGAAAGGCAGGCCTGGAAACCATTGGTGAGAAAGCACCACACAATGGCAGCTGGCATAGAGCCAGGTGCCTACTGTCACTCTTCTGCCTCTTCCATATCTCTTAGCTTGTTCTTTCAAGAATTTTGGACAAAGCCAAATGTAATGATTTTTAATTGTTTCTCTAATTCACTTCAACAGTTAATCGATTTACATTGACATTTATTTTCTTAACAATAAGGCATAAACTGTGATAATGTATGGCATTATCCACTGACTACAATTTAAATGTATTCCTCAGTAATTTTCTTCATAATCAAACATTTTATAAATGATAGAGCAAAAATATGAGGCAAAAATTATGGTTGTTCTGCAAAGTCATAGACAGCTGATGGATATAGCATCTAGTACGGATAAACTGGTACAAAATCAAGAAAGAAAAACAGAATATGTTAGTGCACCTGTGTTACAAATAACATTTCAGTTCTACAATGCAGTAATACAAATAGTATCTGTACCCCACTACTGGGAGAGGCCATCAACTCTCCTGAGGTATGCTTCTCCATTAAGTTCTTACTACTTGTCCAATGTAAAAAAAAAGGAGAAAGGACTTAGTAGGTCACTGAGCCTTTACAAAGATACAATAAAAAGAAAGGGAACAAACACACAATCTATTAAAATAAATAAATAAATAAATAAATAAATAACATATTTACAGACAAAACTTGACACATTCTCCTAACCCCTTGCCTCCCACTAGTGGAGCAGGTCAGGTGGTACCATGGCATGTTACTGTACCTGTGCCTGCATTAATCACCAGAGTGGGCGACACCAGTAGCATCACTCATCATCCTGGCAAACTGGTGCTTGGCATCCACCTTGGATAATGGGAGCATCATAATGGTCTAGAAGGTCCTTCTCAAAGTCTCTGTGGAAGGGATATAGAAAAATCTTGGTCTCTCTCTCTCTCTCTTTCTCTCTGTCAGAGCAGGCAGAAACTCTGTAGTATCCTGTGCCTAATAAAGCCATGTCTACTCATGGAGCAAAATGGTAGTCCCTTGAGAATAGCTGTGTGTGATAACATTGTAAACATTAACAGTATTGTATCCTTAGCTGTGAGGCTGGATACACTGTAGCAGGGAACACAGTATATGTCATGACATTTACATATTCAGTTGTGGTGGTGTTGGGCATACTGTGGCTGGAAACACAACACAAGTGCAAAACATTTATACTCCCAGAAGTGAGGGGCACACTGTGGCCAACTTGCACTAAGGACAGGAAATGTTACAGAAGAAGAAAATCTTGGTATGTAGGTAAAGATGGGGCTGTCCATGTAGACAGTGGGTAGAGGAACTGGATTCCAGAATAACAGAGGCCATCAACACAGTGATGCAAAATTGTGATTAGTGATAACATGCTCATCAATGGAATCAGTATAGGATGGGAGAATGCTCAGAGCATGACACTGGAACAGGAACAGGAAACAGAACACTTGCAAAATGGGGAGCATTGTACATGGATATGGAAGCTAGACTGTCTTGTGCATGCACACTTACTGACACGTGTAGCCCACAGGTGTACAATTCTTGTCATGTGCACATGGCAGTGGTAATAGCTGGAAATTTTCACCTTCCAGTAGTCTGATGTGTTATTACAGGCCCTATTTGCACATGACATGTGCATATTGGACAAGGAGTGTTGCAAGACATCATTGCTCTCAGTGACCACAACAGGACCATAACATGGCCATTGTACTAATGTGATATACTGGATCTATTATGCTATTGCATGTGAAGACCAAAGCATGCTAAATTTCCAGAGATATATCCATGACAGGAGGATAACGACCTACTGAGAAGCAACTCACTGAAGTAGAAAATTTGCTCATATCCCTATCTAGGAAAGGTTAGTGGACTGTCATACCTGACAATTGCATGGCTATAGAAGCTTAGATGGAGACAACTGCCCAAGTACATGTAAGGGATGCACCAGGTTAGAAATAGCAGGTGCATTTTGACATTGTACAGTGTCCTGCTCATGATGGTGAATCATGTAGCAAAAAAATAAATACATAAAATAAAACACAACCTTCAAATGTCTCTCTTGTGAGTACATCTGGGTTGTGAATGCAACATCTTGCACTATAAGGTGGTATATATGTGCCATATTGCATTCACAAACTGTGTTATGTACTAGTATGTGTGTCACATGTTGGGGAGTTTAACCATGTGGTCCATTGATGTCACAGTTATGTTATCCTTATACTTCACAGACTCCACTTGCAGAGGGTTCAGCACAAGAGGATGACATGAGCCTGATGTCAGCAGGCCACCTAAGCCTGATGATGACGATGATGGCTGTGTGCCCATGGCATAATCAGCTGACACTTTGACACTGTAAGCAATGCTAATGTTGGAGGGCTGTCACACGTGTTTCCTTCTCTCCATATGATGTGTTGGTGGAGGGCAGTAATATGTCTGGTGTCATTATTGTTTGATGCTGGACACCATGTAAGCCCCATCCAGGTTAAAAAAGTGTTGCCATCACAAATGACATCTATCAACCACACTGCCTCTGAGATTCAAGCACACACTGCAGGGGAGGGGTGTGTTGGTGGCAATGCTGCCCTAACTCCAGGTCTTCCTCTGAGCTGGGTATAACACCTGTCATCAGTTAGAGGATGTACAAGTCAGAGGTCTAAGCACAGAGAGCAGCTACACACACCATGGTAAAGTTAGTGAGTGTGGTGAGTGTACATAATTCTTGTTTTACAGAGCTCCTGAGACAGCCATCAACAAGACTGTTAGAAGCCTTATCACTGACGGCAAATTCTAATAAATCCCTTGGGATCATCAGTTCTGGTTAGTAATGTCATACGTGGGTGTTGATCCACAGCAACGTGTTTTTCATATTCCTTTTATGTAAACAATGATATCTATTTTTAGTAGGGCTGCATATACCAAAAATGGATTGTATTTGTGGTGGTCATTCTTCCCAGCATGAAGCTCACTCCAATTTCATTCATGAGTATTGTATGTTGTAATTTTTTGCCTATTCTGTTTAGCCTTTGGGGATTTTTGGAATATGCTTATTGTTTTTTAACAAAGTGTTCACTCTTATTTTTGAGATCATACCAAATGATACAGTTTGACACTGTGAACCTTGCCAGGCATTCTTGTCAGAAATTGTATCTAAATTGTACTTTATTTTCAAAGATATGGTTTGTTTGACTTTGCTCCAAAATACTACTAAACAACAAAACCCCGGACAGATTGAATGAATTACTCTCAAACCAAATGGGGATGTGCCCCTTTACTAGCTACTGGAACACATTTAATGTCATTTTTTCTGTTTTCATATTAGGTGTCACTCATATCTAATGTAGGCTTAGGTAATGGCAGGGAAATGCATTCAAGCTATTTTTACATATCTGTATGCAAGCAGTTCTGTTTCAGCATTCGGCTATTGTCATATTTCCCTGTTCATGAACCAAATTCATTACTTTGTTTGGCTATTGTTTGGGGAATAACCTGCTTTTCCTTGGCAAGTTCAGTAAGATGCAGATGCATATTTTATGTAAGACACAGAGGGACTGAGTATTATAGTTATGTCTGATGAAAAATATTCCTGTTTGCTTATTTATTTATTTGACATTTGTTGACCAGGATAGTCCGACTGAGCTTGTGCCCTTTTTCAATGGAGGCCCGGGGAGAAAAGCTCCACAGTACAAGTCATGCAAGTAAAATATTCACAGTACAAATTATGCAAGTTAAAAAATCACAGGACTGAAGTAAAATACAATAAACACAATAGCAGATTATACAGAAAAAGGTTAAACAGATATCTATTACAGTACAAGTAGAGATTTCAGCAAATGAGGCATTTCAAATAAGTAGTGAGGAGGATGAAAAGAACGAAGTGGGAAAAAAGATGCAGAAAATTGTTAATAAAACAGAGTTATAATAGATGGCTTAATTGTAGGAAAGGAAGAAGTAGGAAGGAGAAAGAGGGAGGGAAGAAAAAATAGAGGGGGGGAGAGGGAAGAATTTCAAAGGATGATTGCAGTGACAGGACCAGGTACTGTATAGTATATAGCATATGTATGGTATCTGATGAAGTCTCTGTAATCTCGGAATATTAAGATGAAAGCACTTATATTTTATTGTTTATTAAATAAAAAACATGCTTGGTGGTTTTAAGAAGTGGTCTGCCTCCTCTACACTCATGTTTTATGGATTTATTCGTTGAATTGGTTTTGAATTCTTTCCAGGTACTATATAGGTAAATTCTGAGTGTTATCTTGAATTCTTGAAGATGGGAAATATTTCTGAGGGACATGGGAAGCTTATTCCATGAGAAGGCTGGAAGGTAGCTGTACAGGTTTTGCCCAATGGATTTTTCGGTTTATGAATCTGTAATAGACATTGGTCTGAGCTTCTGAGGGAGTGCAGTGGGTTATACAGGGAGACAAGAGAGGATATGCTGGGGCAGAAGGAGGGCTTGTTCAGGATGGTGTGGATGATGAGAAGTTGAGTAAATAAGAGTTGATTAGGAAACTCTATCCAGCAGGGTGTTTGAAGAGCATAACAGCGGTGAGATGTTGGTGGCAGATTAGCTGCAAATCTAGTTACTTCATTGTAGATGATTTCAAGTTTGGATAGCAGAGAGGATTGTAAGTTAGTTAAGATTTGAGAGCTGTAGAATAGGTTAGGGAGAAGGTAAGCCTGAGCAAGTAAGATTCTAGAGTTGGGAGTAAGGAACATTTTGTTTCTATACTGTAGGCCTAGCTTTTGGTGTTTTTTTTTTTGATACAGTGGTGTACATGGAGGTCGAATTTAAGTTGGTCATAGATAATTACTCCAAGGAGTTTAGTGTGGGGTTCAGTTGAGATGGTAGTGTTATTAAAGGAGGAGATGGTGAATGAGGATTTAAGATGGTAGAGAGATTTAGGTAGGAATAGGAGAAGTTTTGTCTTTTTAGGGTTTGATATGTGCTGGTTGTTAGTAAGCCAGAGGTTTGTGTCAAGGTGAGCATGTCAGAAGGGTTGTCAGCAATGGTGATGATAGTCGAGTCATCTGCATACTGTATGAGGAATGACTGTGGACAGGATGTGTGAAGTTGGTTAGTAAAGATGTTAAAGAGAAGGGGGCTAGAACTGAGCCTTGTGGAATGCCCATTTTTATGGGGAGAAAGGGAGATAGAGCAGAGAGTCATTTGATGGATTGCTGCCTGTTAGTGAGGTAGCTGGCAAACCAGGAGATAGTTGCTTGGGAGAGGTTTAATTGAGACAGTTTGGAGACGAGGATGGAGTGAGAGACAGTGTGAAAGGCTTTGGAGAGATCTAAGAAGAGGCAGTGCACTAGTTTATTATTGTGTCTGGGTAGGGAGACGGAGCTTGTAAAGGAAATGAGAGCAGTAGTGGTACTGTTGTAGGGGTGGAAGGTAGGGGTGATGAGGTTTTCTTGAGTGAGGTAAGCCAGGAGTTGTTTGTGAATACAGTGCTGGAGGATATTGGAGAGGAGAGAGAGTATGGCAATAGGGCAATAATTAGAGAGCTCTACAGAGATTCCACCTTTGTGGATGGGTATGGTGTAGAAATTCTTCCTGAGATTATTGACAGTGGATTCACTGATTGAGCAGTTTATGATGATGGAGACTGGGTATATTATGTAGTTAGCATCAGCCTTTAAAAAAAGAAGTGGCAAGTTGCCAGCTGATAGAGAACAAGGTTTAAATTTCAGAAGAAGATTTTTAATGTAGCTAGTAGGGATGGGATTTAATGAGAAAGGGCAGTTGTGCAGTAGGGGGGTTGGTGGGAGGTGAGGGATTGGTAGCGTTAGAAGTTGGCATAAGTTTGCTGATAGTATCGATAAAGTAAGAATTGAAGATGGAAGTAGTTTTCTGGGTTAAGTTATTAGGGCAGGAGTTTGGTGCTGAGGGATTTACAAGGTGGAGAATTTGGTTAATGGTATTCCAGAATTTTTTTTGGATTTCTAGGTTGTGAAGTTAGGGGTGTGTGGTAGAAGTTTTTTAAATCAATATTTATGTGTTTTTTGGCCAGGATTCAGAGTTCTCTGCATTTTTGAAAGTGTGTGTGAGATTTTGTATTTGTCCAGAGTTTCCATGCAGAACCTGTTTTGAATGAGAGACTGGGTTGACTGGTGAGCCAGGGAGAGAAGTGTGATTTGACTCTGACAGTTCTGGGAGGGGCTAGGGAGTTTAGAGTGCTTAAGAATATGAAGGTGAATTGAAGAACAACTCTGTCAAGGGGAAGGTGGTAGAGGAAGGACTAGTCAATTGTGGAGAGATAGTTGCAGGGTTGAGGTTGGTTAGTTTACGGGATTCCTTGAATTTATGAGGTCTAGTGAAGTGGGGGAGAATCTATGGACACGTATAGGGGAGTGATCACTAACTGAGTCAGGGAGGGATTCAGGGAGGTAATAGAGGTTAGGATGAGAGAAGAGAATTCAGTCAAGGATAGAATAGGTGTTTGTGAGTTTTGAAGAAAAGTGGGAGAAGAGATAAGTTGGATGTAGCCATAAAGGTGTATGCTGGTTGTAGAGGAATTAGAGGTGAGGGCAAGCCAATTGATATTAAAATCACCTAGTATGATGGTTTTATTAGGTATACTGTCAGCCATCCAGTAAAAAATATGTTCTAGTAAGGCTATGTTATCTCTAGGGGTATGTAAATTGCAACTATTGTTAGGGTTTTGTAGTTGTTTAGTTTGCAATTGGCAATGATGATTTCAGCTGGGTGAAAAGAGGAGGCTGGGTTTATTAGGGGGGATAAGATTAGGAGGTCACAGTACATAACACCTCCACCTTTTTGTGTGTTCTATCTAGGATGTTATAGCCAGGGGGAAGTATTTCATTGTCTGTGTTATATGATTTTGGCCATGTTTCAGAGAGGGTGATAATGGTAGGGGAGCATTGGTTATCCAAGAGTGAAACTCAGTTGTTTTGTTAAGAATGCTGTGGATGTTGACGCAGTAAAAGGAGAGATTTTTGAAACTATGTTTTGATACTTACAGGGATGTGTGAGTAGTGCTGGTGGGAGTGGATAAGCTGTTGTTTAGGCCTGGGTTGGTGTGAATGTCACCTGAGAGCCGAAAGATCGTAGAGAGGTGGAGTAGAGGTGATATGGTGGGGTAGGGTGAGAGAAATTTCAGTTTGTGTTTATAATTTGGAAGGGTCTTTAGATGGAGTCTGATTTTGGGGAGAGTGTGTCCAGTACAGAAGAGGAGAGTGGGTGCTATGGGAGAGGAGTAGTGGTTAATGGTATTTATAGTGCTAGAGGAGGTATGGGAGTAGGGTTGTAGGTTGACTTTAGTATGGTAGGAGGTGAGATAAGATAGTAGAAGAAAAAGAAAGGATGAGAGGACATGGAGGAACATAGTGATGGGTAAGAAGTAAGGTGGGGAGGTTGGTGTGTAAGGGAGTGTAGGAAGGTGAGTGGGATTAATGTAGGGGGATGGGAGTAATGAGTGTGGGTGAAAGTATAAGTTAGAGAGTGCCAGATGGTAGGAGGGGTCTGGGTAGAATGGGTTAGATCTGATTGACTGAGTTTAAGGGATGTGGTAGTGTAGAGGGGTGGGGCAAAAGTTGGTTAGCTATAAAGGTAATTGATGCAGGGCTGGGTGGGAATGGGGGTAGGGTAGGGGAGTGTTATGAGCTAGAGCAAAAACGAGGGCTATTGGAGCAGGCAGAGCCATGGAAAGCAGATTGCTAAAGAAGAAAAACAATCAGTGAGACTGGAGAGGCTGGGCTAACCAGAAAGAGCATCAGTGGAGATTGAGAGAGATAGTTCAGTGATTGTTTACTAGCTAAGTAAGTTACAGGGAGGGAAAATTAGTGCAAGAAACAGAGTAAGAGAGGAGATGTGTCTTGAAGAATTACAGAAAGGGGACAGAGGTAGTGAGGAGGTTAGGAGGAAGTTTGGAAAAAAAACTGAAAGAAACAGATAGGTAAGTGTGGAGGGGGGAGAGGAGCGATCGAGATTAGTGTGGTCACCATGAAACCAGTTGCGATAACCACAGTTTGACCAAACTAAAACCAATGTAAGTAGTACACATTGTGGAAGACATATGTATATGTGCTTTTGCTGGTCAGCGTGCCCCTCTAGGAAAACACCCGTAAGCTAGGCTGGCGATCCTCTGGCTAGGTGTTGTCAGGGAGGGAGGGCAGAGTGCAGTACTTTTTTCTATGTTTAGAACACTGTCCTGATGGGAAGTGCACATTACCTTTCCTCTGTTCCCCTCTTTTGGATTAGCTGCACCAGTCTTACAGCTATATACCATTTGGCCCATGGGAAAGCATCCTTTGAACCTAGTTTGTTGATACTGGAAGTTTTAATGTTTTTGAGGGTTTTTTCGCTATTGCTTTTTTCTCCTTTTCTGTCAGGATTTTACAGATGAATAAGGAAAGATGTTTACTGCGCTTTGTGGGATTCAGTTTGTGTCCTAATTCAGATATGTAGGTATTCATTGCTGCTTTTTATGGCTTGATGCCTGAAACTAGTATGATATTGTGTTATTAGGATTTCTGAGTCCATTAAATACTCAAAAATATTTCAGCATCTGAAGTTTATTTGCTTGGACATCATCTGTATAAAAAACAGCCTTTACCATATTACAAGCATGTCAAGTTACCACATCCATGTTGTTCCCCACAAAGCTCCTCATCTGGTAGATCAGGCCAACATGGAGTGGATGCCATATTGTTTGCTGTTTGGATCAAAATATTCTGTTTACTTACTACCTCTGCAAGTCCTGACTGCACCTTTGTAGGGAAAGACAAATTTAGTTTGTGTGGGGGAGGGGTAGAACTTCCACTATTCTCTTGACACATTCCATGCTAGGCATTGAATTGGTTTATTAAAAGTGGGAGAAATGGGAGGATAGAAAAGAAAGAGGAGTATAGCAAGCACGTGAACATGCAACATAAGGCAAAACATGGCTATGGGAAGATAGGGTATGTATTTTTGTGGGAAAAGACCACCATTTTGTATATAAAAGAGAGACAGAGAGAGAGAAGGGAAGAGGTGATGAGTGAAAGGAACAAAGTGGGAGAAATGCAGAAGGAGAGTTATCCATTGGAAACACACAAACATCTGCAGAAGACTGAATATGACATGGTAGTGATACATGTGGGAGTGAGTGGCTTGAGATGTAAAACCCTGAGGGGCAGGAAGAGAGACATGTCAGAATTTTCCATGCATGTCACAAATCCAGATAAGACTTTGATCTTGAGTGTAATTCCTTCCTTCACCACAAATGATTTATAGATACAAAGAAAATATAATTGGTTTCAATAATTAGTTAAATAATTAGTGTCATTCCAGCAGGAGCGGCCTTAGGTCAGCTGGTGCCCTAGGCAAAAGGGCTCCATGGTGCCCCCACCACACCACCCGGTGCCCCCATTCTGGTCTACCTACACCAAATAAATACAGGAAAAGTACCCTACTAGAACAGCGCCCTAGGCAACCACCTAGTTGGCCTATGTCTAAGGCCGCCTATGCATTCCAGGGATATCCAGTATGTGTCAGCTAGTGATGGGAAACTTAACAGTCTAGCTTGCATCACTAAGAATGGCCTGCACCTCTTGCTTCAAAGCTACTATTTACTGGCTAAAGCCGTTTGCTGTCCCCAGTGCTTGTTTTAGGCAGAGTCCAGTTGATAGACATTCAAACATAACTTACATATCAGTCCCAAAATCTGATCACTTTAAGGTGTCTATCCTCAATGCCAGACATCTAAACAATAAATTATCTGATCATTAGGCACTCTTGCATTTGGAAAGCATCTGTGTCTGAGTAGTTACTGAGACTTGGTTTAAATGTAAAGATAGCACTACCTTAATACCTGGATTTTCTGCTTTTCATGTCCTTGTGTTTGAAATAGTTTTACAAGACATCGATGCCTTGGATGGGAAGAACTGCACCACAGACCAGTGTCAAAAGCATATAAACAGCATGTTCTGACTGGCTTCATAGATACAAATACCTAACGTAATGCAGGCAAGCACTGTTTTACAGCATCAGTACTGCCACAGCTCCCCCAACACCATGGTGGCTCTTGGTCTCAACCAGTAGATGTGCTGATTTGTAACACAGGCACGATATTCAGTTACCCAAGCCAGAATGGACTTAGCTGGTGCTGTGCAGATCATCTGGGAATATATGACCCAACATTGCCCAGACATCTGTGTCCATGGACACTGCTAATGCGATTTTTGGTTCTGTGCACTCAGCAGTGGGAAATGTAGCATGTATGGCCACCTCCGTGCAGATATTAGCCTGTGCAGCCATTGCCTGTATTTAACCTAGTTGTGCATCATTTTGTCAAAGATAGCTTTGACTGAATTACAAATAAATTAAAAAAAAATGACTGAAGGTACACTTGACTGCAAATGCATTTTTACTGAATAGCCAATACATTTAAAAGTGTAAAAGTGTATAAATAGTATTTGTGGTGTCATTTTTGCACATGGGAATTGTTGGGGTGGTATACTTTAGAAAATTTTGAGAGGATTAGCAATATGCAGTGTCTTGTTTCACCCCCAGATTTGTCAATGTTTATGTTTGTGTGTCAGTACTGTTGTCTGCTGCCATTACTGCCATTGAGATAGGTGGATGTAATGATGGTCCTGCTGCTGCACAGGTGGAGGGTCTTGTAGATGCTGGTTGACCTGCCTGTTTTCAATCGTGTTGTGCAGCATGCAGCAAAAAAGCTGGTAGGCAGTACTGGAGGCATAGGCAGTATGAAGGCATAGTGTACTGGCCCATCCCAAGAGGTGTCAAAGCAGTGGAATCAGGATTTCTGCTAGCTAAACACACAGACACTCTGTTACATTTCTGACTTATGCAAAAGTGATGCTATACTGCTGTTGGCAATACACTGTGGGCTCTCTGCAGCAGTCATCAGTAAGGACTGCAGGGGGTACTTGAGATAAAATGGAGGTGAGATTTATGTACATATTATGTATGTGCCCATAGATATTGAGGTGCACCAGTATGACAGGAATTACCTACTCTGTAGCCCCGTATGATATCACTGTTTAGAAAGCAGTAATATAGTTGACTTTTATACTGTATGTCAGAATTATGGGTACTGCCTAAATGCTATGCAAATAAATGAGTTATTTAAGTAATAACCAATGACGTCAGTGTGGTATATTAAGTCTTACCCATGGTTTGTGTTGTTTAATCATGAGGGTGAAGCCAACCATGGGTAAATCTTAATATACCACACCATGGAGTCAGTTATTGCTATTATACAATGACATTATTTAAGAAGAAAATACTTACTTTTCTTAAATAATGTCTTTGCATAACGGTGCCATGCTGTCTTTCTGTGTCTGGTAATATCCCTGTGCCTTTTTTGATGTACTGCACATGTGTGTGGAACTTGCATTCCCATGCATACCCAGTAGATCAGTGTTTTGGGAAGGAAGCAATGGAGAAAAGAAGGTCTCTGTCGCTCAGTTTTTTTTTTTTTTAATAGAAAAAGTTTTGGACAGTTTAGGGGTAGGAGAGAAACAGAATGAAGAAAGTACAACATGGAAAATCAGGTACGTGTCTTTAGTTTTGAATAGCATACCTGTTTTTCCTAGTATTTTCTCCGTCCTGTTTCTTTGCTGTGTCCATAGTCCAGGTTGCAGAATTTTGTTTTATTTTTGTTAACAAAAAAAAAAAAAAAAAAAAAACTACAGTATATAGCAATGGAAAAAAAGTCAGGGCGACTGGACCCTTTTCCATTGGTATATGCTAGGATTTAAAATGGCCACGCTGATTGGGCTGACCCATCAGTGTGCTCATGTTGGAATATTAATTACCAGTTGTTGTATAATAACCCTTTTGCACTGCCCACTATCTGGCAGTTGATGGAATGGTAATCCTCTTATTGATGTTATGATGCACTTGAACTCTGGTCTGAGCCTTTATTGCCATGTGGAAGCTCCTAACAGTTTAGAATAAAGTCTATGACTCTCTACCTCTTTCTCTCTCTCTTTCAGCCAGGCCTTCCATAACCCGCCTACCTTCTACAAGCTTTTCTTTTTTGTTCCATGAGACATCCAGTCATTCAAGTTCCTAATACTGAAATGGCAATGCACTTACAGTGGAAGAAGGCATCTGTGATCCCCTTGCATAAAAATGGTAGGAAGAACACAGTCAAATAATGCTCAACCTACACACTCCTCAGTGTGCTCACTCAGCTATTTATTCATAAGCAATTCCTCACTTTTGTGAAGATGGCAGTGTCACAGCATGTCTTTTCACCAGGCCACAGCATGGAAATAGCTCTGCTACAAATTCTAGAATACCTAGGGTCCAATGTAAATCAATGTAATGTCATTTCATCTATTTGTTAGATTTGTCCACCACATTTGACAATGTAAACAATAGCTTGTTTCTCAGAAAATTAAAAATCATTGATTATGTCAACAAACCCACTACCCTGGTTAGAAGCTGTTTAGAAGACAGACCTCTGGCAATCCACTGGAATGATAGCTATCCTATTCGGAGTAGAGTGTGACTTGGCACTCAGTTCCCCACTTTGCAAAGCCTTTCAAATCACATGGAAAACACTACAGTAAAACGATAAATGTTATCAAAACCTGGTAATGTACTTGAGTGCTAATATCCACATCCTTCTAACCAAGCAGTTAAACCCATTCTCAGATACCCCCTTTCCCATATGTTCCCTCTCCAATCTCTTTTCACAGTGACACATTGCCCCCCCCCTCAAAAAGTCATATTAGTCATCATTTTTGCAATTAACTGCCTTGAACAATTCGCTGCTTAAACCAGTTATGTTAAACATGATACTTTCACATCCCATTAGTACTAGCAGTCACAGGTTTATTTTCAGCCAGAATTATCTCAATGGCCATTTCCTAGGTATGGTATCTTGTCCTTGAAATGCTGTTGCAGTGTATTTGTACCTTCCTGTTCACCTGCTGCTTCATTCATATAAACAGGACAATCTCAGAATAGCAAGTCATGAGAGTTGTTTGCTTACAGGTTATTCTAAACAAACTTACTCATCCTGCTTAACCCTAATTAGCCTGCAAACTCAGTAACCCTGTGCACTGTTTACTGTTATTTCTCTTTGTTGTGTGTGCTACCAATGTCACGTTATTAGGTAGTGTAAGGTAATATACTTCAGGATGGCACCTATAGTGATACAACTAAGGCAAAGTGCAATAGCAGAGTCTTGACAGCTCTGGTAAGAAGTGTCAAATGGGGAAGTAAGACTGAAGGCAAAAGTCAAGGAAAAGATGATCACCAGATGTAGGGTGATAGGGCGGTAAAGAGAATGCTGAATGTACCTTGGTGAGGCAAACAAACAAAACAGGTAATGCTCCTGTTCTACTTAGTTCTGATAAGCAGTTCTGGAGGTCATTCAAGGACTGAAACATTAGGCTGCTGGAAGGATTCCAGAAAAAATACTAGTAAATAAAAAAAGAAAAGAAAAAAAGAGACCTTTATCAATATTTCAGAGTCAAGCCTGTTTGCCAGAGAATAAAATGATTGAAACTCAGTTGTCATAGAATCATCAAATTCTTGTGAAATTGTTCTTAGCTCATCAGACAGCTAATTGAAAAAAATGCATGGCAACATGCTGCTAAGTATATTTGATGTTAACCATGTTAATACTAACTAGGATAATGTTTTTTTTTTCAGGGGAGACTGACAAGATAAGGGGACATTTGGCAGTACATTGGGGAACTTATATTACTCCTTTCAAAACATGCCACAGGATTTTTTTACATCTACCCTAGTTACTAACTACTGAAGCAGATGGGACTCTGATTTAGTATCTCATCTGAAGGATGATATACACAGGAGGGCAGCACCATCTTATGCTGCTTTAAACTATCAACAGGCCATTTGGATGGTGGGGGAATAGAACCTGCAGCCTTCTGCACAACAGGCAAGTGTGTTAACTGGTGCACCACTGATACTACTTTCTGTTATGAATGATTCTCCTGCTAGTAATGAATGTGTGTATCGTTTACTTTCCAGGAATTAGTAAATAATAAAAAAATAATAATTTTCCGTCTTATTGAATGTGAACAATTTTAAGAAAAAAAACAGCAGTTACTGTAAATATAATGTTTAATTTATAATTATTTATAAAACAAGTGGGATTTGCATATAAGTGCCCTTTAACTTAGTAACAAGATGAGACCCTAGGTCATTACAATCACAAAAGACAGCCATGTGCAGTACACTTACAAAGTGAGGAGGTTTCATGTAATAAACATTCATTTAACAGTATCAGAAGCTGAGCTGGTAGGATGCTCCCATTTTCTGATAGGAAGATCAAAAGGTTGTACCTTCTTTTCCCACATCAGATGCTTGGTTTAATGTTCTAGTTATGATACCATAGTGCAGAGTACAGTTGATATTGTACTTCTGATGTGCTTTCCTTCAGATTAAACCAAGGTCCCATCTAGCTCTTTTTAATTTCTCCAAGTATTTTGGGTTTCCTAATACCATGACTGGAATGTACCCCATTCATAAGTCAAAGTATGATTAAAGTTCATGAAATTAGTATGGTTTCACTCTTTGATGTCAGCAGAAAGTGTTCTTCGCAGCACCCGCAATGTGCCCAGTAATGACTCCTTCTGCAGTTCGTACAGGGTTACATGGATTGGTAACATATCTAAATATGATTGTGAATTATTTTTTATAAGACACGTTGCTCTTACCACGTTGCTCTTGGAACTGTCTGGGTATCTTTCTTCCACATTGCCCTCATTTCTGCCTGCAGATCCTGATATTTTATGACTGTGTCTCCCTGTACACAAGACACTATAGTCACTGTGTGTGGTGATTTCAATGATCAATGCTACTTTTGTCTTCTTTTCTTAGACCACTATATCCAGTTTTCTAGCATCTATCTTTTGAACTGTTGATAATGAGTGATCCCATGTGATATAAACTTCATCATTTTCAATGATGCTTTGTGGCTCATGTTTCCAGTGTTTTTCAGCCACTTCAGTACCATAATGTTTGCACAATCCCCAGTGCAACAGTCTTGCCACATTATTATGCCTTTCAGTATACAGTCCTTCTGCCATTGGTGTGTTGCAACCAGCAACAAGGTGTGTGACTGTTTCCAATTCAGTTTTACAAAACCTACATTTGTCTGTTTCTCCCACATGTTCAATGGACTTTGCAAACCAGCATGTACATAGCCCACTATCTTGGGCTGCCAATATTAACCTTTCATTTCTTGGTTTGAATTCACCTCTCTTTAACCATTCCTGCATTTATTCTTGATCAGCATGAGGGTCATCCAGACATTTTCTATACTTGCAACTATATTTATGTTTTTTCCACTTTTCTTGCCTTCACATCTGCTCCACCTTATATTCTTTCTTTTGTTTTTTGGCACATTCAGTTGCTGCCTGTTTTTTTCTCTACTTCTGGTTTCATTTCCATTCCTGCTTGACATTGATATGCTTCTGCTAAATTAAGCAGAGAAGTCATCTTAGACTTATTCTCTTCATGTTTCAAAACTTTCACTACATTTGGATCTTGTGAGGTCAGTAGATATGTGTGGAGTCCTACGATTGCAGATCTATACATGTAATCAATTTCAAGGAGGTCCATCCCTCCTTCGGAACAAGGAATATATAATCTTGGTATGCACTGATTTTTATAAATCATTTGGTGAGTATGAAGCATCCTTTTTGTTTTAATATCCAATCTCTCCAACACTTTTTGGGGCCAGCCAATCACTCCAAAACTGCACATTAGGACAGGAAGAGCAAATTGATTTACAGCTTGGATCTTGTTCCTAGATGCCACAGCTGTTCTCAGGATTAATTTAAGTCTTCTAAATTATTCCTTACTGAGCTTTATTCGCATTTGTTCATGTTTTATTGCTGATCCTTCATCAGTTACCAAGTATTTATACACTCCCTCTTGCTCAAGTTCTTTTATATCACATTCTTGTCCCAAACTGATGTTTTCCTGGTGCTGCAGTTTTACTGCTTTAAAGGTTGCTTTTGCACATTTATCAAGGCCAAATGACATTCTAATATCATCTGAAAACGTTTTGACAACCTGCAGATGTGCTTTCAGTTCCACACCTGATGAGCTATACAGGTTTAAATCATTTACAAAGAGAAAATGAGCAATCAATATACTTTGTTGTTTTCTAGGAGCCAAATTGTAACCATGGCCTAAGCTGTTAAGTAAGCAGCTTAATGGATTAATGGCAAGGCAGAATAGCAACCGTGACATAGAGTCAACCTGGAATATCCCCCTTTGAATTTTTATGCCTGGGATAATAATCTGTCCTTTATCATGGCTTAATTGCAAAGTGGTTTGCCATTGTTTCATGGTTACTGTAATGTAATCAATCAGTGTAGAGTGTATCTTATACATTATTAACCACTCCTTTATCCAGGAATGTGGGATACTAGCAAATGCTTTTTATGTAGTCAGTCCATGCCATACTTAGATTCTTCCCCTTTTTACAGTTCTCCACTCTGACTTTATTTAACAACAAATGATCCTTTGCTCCATGTGACTTTCTTTTTTTGCCCTTTGTTCTACTGCCATAATTGAGTTTTCTTCTAAATGACTATAAACTCTGTTGGCGTTAACTCCTGTGTATAGTTTATACATTGTCGGAAGGCAAGTTATTGGTCTATACTTTTTAGGGTAGCTTGCAGGTTCACTCTTATGTAAGTGCATTGGTTTGCCTGTTGTTAGTCAGTGTGGTGTCTGTTCAGGGTAAGCATATAAATAGTTCTTACTCCTGTTTTATGATCTTTATGTTTAGCTCCTATGTGCCTGAACTGGTGGCATCTCAGATAGATCTAGAAGGTCCTACATTCTTCATCAAAAACAGTAGGCAATTTCTCTGTATCTTGGCCAAATTCTTCCTAGTTAGTATGAGTACCATCAGAAGTCTCCCCTGAAAACAGGCCATGCCTAGTGAAACTAACATTTTTTTAAAGACGTGAATAAATGAATAACTCTACCTTTTATGCTTCATTTAATTTTCAAACAAAACATGTTTTTGTGTCTTTTTTCACAATGCACCACCTTTTTACAACAGCATTAAAAAAAAGGCTTTATGGAGAAAGTGGATTTACAATGGTCAAGTTCATGTTGCTCTGGGTTATGGTATAGTTCATTTAACCCAGATTCATTAATAGGCCAATTCTGGAAAAACTGTTTCAGGAAAAAAATATTAGTGGTTTTACCATCTGTACTACGTTATACAGTATAATATCCTCCATGGCTACACAAATTCAGCAACATTTATGTATTTTCATTGAAATTATCCCATGGATGGTTAGGAAATTAATGAACCATACATATCTTGTAATTAATATCATGTAAAATATAAGGGAATAGACTCACAGATTTCACTCATAGTGGGACCACTCATATGTATCAGCTATTCCAATATATAGCAATAATAATGATATTATATATCTAACTCCAGTGCGTCTCTCTGTATCTTTTTGACTAGATAGAAGCATGCACCATACCCCAAATCAGCACACGGGGAAGTGCCAAATGAAAAGAAAAGCTCTCTCATACCCCAAATCAACACACGGGGACCAGAAGTGCCAAATGAAAAGAAAAGCTCTCTGAAAAGTAGACATCTCCATGTCAGACTAAGAATTGTTGCCGGAACATTTTATTTCTAAATCAAATGTATTAAAATGTTAAAAAAAAAACAAAAAAACAAAAATCAATTAAAAATAAGTGTAGTGGCAGTACTATATAGCAGTATCAAAAGTGTTATAAACAGAAGTAGAGCAAACAAATTTCTGTGCAATGAGCATGCCAACAAAGAAACTGGCAGCTAACGCTTTATTGAGAAACTGTTACTCTTTTAGAGTGTACATTTTATTGGTGTTACTATCAGTAACTAGTGATATTTCATGGCTGTACCTAACTGATTATCATCAAGCTATCTATACACTTAAGTTAGATGCTTAACTGATACAACCTCCAAGGCTTGTACAGTGCTGTGATTGTATAAAAACTAAATGAAACACCTAAAGAAATAGTGCAATATTTCCATCCAGGAAGAATAAAGTAACCACATAGTGACTGGGTACAGACAGTTTCTGAATGTGCTGAAAAGAACAATTACATTTTACTTCATGTATTGTTACATATTTGTAATTAGGCTTTTGCCCAGTTATCAATTATCGAGTAAAGTTTAATATGTATTTGTTTAACTTTGTAATATTTACATTAGATAACTGCTTGCAAGATGATGAGTTTAGAACTATCTGAAGTAAAAATTGAGAAAAAGGCTGGGTAAATCTATGCTTTGGTAAACTAGGAAATGTGTTGTACGTTGAATTGATTATGTGTTCCTGAACACATCTCTTAACTAACTGAATTTAAGCATTTTGGGTCTGATTTGAAGAATAACATAATAACCTCTGGTGTAGTTTACTTTGTTGTTTAATAATTTAGCTAAACTTTAGTTTCTTTGTGACCTCAGGGAATTTATCAGACCAGATGTGAATGCCAAAACTGCTTCTTTAAGTTCTTGCAAATTACTATTCATTACTTTAGTAATGCTGCCTGTCCATTTAAGTTCTCGTTAATCTTTCAAATCAATATTTGCTAGAGTTTTAGTTTTGCTATCATACCTTTCAGTCAAGACCCTAGCTTATTTCATTAAGAATTGACTGGTTTGAACTTCTTGCATTCTGTGGAATTTAGAAATGTTTTCTTCAACAGTACAGTTCAAAAGCACCAACTTTTTGGTGTGCAGCCTTACTTATAGTACAGTTCTCAGAGCTATATGTTATGATTGGGAAAATCATACCTTGATTTCCATAGACTTTTGTTAACAAAGCGATATCCTTGCTCTTTAAAATCATATCCAGGTTTGTCATAACTTTCCTTCCAGGAAGGAAATGTGGTTTAATTTCATGGCTACTGTCATCATGACCTAATAACTTTTAGCACAGGAAAAAAATATATAATATCTCTATTTCTTCTTCTATATTCAAAGAACTGACAGTGATGGATGACATGATTCAGCTTTTTTGATGTTGAGCAGCAAGTGGGTTTTGATCTTTCTAGTTCCACGTTCATCAACAGGATCTTCATCACTTTCAGCCGTCGAAGAGGTTTCATTTGCATATTTGATGTTGCTAATATTTTTGACAGTAATTGTGATTCTGTCATCAAAAATGGGACATTGAAATGTTGTAATTGTAGTTGCTGTACAGATATCTATGATCTAACAAAGGAATTTGAACATCCTATTACTAAAATTAAATATAATTTTAAATGTTCAGCTAAATGCAATACGTCACAAATAGTGTACCTTGCAACATGTACATTTTGCACAGCATTTTATGTAGGGAAGACAACTAGGAAGTTGAGAGAACGGTATTATAAAGCATAAATCTGAGATTAGAAGGAAAATAATAACCAATGCTCTGTATAAGCATACCATGGATCATGCTACACACACTTTTAAATTTAGAGGCATATGTGCAATAACCACAGGTATTAGGGGAGCGAACATGAATAATGCCCTGGAACTAAAAGTGTATGAGTGGATTACAAGGTTACAGGCAGATATACTACCAGGTTTGAATAATACAGTTAGCTTGAAACCAATGTTAATTAAAAGACAGAGAGAAAATATCTGAGAATGTACTTTATGTTTATGAAGTACATAACATCTAAGATAGCATATTATATAATGAATTTTTCTTTGGTTGGATGTCTATGAATTATCACATAGCATTGATAGTGCAATATATACATAGATATGTACATAATAGTAAAGTTTATATTTTGTATAAGTTTTTTTAGTAAGTGTGTATGTATAAAGCAATTTGATGTATTTATACTATACTAACTATATATATAAGTAATATACATAAATTACTTTTAAAAAAAATATATTTTTAAAAAAAGTTTTTTATATACATGTTAATGTTGTTTTAAATGAATGAATTTGATTAGTTAATTGTTAGTAGAATGTGTTAGGCTGGATAGATCATGTGACTTTACTCGTACCCCTATTTAATGATCTGAAAATTTTATTGTCTTTATGTACTGATGAAGGGTGGTGAGCCCAAAAGCTTTACTCATTAAATTTTGACGTTTAAAGTGTGGTTTTGGATATAACTTTTGCAGTTTTCATCAACTGTTTGCTACTGATAACTTTTAGCACAGGAAAAAATATATATTATCTCTATTTCTTCTTCTATATTCAAAGAACTGACAGTGATGGATGACATGATTCAGCTTTTTTGATGTTGAGCAGCAAGTGGGTTTTGCTCTTTCTAGTTCCACGTTCATCAACAGGATCTTCATCACTTTCAGCCGTCAAAGAGGTTTCATTTGCATATTTCATGTTGCTAATATTTTTGACAGTAATTATGATTCCATCATCAGATTGTATGAACCAATGTAAAATATATTTATTTATTTGACATTTGTTGAGCAGGTCAGTCCGACTGAGCCGAAGCCCTATTTCAGTGGAGGCCCAGGAAGAAAAGGCCTACAGTTACACGATGCATGTAGAAACAAAACTCAGATACACTAAATTATAAAAAATGCTTTAACATAATATGAGCACATGATTAACAAACTCATAGGCTATATCTAACATCAATAATGTGCAAGGACAGTTCAGAGCATAAGTACCAAGCTACATCAGTAGAACAGTAAGCGTAACATTAGATAGGACTAAGTCAATGTAGAACTTATGAGTGGGATAGAGGACAGAAAGAGAGTTAGGCAAGAGGAGGTGAAGAGCAAGGGGTGGTCAGTCAACTAGCATAGCTACAGTGACAGATCCAAGTACTGTTTAGATAGTTTTTAGTAGCAGTTTTGAATCTGTGTGGGTGATTGATATTTCTGATATCCAAAGGAAGTTTATTCCAAGACTGGGCTGGGGAGTAGCTGGAAAGGTCTTGTCCTATTCGAGTTTTAGGCTTGCATATTTGAAGAAGGTTTTGTTCCGTGCTTTGTAGGGACCTTGGTTGGGAGTAGAGCAAGATAACTGAGACACTGTTTGAACAGAAGGAGGGTATATACAATATATAATAAATTATTTGAAGCTGAGAGAGAAGCAGATGGTGGGGAAATTCTACC
The DNA here is from genome assembly GCF_019279795.1 of Protopterus annectens. NCBI lineage: Eukaryota > Metazoa > Chordata > Ceratodontiformes > Protopteridae > Protopterus > Protopterus annectens. The sequence continues at coordinate 597,620,866 of NC_056734.1, read as the reverse complement.
TAGTTTAACATTTTAAGAGCAAGGCAGTGGTGCGAGTGGTAGAAATGATCAGCAGCAAATCTAGCAACTTTATTGTAGGTGGCTTTATGTGAGTAAGGATGAGATAACAATATTAAATGCTGTTGTCTCAGGAATTAGTGAACTAAAATGGGATGGAATGAGTCATTTTACTCCCTATAACTATCAGATCTTCTATTGTGGACAAAAATGATGCAGAAAAAATGGGGTTACCATTTCTTTTGTGTATTTCTGATATCTGTTATCTTCTGGTTTTAATAGATCCCTTTTGTCTTTGTCTTTTATAATACCCATTTTACCTGTTAGTTTTCTTTAATACTGACAGATCTCATAAAAAGGTCCCTTAACCACCTTCCATTTGCTGTTGCTTCCAGTTCTTTGCTCTGTTCATTTATATAGAGAGGGATCAGGGGGAAAAGGGGGCAAGTATTAACTATCTATTTTTTTGGTCTCATAAGACTTCCTTTTCACAATCTGTGATACATAAGAGAATCCCTTTCGCCCACTTAAAGTATGGACTTCTTACAATTTCTGTTGTATTCAGTAAAAGTCTGACTTCTATGCATGATATCTACAATAAGATTTGCCATTTCTTAACAAATTTTCCAAGGTGAGGACAATCAAAACTGTTAACGTTCTAGCTAAAATTTTGCCTTTGAACCTAGTATAGTTCCTGTCTGATGCTTGGTTCTAAGTTTACAGTTTATAGCAAGTCCTGACAAGGGCCATTTTGACCAATGTTGCTGAAGTCCAGTTGAACTGGGTTTCAGCTGCCCGGTCTGGTGGTAGAACAGCTGCAGGAGCCCTAAACAGGGCTTTTGATCTCAGATCCATAGAAACAGAGCCCTATAAGGCCTAATTACCTCAGTTCCATGGAAAAGGGCCTTGTCAAAGGTTGTGTTTAGGACCTAAGCAGTACAGTGGAATAGTATCCTGGTTACAGCGTCTATTGGAGTGCCATGTTAGGGACTGTATTATTAGCTCTCATAGGAGCTGTTCTAAATATCTGTAGTGAGCCCTGATAAGGGCTGTTGTTTATAGCTCTGATAAGAACTGTTTGTTGTATTATTAGCTATCATAGGAGCTGTTCAGAATATCGGCAGTGATAAAGGCTGTTGTTTATACCTCTGATAAGAGCTGTGTGTTATTTTACAGATCCTGCAAAAAGAAGAAAAGCCCTGATAAGGGCTTTTGAATCTCAGATTTTGTGTGATAGTCCTAATAAGGACTTTTTAGGAGGGTAGTAGTGACCTGTGTGGAGCGCTGGTAATGAAGACTCAAGAGACTGTAGATTATCGGTAGAAAATCCATTTTATTGTGCACAGGTTCACAAAACAAACAAATCTAACGCTGGTCAGAGTGAACTGGCAACGTGTTAGCAGTAGCTTATATCTCCTAAATGGTGGGTGTGTCTGATGTGCTGCTCCAATCAGAGACTGAGGGAGTGTGTAGGGGCTTGGCCTTTATTCACTAATCCTCGGTCTTAGACTGGATGCAGCACGACAGACCTAATTGAGGAAAGTTAACATTCAACAAAGTTACAGATTTGAAATTTAAAAAAAAAATGGTTACTTGTGTCTCTTTCCATTCCGACTGATTTTTCAGGTAGAGTTCAGCTGATGCTGGATGACAACAACTTTTATGAGAACAGCGACCTGGATAAAGTTAAGGAAGCATATGAGTCCTTAGATGCAACTCTTTAAGATCTCAACCAAGAGGGACTTATCAGCGAGGACATTAAAGATTTTTTAATGGTTTGCCACCCCAGACTACCTCAGTTCTTTGGGATTCCCAAACCGCATAAGAATCTGCTAGACCCATCATACAGGCCAGTGGTAGCAAGCGGGAAGTCCATAACAGAACCATTAGCCTTGTACCTCGACTTTATGCTCAAACTTCTAACAGAGAATAACAGCTTGTACATCCTGTAATTTGTGGACTTCCTAACTACGGCTAACTCAAGAGTTCCTTTTCCCTAAATCACTAGCTAAACATAGTCTGTAACTTGACTTAACCTCCCAAGGCGTGGGTCCTCACTGCTTCATGTGTTTTGCGTGTTTCGGCACATAAAATGAAGTTAAACTGAAGCCTTAATCCAAAAACCCCTATAATATATTTTTAACAAGACCAATTTGGGATCAAACTCACCCCCATGAGACACACCACTCAGGTATCTATTAGGTCATCCAAAATGGACTCCCTTTACAAAGTATACACATTGCAGACAATTAGATGGCACTCCCTACTGGACCTCAACAACATTGGTCAAAATGGCCCTTGTCAGGGGTTGCTATAAACTATAAACTTAGAATTGAGTGTCAGACAGGTACTATACCAGATTCAAACGCAGCATTTTAGCTAGAATTTAACAGTTCTGATTTTTACCTTCTCAATAGAGAAGGCTATGTTCTGACCATCTGGACAGTACCACTCTTACTTGAAGGTGAGGACAAAATATTGGCAAAGCCAACTGGCTTCCAGTTAGACAGGGAGCTGACCTACTACTAGGTTCACTTTTTTTAAAACTTCTACATCTAGACACTTTTTCACCTCTTACCAATAAGTTGGCCTCCACTATTCCCTCCCTTTTAACCTCAGAATCCATTCTCAGTCGAGTCCTGTTCTATAACCCCCCGAGCTAAACAACAATTTAATAACCACTGGTTCTCTTACCTCCAGAACTGTGGCAGTCTCTTCCCATCGGTATAAAAGATCTTTTTAAATTCACAAAATTCAGATCACAATATAAAGCATAGCTTGATAGACAAAAACACATGTAAATGCTTCAGTCTTGGCAATATAATGGAAAAACATCATACTCGGAGTGTAGGAACTGCATTTTATTATTGTCTGCTTTAAGGTTTGACTAAGCTTCCACTGTGTCAACACCTACACCAAAGTATTGTAAATTGCCTCAGTTCTAGAGACATCAATCAGTTTTTTATAGATTGTAAATAGAACCAGTTCTTCATTATTCATGTTGTACTCTACTGCGTTGTTATTTTGCTGTAATATTTCTTACTCATTCTTAACTCCTAGGCTATACCTGAAATTGGTCAATACTAGTCAGCATATCTCTCAACCACTTAGTGCAAGAAATATGGACAACACACGACAAAATGGGGGGGGGGTCAAAGGCCCAAAAATAGGGACACATTTTAAATACTGCTCTTATAAACTTAGAAAGTTGCTAGAATAGCAGGGTTTGTTTTAGCATACATTTCCTGAAGGATTCAAAGTCTGAAACTCAAATGCATCTCATTATTTAGTGACTTTAGTCCTCAGATCATCCCAGTAATTTGCCAGAAAACCACAAATTTTATGAGGAACAGACCAAAAATATGAGCCAAAAATTTGGACATTCTGTGAAAATCTGGGCAGCTGAGAGGTATGTGGTCAGTGCAGGCGAGCAGCCACAAGGTGTAGAGGTCTAGAACCCTTGGTGTTTCACAGATATCTTCTGTTTGACTATTAGCATAGCACTGGAGGGGCCATTAAAAGGAAGATGGAAGTGAGTGCCTGATATCAACTTGCCCATCCTGGGAGAGAGAAGCAGCCTAAGCCTGCTGGAATAACAAAGGTAAGAGCCTGGAATCATCCATACTGCAAGTGGTACATTGGATGGTCTGGAGGTTGTTCATGCAAGGAGTCATGCACGTGCCTTCTAGAGGAAGTAGTTGCAGAGCTCACAAGGATTTGCAGTCATGGGGAGTAAGTTCACACTCCTTAGCAGCAGTACAATGCTGCAGCAGTATCCTCAATCTCCTTACCAGCCCTGGACATGGGCCAGGATGAGCCCAGGGGAGCCTAAATTAGGTACAGTATACATTGTGAACATGGAGACAAGCTGCTGGGAGCTGAAGGACAATGGTAAGAGGATGGAAAATATTGAACAGTGCCCTATCCCAGCAATCAAACAAACTAGTAAACAACTAAATGAATAAATAACAATATATATATATCTACTATAAATGATCGAAATTTGAAAAAGCCGAAACCCATTTGGCTGAGACCAGATGTTCGACATTTTAAATTTCGAACATGTTAAAAAAAAAAACAACCAAACAAACACCTACCTACACATTGCTAGTATTTGGGGGGCAAGCCCCTTTGCACCCCCTGTGGGGAGCTGCACCACCCAGACCTCCTACTATTTAAATATACCAACTCTGAGATCACACTACAGTTCCGCGCTATAGGGAGCTGTCCGTTCAGAACATTTGAATTTCCAAAAGTAGATCATATGGTCTTGGCCATATGAAAGTTGGCCTTTTGGAAGTTCGATCATCTATAGGGGACCTATATATATTTATATTTATATATATATATATATATATATATATATATATATATATATATATATATATATATATATATGTGTGTGTATACATATATATAAATACATATACAGCCATCACTAAACACACGAACAGCACATCGTGTGAAGTGAAGTTAATGATAAGGTCTCAGATTATAGCTTTTTAATTTGGGTTTGATTCCTTTACTCTTCAATTCCACAGTGAGTAACTGTGCAAGTTGTTATGTGGGAATACAAATCCATAGATCACATTTGAAAAGGCATGTTTGTATTATGCTTGTTTCCACTAGAATGTAAATAAAATATAAATAAATTAAGCAAACTGTACCTTTTATGGCAATCTCCAAATCATCTTCCAGTACTTCCACTAGATCTCCAATATCTAGTTAAATGCAAACATTTTAAGTTGTTTAATCTCATCTTCATGCACTAATATATAGCAATGTATAGTCATCAAAGCCTCTATTTATTCTAAGCAGTAACTTAAATACACTGAGTACAGTATATTATAGTCAAAAACATAAACCTAGAACATTATATAACATTGACATTACAAGCTGTAATGCATGGTAAAGAATAGTTAATTGCTTATTAACAGCAAGCTGATATCTGCTGTAAGGCACACAGAAACTATAATGAATGTCTTTAGCACCTGGATGTGCTATTATTGGAATAAAGCTCACTTCTCTTTTTATTAATGTATGTACAGATATATTTACAGTATAATTAACTAGATAAAACTGACATTATAAACAATGGAAAAAAGTTAACTATAGATAGAAAAGAAGAAAAAAATCGCCAGTCATTAAACACAAGCTAACTGACATATGAACAATGACAGGTAAATGTGGGGTACTAGCTACTTTATCCAAATAGAAGCTGGAACAAATAACCCACTGCTGTGATGCAAAGTTGTCAATCATCTTATCTAATATTTCTTAGCAGATGCACACCTATTATGCATTGGCACTTTGATATGTAAGTGGACTCGGAGGTGCAGGTCATTTTTAATATGTTTATGCGATACAACTGGTGGTTATGTGATTAACTAATGAAACAGCACACACTAAAAAGGCAAACAAAAAATATCAATTATTTTTAGAATGAATCACAAAAAAAACCCTCCCCAGATCACTATTTTTATGCAGGGTGCAAGACCCCTGTATCCTTACACATCCACTGCTAATTAGATATACCAACTCTGAGATCACACAACAGTGGAGAAAGGGCACATTCACAGTCTCCATTGCACCACAACGGCATTACACAAAGGTAAGTATCTGACTCTTTGTAATGCTCTGCATATAATTTAATTTGTTTATGAATGGATGGAGCAATTGTACTGAATTATTGCAGAGTTCCACATTGTTCATGATTAAAGATATTTCATTTAGTAACAGGCAACAGCAATAATAGTACAATGGCATGTATTCACTGTTATTTAAATGTCTAAACAGCAGTGAGTGCAGCATATACATCAATATGGACTTGGAAATATTACTCTTAGCTCAAATAAATCTGAAGAGCAATGTTTGGCCAGCAATTAGTTGGTTTTAGAAAGAACTTAAAAATGATTTTTTAGGAAACAGACTTCTTGCATCAAAGCAGGAGCAACATGAAGGCTATACAGGCCACTGAATGTCTGTAGCAAAAGTCACATTCAGTTAATTGTTTATCATGCCCAGTGTGCAGAGATTAGCAGGTTTAATACTGATAGACATCACTGTAATGCTCTGAGCAGCAGGACACTGTAGTTTTTATGTTCATAGTTGTAGTATGGCAGGCACATGCCACTGCAACTTGTACCTACACAGTGAGATAGCACTGAGCTCCAGTAATATGATCACAACAAATAGTAGGTTTAGACACGTGTGCAATAACAGAGTCAGCAATGGTATAGCTATGAACAAATGCAACAGGCACCAGTACCACTTTATCTCATATAGCTATATACAGAGTACAGTCTGTCATGATGTAATCCCACTAATGCTAATGCCACTGCATATGAGTAACAACAAATAAGTGATGCTTCAAGTTTGTGCCAGAAGGTATCTTGCGTCATCCAGTATACTGGGCCATGTTGTTGGGTATGCCATATGGTTGTGTGAGAATGGTGGGCATTCTGTGGTTTACAAATATTAAATAAATCTATAAAGGCAGACATATATTTTTCAATGAGTGAATGCTGTTCAGAGTTTAGTAACAGCTTCAATGATATGCTTCATTAGATTGTTCTATGTATCATTCACATCTGCATTTAATTATTTTAATGTACTCCATAAATTACATCAGTACTTGGCTACATTGCATAGCATGATTAGCCTGTCCCTCCAGAGAGAATATACACAGAGGCTTGTTGCTATGCTACAACAGGATACAAGGCAGATGCATTTTCAAATGCTTCATGTGAGCAAAGTATTCATTATATGTGCATGTGTGTGCGCGTGTGCGTGTGTGCGTGTGTGTGTGTGTGTGTGTGTGTGTGTGTGTGTGTGTGTGTGTGTGTGTGTGTGTGTGTGTATATTCTTATGTTTGTAAATACATAAATAGATCTACTTTATGCATGCATATATTTTTGAGCAACTTCACTAAACATTGCATTCAATGTCCATGTGATTTTGATTATAACTACATCCACTGACTGATGAGCATATGTAATAAAGATGTCTGTTATTATGTTTGCTACTGCCACAATCAGGTGTTTCTGCAGGGATACTACTGTCAATACTACAAAGTGTGATACATGCTTTGGGGCTTCTTGGATTATGGACCAACTTATATTCAGCCTTACAGCTCATCCACATTTTAGGAGCATTACCAGTGGGGTGTAATAAAGTATAATTGTTACTTGTGATTTATGTTCAGATAATTTCATACTAAGTCCCACAAACTAGCCCTATGCAGTACAATCTGTTTATCAATTTATTTATTTTCTTGACTAGTTAGCCACACTAGGTATTGTTAATTTTCAGAAAGGAGTAAAGGCAGTGTTGACTGCAGAAAATTTGTTAGAACACCAGGGACATCCCCTTACTTTTTTATGACTCTGGTGGGATATTTTATGTCCATCTATATATATATATTTCAGCCCCATTGTTTTTTTTTTATATTCTATTATAACCCATTTAAATATTAAATTAATAGTTTATGCCCAAATTAGACATATAGCCCCTAGTGATCTGTTCCCAAAAAGCAATCAAATTGAAACATTCAGAATATATATCACTACGACAAGCTAAAAATATTTTAGTTGTATCTCATATATTATGAGAAAGATAGGATATTTGATTTATTTGGAATAAAATAAGATTCATGTAGAGTTCTCCATCTGAAAGATCCTTACTAAAGGGACTATTGTAGTCAATGCTCAAGCTTGAGATGCTTTAAAAAATCTATACGTGTTGAATTTATTGACAATACCAAACAAATATGATCAAATCTAACATGACAACTTGGCAGATGACATGTCATGGACACAGATGATAAAAGTAACTTGCAATATGTAAAATTACATTAAGAACAACAAGAGGCTGAAGATTTAGTGCTCTTGAAATTTAGCATTTCAAAAATGTTGGTTCCTTGTTTCAAGTAGTAAAAATTGAATTATTTAAATTAAATTTGAGAGAAGTCAGAAAGGGGAAATAACTTTACATTTTTGCATTAATGAGATGCAAGAAAAATGAATATTCAAAGAATACTTATTTAACAGAATACAGACAGCAGAAAAATATAAGCTACATAACAAATATGATGTAGCAAAATGTTTCAAATTTTGAAAAAAAATACAATTATTAACATTTTTAGTCATATCAGCTTCAGTGAGTAACAAGAAAATTAAATTAAAAAAAAATTGAATATCATCCCCTTCGGCAAAGGTAGTGTTCCTGCAAACTACCACATCAATAGCAATACCCTAAGCATATAATAGTGGTGAGAGATCTGGGCACACAGGTTGACAGCAACCTTAACTTCAATCATCATGTTTCCACAGTGGCAAGAAGGGCACTTTATATTGCTCATCTCATAAGTAAGGGCATTGCCTCCAGAAAAAAAGAGGTTATAACCCGTGCTCTTCCCTATTAAGGCCAATGATAGAGTACAATTCTCCCTTTTGTATTTTCTTTCCAAACACCTGCAGCAATTGGGGAGACCACAAAGGTTCCTTAAAAAGAAAATGCAGGGTCTTCAAGATCTGTCTTATTTGGACAGACTGAAATCATTGTCACTCTGTGTTGTACAGACATACAGAGCAATCTCTGATCCAGCTTTAATAGAAATGCTCCACAATCACAAGTCAAATGGCACACTGGCCACTCACTCAGAAGACCTTAACCTTCTATGTGACATCAGCAGAACTTGCTGAAGAGACAAATTTCTCTTGCAGAAGTAGCTCCACCTTTGGGGCAAGCTTCCTATTCATGTTAAACATAGCCCCTCGTTTGCCATATTTAAGCATATTTGGATGATTGGATGGGTAACCATAAATTTTTCCCAGGATTTCCACCTGTGCCCTCTTGGACAAAGGCATTAGTTGTTGATTTTAATGTCTGTTTGGGAACATGGGTTGACCTTGGCTAGGCTTGTAAGGGCCATGGGGCCATTAGCTTAGTAACCTCCTATGATCCTATGATCGTATACCTAAGTCTACTGGCCCTTTGTAATGGTCGATGAACTAGGAGACAAAAGACACAGGGAAGTAACAAAGAACTGACTATGACCCTATTTATGGTTCCTGCTCAAACCCAAAATGCAGTCATGTATTTTAATGGATATAAGAACATGGAAGTCTTTGTATGCACTTTCTGACATATTGAGCCTTCAGCCTGTGATGCCCTTTTTTCAGACTGTAATTTCTGTCAACAAACATTCACTCTAATAATTTATTGCTTTTTTGATGAGAAGAAATGTTTCACTGTGTTTAATTAATTAATGTAATGCTGTCTAATGTTTATTAATTATTGGGTGTGAGATTATCTAAACCAGCCCCAAGACATATTACTAAACACTTAATAGCTATGTTTTCTGCACTAAAAACATAAACCTTTTCTTTTCTTTAGCCCGTGTTTTCCAAGTGCAAACAGATCTGAGATTGGAGCATCTTTTCTTTGCTTATTTTTGGCCAAGCTGTATAACAACTAGATACAAGTGTTCATGCTCTTGGGGGTCTTACTTTAGCTGGTTTTCCTTATACAACTAAGAGCATCATTTTTATAAAGTTCTCCTTCATATTTAGTGACTTCTTTATAAAACACCTGTAATACTGCTGCATGTTCTAATATGTACAGGCTTCAGAAAATAGTGTTTGCAATGTTCCTTTTCAGCATTCACCTCTTCCCATTTTGCTTTAATTAATAGCTCACTGATATACAGAAGGACAAGGCAGCTTTCATGGTGAACTGCTAAACACATGATTGAGCGTGAACTCTGAATTATCCAATTTAGTCTTGCAGCAGCCCACCCACTATTTGCTGCTTCATTATTTACTCTTAAAGACATATTATCCTTCAGCTGGGCACATTGAGTTGCACCAGCAACAATCAATTCCATTTTTTGCACCTTTCATATCCAACTCCTTCTGTATCTCCTGAATTTCTCCTCTGATTTTCTCTAGAGTAAAAACAACTATTGTCACCTATCCCTGCAATTAAAGCTGATTGCTTGCAACATAATTCTATTCCAAGATTTAGATATCTCATTTACTTCACCATAAAGCAACACTTTTCCTCATTTGGCTCAAGACCATTCTCTTGATTTCCTCTAACACTTACACATTTTTCACACCCACTGCTTATATTTTTCCTGCAGCTCTGATTACCCAAACATTGTGCTTGTAGTTCTCCTTCTAGACTTCTGATCTATGATACTTTGCCTTTTGTGCCTCTGTACTCATCCCCATCTCCATACCCCAATCACAACTATTTTTCTACAAAGTCAAACCTATAAGGAACAATCCAGTATCATCCTTCTCCGCATTCAGTTTAAATTTCATCCCTAACAACGTACATCCTTACACCATATAACAGTGCATAGCAGTGCCTAAATTCCTTTTCAAGTAGAGGTTCATCATATTTATTTTACTAATAAGAGAAAACTTTGAGACTAATCTAGGGTCCCTCATGTCTTGTTATCTCAACACAAATATTATAATTTAGTCTCCCTCCTGGTTAATGCTCTAAGCATCCAAAGCTAACAACTTAAATTAGTTTCCTACTTTCACAAAATAGTTCTGTCCTCCTTACTATAAGTGAATCATAGTTTAAAAATGACAGCCCATCTGTCCAACATTTTCCCTGGTTACAATTACATGTTTGACACCAGGTCAGGGGATAGAAATGGAGGAGACAAAGTTTATAAATCTCATCTACAGCTGCAAATTATCTCATAAACTAAATTATCCACTGGCATAGGTCCTAACTGGCTGCTAATTAATATCCCATCCACCAAGAACATTACCTTTCACCTAAGACTAATCTACCTCGCCTTACTCATCAATATTAAAACATTTCAAAATCTGATATATAATATCATAGCTTCTGTACAAAAATTTAAAAACCTCATTATTATTTGTGACTTTAACATTAAGTATATGGATCCTATGCCTTACCATTACAAGTCAAAGTAATACTTTGATTACCTTTAAGGCTAGTCTTGATGACAGGTAACGGGTTGAAAACAATTTATACCAGGATTGTCATATATGGCCCTGCTTGATTTATGAGATGAGCACTATTAAGTGCTTGAAAAGGGAGATATAAAAGTTTTGTGTGTCTACTAAAATGTATATGCAATGTAAGTATGCCTACTACAAGGTGTATACAGTGTAAGAACATCTACTAAATGGTGTATGTGATGTAAGTGTGTCTACTAAAAGGTGTATATGGTGTAAATACATCTACTACCATTTTCCAAATTTTAAATGTGGGATCTATTTGAGTCCCAATGAAAAACAATTCCATATATTATAATAACAACTAATACTTACATTTAGTGATCATAAGAATATAATTATTATGTGGGTGGTCGCGGTAGTCCAGTGGTTAGTGTTGTTGCCTCACAGCAAGAGGTTCTCCAGTTTGATTCCCGGCTGGGGTGCCTTCTGTGCGGAGTCTGTATGCCCTCCCTGTGGTTGCGTGGGTTTCCTCCAGGTGCTACAGTTTGCTCCTACATCCCAAATACATGCTGTAGGTGGATTAGACACTCTAAATTGGCCCTAGACGTGCGTGAGTATGCCTTCTGTGGAAGGTTGGGTGCCAGGCTGGTAACTCAACACTGTAAAACTCCCCTGCCAATCATGAGTGATCTGCTATGGGGACGCCTAAATGGGAAAAAGCCAAAAGAAAAATAATATAATTATTGTGTGTTATATTCATATGAGTGATCCATCAAGTGCTGTTTTCTGCTAGACCTTTTCCAGTGGAAACAATTCATCACATCTGAAAAAAAACACACAGTCACACACACAGCCAGCCAGCCAGGAAAAGTCTTTAGAAGGCTTTATGCAGTTAATCTGAAGCATGTAAATAAATACTCCTAGAGAGGAAAGCCCAGTGCTGGTACCCTCTAAGCAAACAGAAAGTAGCCTTTTGTTCATAACTCATGTCTCAAACTGAATTCCAAACCACTGAATGAATTCTATGTGACAGTGCATACTTCACTGATAAGACTTCAGTGTATTTTCTGCATTTTTTGTTTTGTTGTCTTGGCAGTCAGTGCTATATTTTACTTCTACTGCCTTAATATATGAATATGGACCTATAACGTAAGGAAGATTTCACACATGATTCGGGGAATGTGTTTACCATCCTATCAGTATTTGACCTGTAGTGCTTTAAAAAACTGTAAATAAACTGTTGGAATCATTAATAGTTTATGATGATGGCAATACACAATATGACCAGACTTAAGAACTAACATCATTTTTTCTCAGCCTTTATAGTATAAGAATGTCATGCTTGGGATTTCAAGATGGCCTGTTCTGTTCCTTTTCACCCATCTACCTACAACTATAATGCTCACTTCTTGCTTTGGTAAATTTTTTTATGAATCAGTGGTAAACAAAATGCCTTAATGTGTTTACTGATTATAAACATCTGACTTGATCTGATTCCTGCAAAAATATAATCAAACTAGTCATTTTGAAAAGAGGCATTGGGTACAATACCTTACCATTCAGACATTGTAGACAAACTCATGGAATTAGGTATAAATCTGTATGTTGCTTACTGGATAGCCAAGTGGCTCTCAGATAGGACCCAAGTAATTAGGATAGGGGAGTTCACCTCCACAAAGAGGCCAGTCACTACTAGAGTCCCTCAGAGCTCTGTGCCTGGTCTGCTCCTTTTTGGCATTTACTACATTGATGTCAAGGCCAACATCAAGGGTCTCTGGCTGAGCAATATGTATGTATGCAAATGATCTCAAACTACATGCAGTTATAGAATCCCCCCTCCCCCCAAGACACTAATATCCTCCAAGAAAGGTTGACTCAGGCAATTGAACGATACCAGAGGCATAGCCTAAAATTCAGTTCCCAGAAAAGCATAACAGTATCCTTTAGGAAGCTGGTTTCCCCTGGAAACAACTTCATTCATCAATCAGGGCTTTAGGCATACATATAGACAGTAACCTGGCCTTTGACCATCATGTGTCTACAGTAGTAAGGAAATCATTCTATTTTGCACAACTTATAAACAAGGGTATGACATCTAGGCCCAATAAAGTCATCATTCCCCTGTATTCAGCCTACATCAGATCAGGCATATGCAACAAATGGAATGTCCACAGAGGTTCCTCACACAAAAAAGGATACAGAGCCTAAACAACATCAACTCAAAACCCTGTCCAGGGGCAATCTATTCCTGGAATACAAGGCATCCTTGTGTCCTACTCTGATGGACCTGCATGTCTGCAAAACAAATAACATCACAATTACACAATCTAGGGACTTAAACCGTGCTTGCAACATAAATAGGACATGTTGGAGGGGCAGTTATGTGTCTCAGAGACTACTCCTTCTCTGGAACAGGTTTCCTATTTATGTGAAGCTAAGTTCTTTCCAAACCCAATTCAGCAATGACTTTGGCCAGTAGGTGGAGAATCAAAAATTCACCCCTCCTTTAGCACTTATCTCCTTAAAGGACAGAGGCAGCCTGTAAATGCTTGACCACCCAAGGACTAGTCTAGAATATTCTTAAGGTTCCTAAACTTGTCAGTTATATTTGAAATGCATGGCTAGGCCTAAAAAGGCCCCTGTGGTCATTTATCTAATATAATCGTATGAAACTATGAATCTATGACATAGGTAACCATGGTCAGTAATCTAGCTACATTTTTAATGGTATCGCCAGATGACAAAAAAAAAAAAAAAAAAAAGAAAATGAAAAAAGAAGAAGCTTCCAATGAAAAAGAACAGCAATCTGAACTCATGACCCTATGCTATTCAGGATGTAATTCCCCCTTCTGAGCATCAGGCAGTGGTGTTGAAGAATAACCTTCAGTTATTTATCATGAGTCCAGAAGAGTTATGTTACAAAAGCCCAGAACTCATGCACAATAATCTTTCTAACATAAGCTCAGCCATCACTGCCGTGTACAAGATCATGCCAGAATTAACTGTGCATATCTGTAAAATTAAAGATTACACTGATAGATTTATGACCTAACTTGTTGAAAACAGGTTTGTTTTTAGTTTATTTCATAATATATACAGAGTCGATTACATGTAGTATATGCAGACACAAGTCAACTTGTATTGCTTCACTGTAGCTGTTTATACACCAATGTTTTATGTCTAAGAAAGAGGTGTGTCTTGACCTTTCACCCCAGGAGATCTCTGTTTATGACTCCTCTAACTGCTAATGTACCAAAAACTGGAAAAACCTGACATTCACATTTACAAGTTTAGCAGCATCTGTATCAGACACTCTGTCTCTACACACACATTCCAAAATACAAAAAAGACACTCTTGTTTCCCTTCCACCTGGCTTACAATCACACTCTGCACATACAGAACTGAGAATAATGTTGTTCCTGCATGTAGCACTAGAACTGATACTCCAGCCAACATCTGGCATTTTCATTTCCCTCATCAGCAATAGCTCAATTTTTTCTTCTAATCTCATCATATCACTTATTTTTGTCTCTTACTATTCTCTTATCCTTTTGAAGGAGATCTAAACAAATTTGTATGAGCTATAGTGCCATTTTCTGCAATTAATGGTGGTATGTATTGTTTTGTAGCCCCCTGCTCAGCTGTTGTTCCAGTTTCTCTTATGTTTTATTTATTTATTTATTTATTTAGAGCACACTTCCTTTAAGTTTAGCAAGATGAAAATGGACAACATTGGATCAACATGTTATTTTTGCATGAGGTGCAAGGGTTTGTCATCTTCTATGAAGCTGTGTGACTTCAGTGATGTAATACCGAACTGAAGTGTAAGGATGGATGGAGAAATGCCCTATCTCCTTCCACTCTGAAAGAATGCTTTAGATGTCTTAATTAAAAAAAAATGACAAAGTGCTGGTTCAGTCCGTCTGAAATATGCTTTTTCATTTTTAGATCTGACAAATCACTGTGAAGCTGGAAAATAGTAGAAAATCCAAATTTTGAACAAACTATATTATCACAATACATTTTTTTGATGAAAGTGTTTTTGGGGGGACTTTGTTGAATAATACAGTAGGGAATATTTGACACATGCCAGATTTGTGCACTCTAGGGAGTAGACTTATAAATAGGCATATATCTTACGCATACAGGAGGCAACAGATTCTTTTGTGGACCCTTTAAGAAAATAAAACCATTCTCCCTTAATATCTGCAGGGTTAAAAACTCTGTTAAAACAATGCATGACTACCCATGATTGCCCCGCCCCCAAATTTGTCCTTCCTATGTTGTGATGTAAAATACAGCAATGTTTCATAAGTTGTGGTGTACATTTTGCACTTCACCTTCCTTCTTGTCTGACTCTCTGCTCTCAAATGGATTTAGTACGCTCTGTGAATCAGATCTACTTTTAAACAAACACTGTAGATCAGCTTTAATTATTATTGGGGGGGGGGGTTACACAGAATTACAAGCTTCCAGTGAGCCTTCTTTATTGTTGTGGCAAATCAAAGTGGTGAATAGTAAATCTGATATATTTTAATCTGTCAGATTAAGCTTCCAGGAAATAGCCCTTACTGCACATTGATGTACCCTTAATTAACCATCAAAAATCAGAGGAACATGCAAATATTGAAAAAAATTCCAGTGAGTTTCTGTTTTCTATGCACACATTACAGAACTCCACAAAGCAGTACTGCGAGAGCAAAAATTTCTAAAGTAAGAGCTTGTAAATGATACATTTGCTTCTGTGTTTGCGCACTTTGCCAAGCATCACCAACCATCACAGTGAGCTTGGACTGATATCTCTTAGGGTGTTGACACATGATGATATGTAAGTCTTCATTTCTTACAGGCTCTGAACATTGTTAAAACAAATTTAGTTTGAATGAATTCTAGGTTGCTGGGAATTATAATTCACTTAAAGTTGGCAATAGTCCCTTCCACGTTACTGCTGTACACATTTCTAAGCACGTGGTGTCACTGCTACTTACCAGAATGTGCGTAGTTGTCAGGCATGGGAGTGCATTCCATGGAACACAGCCTTGCAACCTGGGTGAACAGAACAAAAACAAAAAAAAAGAGCAGTATAAATGTATTGTTTGATGTTCTGGGAAAGCCTGAGATCAAGAACAGCAAATGACTGAATGCTGATTCTGCAACATGTCTTATTAGCAGTTCTTCTATATCCAGAAACAGAGTATAAAATATACAAAAACTGGTATGGTACACTGATGATAAATATACTCACATCTAAGACCTTTCTGAAATTCAGTTTTATCGAATGAATTTTGTACCTTTTGTTGCATATGACATTTGCATGAGTGACTGTACTGGAAAAAGTTATTTTGACATATGACTTTAGTTGGTATAATCAGGGCATACTCAGTTTGTTTGCTTGTCTTTCACAAGAAATTGGTATGTCTGCCTTAATATAGTGATGATACAGGCAACAACCTGCTGTCATGAATTAATATGAAGATTAAAATCTGAGTTAAAGAGAAGCAATCAGATTGAGAAGGAGGGATTTAAAGGGTAAGAATCCTGTTTTAAAAACACTTACTTGTTTTCTAAGCTTCTTAATTTACTGACATTTCTAAAATTAAAATTCATGCCGACCTACTACCTATAGGTCAATCTACCACCTATAAATAGTAACTGGTAGTTTATCTGACAGATATTTATCGTATGGATCACTACTGTAGTAGCCTTATCTATATTGATTATATCCTAAGGGCAGAACAGCAGGTTTAGCAGGATATAATAGGAATAACTAAGGCTACAGCAGCGGTGATTATTTAAACGCCTGCTATTATGGTAAATTTACTTAACACAACTGTACTTTCCTTTTGTAGTCACTCTTTCTCATCTGCACTGACTAAGATGCATATTTTGTAAGTACCGGGCAGCTAATTAAAATGCAATTAAGCCTAAAGCCATCATTTTAAAATATTTTTTAATTTCAAATTATTTATTTACTTATGATTTCAGATTATCTAGCTGTTGAATTGTTAATAGGCAGCATACATAGAACAAAAGGCAAATTAATATGGAATGGAGTAAAAAATAATTAAACATGAGGAAAACAATGACATTAGTGTTGGTGATGCAGTTACAAAGAAAATAAATAATATCATTAAGGCGAAGTGAGTGATGTGACTTAAAAGAGAAGGCTGGACATTTGTTGAGCTGTTTATATGGCCATAAGTCACTGAAATGATATCTATACACACTCTCTCTTACACACTCATACACATTTCATGTCAAAATAAATAAATAACGAAAACAAATGCATTGGGAGGTAATGGAGTACTGCACTAAACTATTAGATGGGTCAAAGAGGAATTCTCTGTAATGCTTCTCATTACATAAGTTGTACTATGAGTGATGAGGACTCCTCGGGCTATAAATAACATTACAAGAGATGTATTCCCTTTAAAAGATAAATAGCCAAGACAAGCCAGACGTCTATGGAGTACAAGATGGCAGAAAATAAGTGAGTGCAGTCTAAAACATCAGATATAATTTGAATTGCCAGATGTTTCTTTCACTAGATTTTGCTTTTATCTGTAATAATTGTACTTATGTAATTATTTATTTCTGTTTATTATGTTTCTTATGAGTAATATAAATAAGCTTACCACATTTTCAGCATTGTCCAGGAGAAGAGAAAATCTCTACATAAATCTCAAAACATGGCCTCTCTACAGATGGTTGAGGTGAAATTCCTTGAGTTTCAATTGCCCAAAGAAAAAGGTCATTTTCCATGGCAAATCATTGTTGTTGCAATTTCTAAGTGTGCTGTGGCAAATATTCCCATCTTTTGGAAAATGTAACCGTTCTTTGAGTTGACCATGGAGTTTGTATATATACATTCAGGGAATGGTAGGACTTGCCCGCACATTGGGGTGTGCAGGGGTGCATGTCCTTGCAAAACAACAATTAAAGTTATGTTTTTCACGCCTCTGTGGTTCAGGAATTAGTTTTTGGTACTTCCAAAGCTCAGGATTTTGCATTTAGGAATTCATAGTAGAACCTCAAAACACATGCTTAAACTCAAAAATTGTTAATAAGAGTTAGGTGACAGCATAGATAAGGAGCATAGTGATTCTGTTGTTAAAGCAAAAGGAAGGCAGATGAAATCTGTCCGAATAGTAAGTAACTAAAAGAGTGCAGCCTGAGGATGCCAAAGCCAGCTGGACTGACTGACTCACTGATTTGTCATTCATTATTTTGGTAAGTGGGCTGGTTCACAGAGCCTTTACAACCATAACCATTATCAGAAGACAAGAGAAAATACAATATATAAATAGATAGTTTAGTACAATGCATCAACCATTATGTTTTTGAAGTGAGATTAAATTGTTGTACCCAGAGAAAACCCACTGAGACACACAATGAACATATAATATTCCAAACAGACCATGTGCAGAGGTCAGGATTGAATCTCAAACTTTGTTACACTAAGATATAGCACATACTTTTAAGTTAGACTGCATCTACTAGTAGTTGGCTGGTCATGGTGCGTGATACTTTAGTTAACATTTTCAAATTCTACAAAAACACTTGACAAGATACTGGAGTATATGACTATTTCAGTTTTGAAACTTTGGAGCTGTAGTTTTATAAAATATTTTAAATGACATATTTTTTCATCTAGTATTGTACATTATTACTACATCCACAGTTTAACAGCAAAGAAGAAGATGTCACATTTTCTGATAAGGGAGAAGTACATGGAGATAGTGACCTTTTCCTGATTGAGAGAAAATGACTTTAGTAATAGTTGGGAGAGGTAGAAGGCTTTCCTAAAACAGTGGATATGTGGTCTAAATACCACTCAATGTGTACTTATCAAAAATCTGAGCAAAGGCTGTTAAGTAGTAGGATGATGTCTCCAAAAAACTGAGACACAAAATGTGCACACACAATAACATAGCACCTCCCACTTTCTGTAGGATTGGGGGAGGCCACCACTCAGAAACACATTTAAAAGACTGACAAAATTACACAAAATATAAGCAGAATAAAAATGCTTATTCAGATTAAGGTTTGATTATGACTGACCAGTAAAAAACATAAAAACTAAACATGCATGCACACACACACACACACACACACACACACACACACACACACACACACACACACATGTGCACACGTGCACAACAGATATGAAAAATTGGCCTTTGCTACAACTGAGTCTTTGCTTGACTTTTCAGCATGTCTCTTCTCAAGTGTGCATATCTCAAAGGCTATGTCACATTTCTGACAGGTGTCTTATAAAGAAAAAAAATCATTAAAATAATTAACATTCACAAATGATGTAAAACAATAAATAGGCTAGCATAATGTGCTGAATCCGAAGAGAAGGGGAATCAAAGTGTACTTTTTTCTAAAGAAGTCTTGATATTTTAACAAACAAAAATGCCAAAGGAGGCTGTTTGCATTGTTATTCTTATGATGGAGTGTTGCTGTTTGATATTTGCATTTTTCTCCTCTACATACAAGCCAATGGGCATGCCTTCATTGAAGGTGGGGTGTCAGACTGGCAACACGACACCATAAAAACCAACTGCCAATCATTAGCGGACCGGAGTTTTGTTGTGGCGACCCCTAACCAGGAAAAGTCGAAAGACAAACAACAACATACAAGCCAAGTTGTTGTTGTGTCTTTCAGCTTTTCCCAGTTAGGGGTCGCCACAGCGGAACTCCAGTCCAGTAATGATTGACAGTTGATTTTTATGTGCTGAGTTGCCAGCCCTAATGCACAACCTTCAACGAAGGTACGCCCATTCATGTATGTCTCCACGCAGAAGACGCTCTAACTGAGAGTTGATCCGGTCACCGTCTTACTGTGAGGCGACAACGCTACAGCAGCACCACCACTGCAACATACAAGCCGAGTATTTCTGTTTCTTATGGGTTTTCAATTAAATGACATCTAAAGTTTTCATTTACCTGGAATTTTCTTAAAGATTGCTATTGCATAAAAAATGTTTGTAGTTTTCTGAAAACCTACCACTTTTTGAAGTACACTGATTGAGCCAGTTTACTGTTAAGGACTACAGTACGAACACAGCACAAACATCCCACTTCAGAAAACAGCCTTTTCTATGAATAGTTATTTCTCATTCAGTGAGAATATTTCAGAGTAGTGCTACCCCCACAATACAGCAAAAAAAGCTCAGTGACATGAGTCAGGAGTACCTGACATGTCCCTAAATGCCATGCATGGTTTCTATCAATACAGCTATTTCACTACATGATACATTAGGCATATTCTGTCTGACAGAAGTTTGCTTGAATTTAACTGCTGCTGCATTTTCACTTCCTCACATAATGATTTTAATTTACCAAACCTCATACCTTGCCAAGTTACCCATGCACCTCAGCCTCCAAGTCATCTGTAGAAAACAAGACATTCCCGAACAGTGAGTATCACTTTAGTACTTATCATATTTTGCAATTGCATCCTGATCAGGGCCAATGTAAGGTGACAAATTACAAGCAAGCAAGTTAACAAATGTATGCATTTCTGCAAAGTCACTCTATGTACATATCACTGCTTATACAATGAGCTACAGTTCCTCGCTGATATCCACACATTGGAAACCAGCTCCACTCCTTTTCCAAGCTTGTGGGAATCTTAATATAGTTTTTATACCTCTTTTAACTCTTACATTAGCAAATTTCAGGCTGACTGCTCAGTCTAGCTTTCAGCCTCATACATAATGCCTGGGAACTGCACATAGAACTTCATAAAAAGACGTAAGAATCAAAGCAATTTAATTCTGCCTTGCATTGTATTTCTAATCTTGACTAAGCAGCCTTGTTTTAAAGTAATCCCTTAATGATGAAGTGCTGGATATGATATAACGACACAGAAGTGATTTAAGTAGTCTCTACTGCAGCTGCCCTTTTTTTTTACGGATGCAAAAACTCGGTCATTATTTTAAAGTCAAGTCTAGAAGATAAATCAAATGCAGGTAGTATTTACCCTCCTCTGCCTGAGTTGTCATTGCTTCAAGATCAGATGCGGTTGCAGATCATATGACATCATTATATCATCTGACTTGAGTATGGACTGATGAGACAAGGCTGATGAGGGAAATTATGATTTAAAGGGGCCATGCAGAATTTCATGGCATCCTTTTATTTTGGCTTGAAAGTTAATATATTCTGACAAATACCAGACAGTTCAGAGGTATGGTGATGGTCAAATGATAGTTGATTATCCATGATCTGTTTTAAGGGGGGTGTTACTTATATGCTAATTGAGCAAGAGTTCTTATTTCCCAAACTGTACGATCATGGGCTAAAATAACAACTTGGCTAATGGAGCTGAATCGCCTCACCCACATGTCTGAAATAGGTCATTCTACTTCTACTCCCAGTGTAGTCTGACAACCTGCACTGCTGTTACACCAAACAAACAGAACCTTTAAAACTTTCGGCTCCAAGCTGATGTGGCCCATAAGCCAGCACTGTGTATGATGCTACATTTTTTGGTGTTAAACTTTAGACCATGATGATGACACCACAAGGTCTTCCTAAGATAGACTATTTTTGAGGGTATGAGTGTCTTCAGGGCAGTGGAAGATGGCTTGAAGGTTGTAGTCATCCATGAACTTGGTCAATCAGAGGCCTCCATCATCAGCTTGGACATCAAAAACAGTAAATGCAAAATAGACATGGTATTCCTACAGTAACAATCCTCTTGTTGGATAGTGTAAGAATCCAATAGGCTACATGGCTATTTAGGTTGTGTTTAGCAAACTCATCAGTTATGCCAGACGTGGGAATAGTGTCAAAATGCCTTCACATAAATCAAGATAAGATATGTACATGGGATTACCCTCATACGTTATCTCTGTTATTCTTTCAAAGAAGTCAATTAGTTTAGGCTTAATGCACTTTTTATAATGCTAAATTAATTTGGATCTAGAGTTTGTACGTTATATATTTTGCTGATTATGAGAAACATGTTCTATCATCTTGAAAACTATGCTGGTGAGGCTAATGGATCTATAGTTGCTAGGGTCTAGGGTGGGGTCTTCATTATGGAAGTCAACTACTACAGCTAATTTCCAGGCTTCCAGGGAATATCCTAGAGAGAAGCTGTGGTTGAATATTTTAAGAAAGAGGTCTGGTACAGAGTGTTTTATACCAATCAGGAAACAACCTGGTATGATATCCAGACCCATAGTGCTGGTACATTTCATCCTACTAAGAGCTTTAAGTGTAGGTTAAGAAGTGTTGGTTAAGAAGCAATTATTAGGAATGATATGGATACTGTACTTTATATTGGGAAGCTTGGAACCAAACTAGGGGAGACATTAGAGCTGAATTTATTTGCAAAGATGTTAAACCATATCCGCAGGGTCTGAGTGGGTTTTACAACTAGAAATAAGCCTGGTGTAATGTTCATTATTCATTCTGAGGATCTTTATGTAATTAAATAATGAAAACTGGTCATTTCTGAGGCTGCTTATGTAAGAAAAGAATGTCTTATGTTTATTTTACTTATTTTTGATACCTCATAAATAGTTCTGCAATATTTGATCTTTCTCCTCAGTTCTCTGCTAACCCTTTAGATTTGTTTATCCCATGCTGATTTTTTGCTCTACTCTTTACAGTTATGAACCTTTTTCCTTTTATTGATAGTAGCTGAGTTCCATAAATGTGGTTTGTTTCTAAACTTGGCATTTTATTTGCAGTGAACAATATCATGAATTCAAGAGCTGATATGGGAGAATACACTTTGAGTATAGGCAGCAGTACTATGTGACTTATACGGAATTCCTGAATCATTTCAGGCACAAAAAATGGCATTAAACAAATCTCTAAAGATGGTTGGGTTGGTCACTGACCTGTACTGGCACTACATGGTAAGTAAAACAGTGCAGTGATCTTTAAAATTTCGTCCCCTTTTGTTTATGAAAAATGGCCCCTCACCTACAACTTTTTTACCCTCAGGGAAACTACCAAGAATTTTTCAATTGTCTTTAATAATATTTTGATAACTTTCTCATCTAAAGAATTCTGTACTACCATTCCAGCACAAAAATTAATAGTGTTTAGTGTCTTATGTACCATGCTTCCTAAACCTACCTTTCTCATATTTTGAACTTCATCAAACTTTTGATAAACAACCTTTCCAGGATACCCTCTGGTCAAAACTCTATAGCACAATGCTCTTCCTTCATTCATAAAATCATTCGCACTATCAGTTAGTCTACTAACTTCCAATAGTTGCCCTTTTACTATGTTGTCCTTAGTTCTTCTGGAATGCATGCAATTGTAACTTAAATAAGCATTATTCTGCACTTCTGTTTTGAATAGTTTTGTTTCTAAGTTACTTTTACTTCTAAAGATTAAAACATCTAAAAATGTACACTGTTTGAATCATAATTTGATGTAAATTTCAAATGAGTGCTAACACTGTTAATATATTCGATACATAAATCAAAGGCATTTGACTCTCCTCTCCAATTTAAAAAAATATCAATCATCTTTAAAGCACTTGCAAAATGTTACATTGCCAAAAAACTTACTATTGTAAGTATATTCTCTTTCCCATGCACTTATAAAAAACATTTGCATAACTCGGAGCCATGGCTGCATCCATGGCCACACCATTCACCTGTTGGAAAAAAGTTTAATTAAATTCAAAAAAATTATAACTTAATATAACATCTAACATTTCCATTAACAAACCGATAATACTGTCAGGAAAAAAGTTTAGAACACAACAGCTCTAATCTGACATAGTGATTTCCTTTCCCTATGGCCTACCAAGACCTAGCTAAAGCCTTTGATGCCATCTTTCATTCTGGTACTGTAGACAAGCTCCACAAATTCAATATCAATCCATTTGTAATCCACTGGATAGCAAATATGCTCACTGCGGAACTCAAGGAGAGGGTTAGGCTCCTCCTATCACCCATGTTTAGCACTTACTTCTCTAAGGCAGAACCAAATGTCAAGTGTTTATGTCTAACCATATTTACTGATGACTGTAAACCGGGTAAAGTTATTTAATCCCATTCAGACACCCACATTCTATGACCGAGACTATATCAATACCTGTTGTGTCAAGCATTGGATCACTATAAACACAAAAAAATGCACTGCATTTATGTTTAGTAAAGCCCCTCTCTATCTTCATGCCACATTCCTGGCACTCCTAAACAGAATGCAGCCACCAAAGACCTAGGCACTATGCTTTCTTTTGACAAATGTATCTAAATCATGGTGAGGAAGTACGTTTTTTTTTTCAGTTTATCTACATAATTATTTCCTCGAGGTCAGAAGAGGTCCTAATGTCAAAAACAGTCTAATGTAATTATATTCCTCATTGTTAGACTCTTTCTGGGATACTGTGCCCCTTTTATAGGATGTACCTATTTAGACACATTGATCAACTTGAAAGAGTCTAATGATTCCTGCCCCAAAAGGCCACATGTTTAGGCAATTGAAGTTATCCTGACAGACTAAAAGCTCTATCCCTGTGCTCTATTTCATACATGAGCCTGGGCTTTTTGATCTCCTCCACCTTTATAGTTCATAGTTTTAGTACTAGACTAACTGTCCTTATGGGCCATTTTAAGCCTAGCTAATTACCCATTGTGGGAATCAAACCCTTCACCTTGTGATTGTAAGGTAAACACCTTAACTATTATGCCAACCTCCCACTCATAATTACCTCCACTACAGAATCAACAACACCTCCTGGTGATACAGGTTATTATCACAGAGCATCTGCTGCATATGAAATGGACAGTCTTTATTCATTAAACAAAGCAGTTGACTATCAGTCTACTTTAAAATCTCTCTAGATAATTAGATGGGAGACCACAAATTTATGCCTGAGATATGTGATACTGATCTTCTAATCTGGGGATAACTGGTATACAATTTTTTGTGTGGTGTTGTGGCTAAATCTCCCTTTGGCCTTTAGTACTTAGGCTTAAATACTACCTATGAACCTGTAAGAACTGGAAGGATGTTAGGTGATGTATACCTTTTCCCTCATATGACTCTGATCCCTGGTTTCAAATCCAGCATAGCATATCAGGTCACCACGTCATAAGAGATTTTTTTGAATTTTGGAGGAAGATTGACTATTTCATTTCAAGAACCATTTGGTAACTGTACTATTATGTACCAACCTAATGCACGGCATTGGTGGGTAAGTAACAACAGTGAACATGTGCACTGAGGTTTATGAAGATGTGAGTATTTGTATCTATGCTTGTAGCAGTGGTTACGGGATAATCAAGTTAGATCTTTTACATATAAAAGTGACTTCTCAGGATTTGTTAAAAGTTTCCACCAACAGAATTTAGTTTTGTGAAATAGTTAAAAAGCAATATAAGGAAAGGGGCTGCTTTTAATCAAAAACAAAAATAAGCTATCACAAATGTCCAATAATTAAAATCTGCACAAAAAATAAATTCAAATAGAAAGACCATTTTGTAGTGTCCTACAAGTGGCATTATAAGGAAACAAAAGACATTCTGATAATGGGAGTACCTCAGCCACACTCCCAGCACCCCTGAGTAGTCAGTCCATTATTTATCTATAATGACCATGATGTCAGATATTATCATTTACATTTCATCTACATCATCAATCCATGAACAGCAATTGCTGTTATTGAGTATACAGGCATTAGTTGAATATACATGGCTTCCCTTTTGTTCTCACATGCATCTCATCTGATATAGGAATCTTCTGTTTTAAATGCTTTTCCAGGTGACATACATCAGTAGCCTCATACATCACTCCGTCCAGAATGTGGCACATCACCTCTACTGCTGTTGAGGAGGCACACAGGGTATTGCCCTCTTCCCAGAAGGGGAGTATGCCTGGAATACTGTAGCACAAGCTGCAAATGCTGGTTCTACATGTACACATTGATATCAGTTGCATCCATGTGTAGAAAACAACTATTCAATGGATTTTAGTTAAAGGAATGTGGCTGGCATCCATGCCAGAAGTTCTTTTCATACCAATTTACATACTGGTGTGTATTATATAGCTTGTTAACATTATACAGAGGGAGTAGCAGTTACTGATACTGCTCAGTACAGTCTAAATGAAATAGAGACAGAAAAATATGAACATACTTTACAAAATAACACCTACTGAGAAAAGTGTTAATTCAGCAACTTACTGGATTACTGAATTAAAAAAAAAGGGAAAAATAAATTAAATTAAAATGAACAAGTCCAGGATGACTTCTGCAATGTTTTATAGCAACAGTCTAATGTAAAGAAAAGATCTTTTATTTTTAAAGATTGTTGTAATAAAAACATATAGCATTTTGAGACACACTTTAAATGAAAACATCCTTGCTTAGCAGAAGAGGACCAAGAGAGATAGGATATGTGTTTCTCTTCAACAATATTTAACAAAGCCTCTTCAATTTTAACTCTTGGACTAGATAGATTTGCTCTCAAAATTGTGTTTGCCTATATGACTCCTGAAATGTTATGCTATCTACAACTAGCTAGATAGTTAGATAAGAAATGTCTTATCTACTTGTTCAATACATAACCAATCTTTTAAACTATTAAGTTGATTGTTGGTTATCTGTCCCTGTTTGTTATACCACACTAAAGAAACTCCTTTCAGTTAATACAAATCAGGTAAATTATAGGTGATAATTACTTTACAGTAGTAGGAAAAATAAAGCAAGCCCAGTACTTACTGGAATCTGCAGTTAATTGAATGACATTTACAACTTAAAGACTGTTACATAATTTGCAAAATTCATACTTAAATTTATATTTCAGAATTTGTTATAGAGATGAGGAAGAAATTAGTTTTTAGTCATCTTAATGGGTGGTGGTTTTTCTTTGATTCTAGCTATGGCAGATATACAAACTGGGATGAAGAATCCAAGTTCACAAAGATTTCGCCTATCCTTTTGTGCATCTGCTTCCATCATTGTTAAACCAAGGATATACAGAATACCTGAGACGCATGAAGATGTGATGACACATTTTTTAAAACCCATTTCTTTTGTTACAGGTTTTAGTAAAATATCCATAAAAATATTTATACTGACCCTCATCAGAGGGAAGTGTGAAACTGGTTTGGTACTGCACAAAGGGACATTGCATCCTCACAGAAATCAAGTGACATCCACTCTGAAACTGCCCCACATTCTACCAGGGATTGTTGCCAATGGATGTCATTGACCAGAGCAGTTATCTGTTCTCCCAACTAACCTGGAAGTGAAAAGACATCATCCTTTACACTGCAGCCATCATAACTGCTCAACACCTCACAGGAAGTGGGCACCCAGTTGATGACCAGAGGCTCCTTATCCTTACACATTTAATAATGACTAATGCCCCCTCTGTGTTGCCAGGGATCACAGGGGATTAGGTTTGTGAGCTGTTAACAAGCTGTTTCTTGTTGTCCAGGTTTGATTCCCCCAACCTCCATGTGTGAGAAAATCACTTGACCTGACAGTGCTTTTGGGGTCTTGGGTTCCTCAATGGTCTTCTGGACTGCAAGCCTAGTAATAGTCTATGAACTATCTTATGGATACTCCCAAACAGCTTGTTAGCAATCAGACCACAAATTCACCTCCTTTCCTATTTTGTCAGTAATGAGAGTACCTTACCTACCCTACCCAAGGTGTCAGAGATTTGTGTCTACTGCTTGCTGTCTCTTCCACCCTAGTAGTGATTACAGTGATCCATCTAACCACTCCCCCCTTATGAGGGAGATTGGTTTCTACCTGCAAATTGCATAAGTAATTGGCCTACACTTTCCATAATATGAAAATTGCATGCAGCAATAAAGGAAAACAGCACCCTTTCATGAATCCTTCATTTCATACTGTTGATTACAGCCCAATAGAAAGTCTGATATAGAGAAATGCATATTGTTTGTCATCTTTGCATCAAATGGTTAAAAAAGTAATGTTTGTATTCTCTGTATGTGAGCTTTATAATATAGTTCTCAGAAATTTTGCTCCCTCACCTGTCACTATTTAATTTTTCACAATAGGCATTTCAGTTCATAAATTACCACTGTGACTATTCACAAGTTTGAGGAACTCAGTCTGTATCTTATGAATATAATCTATAATGCATACTTATAAACAATTGTGTTTGTGGCTTGCTGGCACCTCTAGATAACTGATCAGGATTAGAACTTATCAGCTCTTTTCATCTTTTCAGACTTTACACTCAGACTACATATCCTACATGCAGATAAATGTAAATGTGTCACAATAATTTGTGTTCACTAGCTTCACAACTTGCTTGCAGGAAGAAGTCTCCATCTAGCTGAGCCAGTCTGTGTCCATCATGATGTTGCCATCATGTATACAATTTCAACTGAAGTCTAATGTATTACCCTGAGTTTGTTTCACATACTCTAGTCTTATTTTACATAAGTGACATACATCTGTCTTATGCTAATTTTGAAATGGTTTATATTGACTTTCTTGAGACTTACCTGCTCATATTTTCTTTGTCAATCATATTAATTTGAGAAATTGTTTATGTCATTGTTGTTTACTGCATATTGCAATTCTGTACTTTTAGGTTGAAATAGTGCATGCTTGTGAATGACAGCTCCCATAAAAGAGTGATTCTTTTCTTGTACTTTTTTGAAAGGTCCTGGGAGAGTCAGTCTGCAGAGTGGTCAGGCACAGAGTATCTTATGTCAGACTATGCATGCCATTGGTGAGAAAGCATCACTATCACTTGTGGGCACGTGGCCTGCTACACCCAGTCATGGGCATCGTACTGATCATGGCTGATTCAAATCCTGAGATGCAACCTCAAAGTGAGAATATATATAGAATATATATATAAGTCTCCATCTAGCTGAGCCAGTCTGTGTCCATCATGATGTTGCCATCATGTATACAATTTCAACTGAAGTCTAATGTATTACCCTGAGTTTGTTTCACATACTCTAGTCTTATTTTACATAAGTGACATACATCTGTCTTATGCTAATTTTGAAATGGTTTATATTGACTTTCTTGAGACTTACCTGCTCATATTTTCTTTGTCAATCATATTAATTTGAGAAATTGTTTATGTCATTGTTGTTTACTGCATATTGCAATTCTGTACTTTTAGGTTGAAATAGTGCATGCTTGTGAATGACAGCTCCCATAAAAGAGTGATTCTTTTCTTGTACTTTTTTAAAAGGTCCTGGGAGAGTCAGTCTGCAGAGTGGTCAGGCACAGAGTATCTTATGTCAGACTATGCATGCCATTGGTGAGAAAGCATCACTATCACTTGTGGGCACGTGGCCTGCTACACCCAGTCATGGGCATCGTACTGATCATGGCTGATTCAAATCCTGAGATGCAACCTCAAAGTGAGAATATATATATATAAGTAGCAGTGTAGAAGAGTGTGTTTGGAGATTACAGTTTGAGAAGCTCAGCACTGAACTGTGTGCTAGGAATAGCTATATTACTTCATTATGATACTAAGGGCATAGATATGCCATATGCATATGCCTACTGGCCACATGTCTTGTGGTCACTGTGATTTGCAAAGCTATGAAAGACATGCAGCAGTGTGTTGGCATTCCAGGATCACATGGTGAGACATGGGTAGAATATATAAGTAGGGGAAATCCATAGACAGCACTAACTGCAAGTAAATAAAGTACATAAAGTGGGGGCACCTGTGGCCATATGTATAGTACAGAAAAATTGTGGAAGGTTGTTCACAGTACCGAGTACAGGTCATGAAGTGTGCATAAAGAGGAGGTCTGTGGCTAAACATATGAACATCCCGCTGCATATCATAAACACCTATTGATTAGCATGATTTGCCTAGAGGTGTACATATACTTACATGGCTACCTGAAGAAGGCAAGGAATGAAACAGTTTACTGCCCAGAAGAACAAAGTGCTGCTACAGACCTGCCCCTTGCATACATGCATACCTCTCCCTGGTAAAACTACTTCAGACAGACTGTATACGGACCAGCTCTAACAAAGAATAGTGCAGAATGTAAATGCTGTGGGCAGCCAGAATGGGCCACTGCAACAGGTTCATTGAATGGTTACTATTATGATACTCCATGCAAAGAAAAATGCATGGGACATTATGACGTAAAGACATTAAAGTGCCTCACTGAGGCTGAGGAGTTTTTGGTGTCATTCATCATTCAGGAAGCATGGCTTTGCATAATTTGGGGGTGGCTTGGATGTGGGAGACTGGCTGTCACGAAACGTATGTGTACCAGCTGGGGCTGCACTAGGTTAGTAATGTCTATTGCAGTTCAGTACAACACACCTCAGTACATATGATGGAAAGGATTGCCCATCTCCTTACCTATGTTTCCTGGCATCTATGGTCTACAATTTCAACAACCTGCATGACAAGATATACATGTGAAAGTATGTTGTATTCTAATGTGTAGTACTATGCATGCTAAATGGGGTTGAGATGTGCATGTGCACATGTTTTGGGCAGACAATGTTTTCGTGTGCATTCTTGCTTTCATAGGTTCCACTGCTAGATGACCCAGCACAACAAGACAACATAGGGCTTACGCAAGCAGGGCACTTATGGTTAATTATGATGGCAGCATGCAAATGGTAGAGTTCATTGACACAGTGGTACTGTCTATAGTACTATATAGGGGTGGGGTTATCCATTTCTACTAACACAAAGGTCTCTTTAGAGTTAGAGGCTGAGCACAGGGTCTCACCAGGGCATGAAAGGCAAGTATTACCTGAGATCTTCTCATAGCATCCACTCATGTCACCAGTACATACAGCATATTAAATGTACACCACCTCTGAGGTATGCATACACACCATATCTGGGATAAAGTTTAGTAGCTTATGTGCTGCCATGACTTCAGGTTATCCCTGATATGGCTGTAACAGTTGCCATTAAAAAGCAGGTGTGCAGCTCAGTCATCCAGGCATAGTTATGTACAACTGCCAGCATTGTGGACATGGTAAGTGTTCTACATGGACTCCAGGAAGATGTGCAACAAGTGCTCAGTGACACAGAGTATAGGGACATGGAGCTAATAATGGTCCTAAGGTCACTTATGGCAAATGGTACCACCATAGAGGTGTTCATGGGGCACACTGTAAACTCTTTTTGGTCTGCTTCCAGAATCCATGCCTTGATTGCCTTCCATACCCATGGGAGAGTCAGGGTGCATGGCAGTCATACACAGGCTACCTTAAGTCAGACTATACAGACCACTAGTGAGACAGTATCACTGTCACTTGTGGACACCAGGCCTACCATGTGTGTCATGCAAGTCATGGCTGGTTCATCACCTGGGATCGATCAACAGGTTACATGCAAATGTTCATGTAGTTTTACTCCTTCCCTATCATCTGTGGGCACATAGTATGCTCCCTTGCTTCTCATGGTGTATGACCAATTCATAGGCAGTGATTCTTATCAGGATCAGCATACTGTATGCCCCATCAGGGTGAATGCCAATAGCCCTGTACTTCTACACCTTCCCTGCCATGGAACCCATCAAATAGTGACAATGCAGGCTAACATAGTGGATGATATCTATGATTACATAATGGCAACTTGACTCCATCATAGTAGGATGTGATCACAGAATCCCCCTAATTTTCTAACATACCTGGCTACTGTGCTCACCTTCAAAGACACCACCTCATAGTGTTGCAGTCACTTGCTACTGTGTCCACCAGCTTGTGCAAGGGATGACCGTGTCCTGTCCACCCTTTAACATGTGCAGGCATGGTACTGTCTTATGTACAGCATGGACTGAACATACACTAACCTATATAGCCTATGTGCATTAGCACATGTGCCTTTTTGTTCTTTGTTGTCTCTGTCATGACCCATAGTTATGGACCAAATGCCACATCTTTGCCAGTGCTGAAATGTATAACATTTGTCTATCCCTCAGCTGTGATACCACTGCTGCCTACCCTTCATTTGATTCAACACACTGTCTTTATACTAGTGGTACTACTGGTATGGAAGGTCCTGCCAAAATGGTCAACTGTGACTCTAGCTGTTTGTACAATGCTGTGGAGCCCTGCATATACGGCAAAACATCTTACTGCAGATTACCAAGTACTACAATGCTTCTCCTGCTATATCTAATAAAGGAAGTGGTTCTTGACTTGGCCAAACACCCAGCCCAATACATTATACATTTTGTCATATGCTGTGTTATAGCCTATTCAGTGCATGATCTGAGGCTATGAATCAGAATCATAATTCAGTTCTCAAGGGCATATTCGTCATTACCTGTAACACATAACAAACACAATATTATATGTAGCCTGCCACTGCCTACATGGTAACTGCGTGTAAACACCTGTGTATTTATTTAGTGTGTGTGTGTGTGTGTGTGTGTGTGTGTGTGTGTGTGTGTGTGTGTGTGTGTGTGTTTGTGCATGCACTCCTACCAACCAGATACCACTGTATGACATTCCCTGGCAGTGACTTTTAGTATAGGTCAGACATGTGCCAAATGTGAAAGTCATGGAACATAGCCCTGGTGGAATACGGGCACATTATAAACAATATCCTGGGTATTACACACCATCTGGCATTAAATGGAGTAAAATCTCATCCTGCTGATGTATAATAGCTGCTGACGACCAGGTGGGGACCTTGATGGCAATGTGCGTGCAGTCTATTGCTTACCAGGATGCCAGTTGAGCCAGCAATGACCTATATGATGCCCATGACTTTGCATGTCAAGCTCTGTGCCTACAAATCAGGACATCAAGGAAATGGACAATGTTAAATTTCTACATGGCGGTTCTTTATTTTGCCATTATTTGTAAATAGATATGTCCCTCAACACATTGCAGCAGAATGACAAGCCTCTGGTTCAGGATTCATGAGGTTAATTCTAGAATATCACAAATGTATTTCTAGCTGGTTAATAAAAGCTTCCTCTAGCTAAGTTGGTTGAAGCTACACATATTTAGTTGCTACATGAATGGACATATCATGCCCCCACCAGATTTCTGAGTGCGGGTGCCACAGTTTGAAAAGTTTTTTTTATTTTCTTCTTTTCACATAGGAATGTGTCCACAAATTGTTGGTCACTCAGATGGTGGCATGTCAGGCACTATCTGTATCTCCTCCTCCACTGGTTCATTGGTAAGTACTAGGATAGCTGTCTTTGTGGGCCATTTTAGGGCTACATATTTTCTCTTTCAAAGGTAAGAATCAAACCCTGTACCTTGTGTCTGTAAGGTAATCATTTTAGCATTATACAAAATTCCAGTAGGTGGCCACGATGGACAATATTGTAAGCACTGGCTCTGTTGATTGCTATTAACATATGCTGCTGAACTATGGCTGATGCTAATAAAAACATGACTCCTTTCATGCATACACCATGACTCTAAGTAAAGAAAATTTTTATTCACCTTAGTGTACTGCTTCCATGTATATGTTTGCTAATAGGTTGGCCATTTTGTCAATATTCATATACTGTGTGGTTCACTTACATGTGAGTCCCCCAGGGCTCAGGTTTAGGCCCACTCCTTTTTCGAATCTATTTCTTTGAAATGGAAGCAAATGCAAAAAGTTTATGGCTCATTAAGTTTGTAGATGATTTCAGCTGGGGTTTATGATCAACTCCCCTGCAGACACTAGCATTCTTCAAGAAGGTCAATAACTAACAAATGGTGCCAAAGCCATGGTCTTAAACTCAGTGCAAAGAAATGCATAATTGTACCCTTTGGGAAGTGAACCATCACAGCTAATTTACCATGTTGATAATACTCCCCTAATAGTCAACCCAGTGGTCAGAGATCTGGGTACCCACATATACGGTAGCCTTAGCTTGGACCATGATGTGGCCACAGTGGGGAGAAAATCCTTTTATGTTGCCCAACTTATAAGTAAAGGCATAGCATCTAGGGCCAAAGAGATCATTGTCCCACTGTACTCTGCCCTTATCAGACCAATCACAGAGTATGATGTTCCCTTCAGTATGTACCAGACCAGGCATATGCAGCAACTAGACTGACCTCAGAGGCTCCTTACAAAAAGAAAACAAAAATAATGCAAGGCATAACAAACCTGCTTATGCAGAGCACCTTAAAGCCCTTTCCCTCTGCTCAGTCTCCTATAGATTGCTAAGGGGTGATCTATTCCTAGCTTACAAGGCATCTGCAAACCCCACACTTATGAATATCCTGCACATTCATGAGTCAAACAGTACCAGAAATACAAGGTTTATGGACCTGAATTTTATCTGTGACTTAAGCCGAACATACCGGAGATATAGATATGTGTCCCAGAGACTGCCCCTTCTATCGAACAGGCTTCCCACTCTTGTGAAGCTGAGTTTGTCTATTATCCAATTTAAGTGCAACCTAGACCAGTAGAAGGGAAATAGAAAATGTTTACTAAGCCTGGCACCTATGTCCCTTATGGACATAGGCAGTTTATAAATATCTAGCCCTCAATGTCCTATTTGGATACAGAATGTCATTTTTATTTTCGGAAAACTTGGCTAGATTTAGAAAGGATTCCCTGGGTAATTAACCTAGTAACACTTTATGAATCTGTAAATCTATGTCATTGTTAACTCATTAGAATGGCACTGCACAATGTGCTGTTTTGTCCCTTGCATAGCAGTGCTATCTGTAACTTTGAATTATCAGATGTCTGGATACTGCCTCTGCCCACATTCATTTGCACTGTGCAATGTGCTAAACATCTAAGAATCTTGGACGATACATGTGGGATGAATTTTCCATGAGAGTAAAAGTGTGTGGAGCGCTAGAATAAAATGTAGAAGCTTTTCACTTCTTATACTTGAATACTGTTTTTGGATATGAATTCATGACTAACCATATAAATAGGAAATCCCTTTCAGTGGGCCAGATCTGGTATGACTTATATGGGAGACACAGAAAAGGCATCTTCATAAGATGCTTATTCCACATCAACTGACTCCTCCCAATGCATATTAGCAATGGCTGAACACTTAACCTCCTCAAAGATTGCTAAGCTTCTCCCTTTATTACTTAGAATGAACCCTGCTACTCTGTAAAAGACACCCATCTTTTTCAACTTGTATCTGTCATCTCATCCTTTCAGTCATTACCCACAGCTGATGACCATAGGTGGTGATAGTACCACAGACTAACTGGTAAACTGAGAGCTGTGTCCAGTTACTCAGCTCTCTGTTCCCCACCACAGCCTGGTGTCATTCATCTCCTCTCTGCCTTTCCTCTTGAACAAGACCTCACAATATTTAAATTTTTTCATATAAGGCATATATTCCTTCCTTAACAAAAGATAGCAAACCAGTCTTTTGAAAGGACAGAATCATGACATCTGACTGGAAGTTCTGATTTGCACCTAAATATAAACAGTTAGTTTATATCATTAGTTTAATTTAGCAGAAATGAATGACTTTCAGCTCGAAAAGAATGACTGACTTTTCAGCTGAAATCCATGTTGGATGATAAACAGCTAAGCAGTTTAGAATATGCCATTAATTCTGCAATCTTCAATAAGTAGAGAGTAAAATCATACAGCCTTAAGTAACACTGCATATGAAAGGTACATTCCTGTAACTGATTAATATCACAAAATCTGGGGACCAATTTCTTCTGATTTTTAAATACCTCTGAAGAGAAGATAGATTTGTTCCCTACAATTTCTTATATTCATTGCACAAAAATAGGAATATGGAATAAGCAAATGGATATCTTTTCTAAAGATTCCAAAATAAACTGTCCTTCCCAACCCTTTGAATTTCATGTAAAACACTTGCCTCAACTTTTACTCATACTGAGAAAATTATAATAAAGGTTTCATCCCAACATAAACTATCTTACTGCATCTCATCCCTTCTCACACCACAATGCCAGGATAACCATAGCCAGCAATCCACACATATCAAAGCTTGAGTAAGGCCAACCCCTATTAGCCTTTTATTCACCTATAATACATATAAACAGCAATCTCTTGAAAATAGCATATGTAGATCTGTAAACTTAGCAGACCACAGAAAACACCACTGTGATGTATTCAAGGCTACTGACTGCCTCCCTATAACTTTGAAAGCAACACTTCTGATCTGTACCCTCATTTAACATTATAAACTTGGGATACTGCCACTCCAATAAAAAGAACATTACAGCCAAGGGAGCAAACCTATTCATTAAGATGAAATGATAAAGAAAAACCTTTGCCTGTTAGATGCCCTTACTGGAGAAAAAAACATCACAATACTAGGCCCTGCCATTAAGAACAAACAGACAAATAAAAAAAAAGAACTAACAGACTTCAACAGCTTTCAAAACTGGACTAGAAAATATCTTAAAAACAAAACCAGTTGAATTTGCTTTAAAGTCACAAGATAGTATGCATCTTCATCCCTGAAATGACTATAGAACTTCCATAATGTGTAAATACTGTAAATAGGCACAATATGTAAATACGGTAAATAGTATACTATCATATAACTGCACAACTGTATTCCAACTACCTACAAACGTTACTCACAAACTACTGTATGTCTTTCTACTATATTTAATTGTGCCTTGGTATTTACTGTTTGGTGCCTTCTGGGCATGTAGACCAGTTTTGAATCCTGGTTATCTCATAACAAACACAAAAAAAATATTGCATGCTTTCAATAAATAATATTGGGGGGGGGTGTGGCCAAGATGGCGACCTGGTAACAGCACTTTCTCACAGCTCTCTTTCCTCAATAATATTTTTGACAGGGATTTTGAGAAAAAAACAATAATAAGAAGATATCTTCGCTACTAACCACTTTCTAATACCCAGAGACATCATCCGAACAATTTTCATCAACTTTCATTGGAAAATTCCTATCAAATTAATTACTAGAAAATCAACAGCAGCATCAGCTACTCAGAATGAGCCATCTCAGGAATCCACCTCAGGACCCAACATTCAAAACGGATTTGCATTCACTTATTTTAAATATTCAGGAGATGACAACTAAAATAGATAAGATGCATAATAAATTGGACTCTTTTAAAGAAAAATGTACTCAACAATTTGAACAACTTCAGAAAATGTTCACACAACAGAAAGGTCAAATTTCTGTCATTGAACAGTCCTTAAATGACATCGATTCCAGACTCCTGCAAGAAGAACAACAAACTGAATTTTTACTGCAACAAAATACACATCTTCTGGAGAAAATAGATGACGGGAAACAGAATGAGAAGAAATAATATCCAAATATATGGTCTGCCGGAAAAAGCAGAAGGGGATAATATAATAAACTTTCTTACTACCTGGATCCCAAATGTATTAAAATTACCGGAAGCCCTTTCTTTTGGAATGGAATGTGCACACAGGTCATTGTCAACTTCAGGAAATGCATCTTTAATCAAAAACAAACCAAGATCAATAATTGTTAAACTTTTCTCCACACAAGACAAGGAACTCATCCTCAAAATGCTTGGACTAACTCACCCACTAAATATAATGATGTGTTAATTAGATTTGACAATGATTACTCTACAAAAGTGGTTTTCAAAAGAAAAGAATTCATGCCAATAATAAAAATCTTGAAAAAGAAACAACTAAAGACCCATCTTTTGTTCTCAGCAAGACTCCGTATATTCCTTCCAGTGGGAATAAAAATATTTGAAACAGTGGATTCAGCAATAAAATATCTTACTACAAACAACATTTTAACACAGGAAGAAGCTATGGATTGGACAAATAGTACACCAAAAAGAAATGCAGAAGTAAACATCTGGAAGACTGTTGAACAGAA
Organism: Protopterus annectens; assembly: GCF_019279795.1. Lineage (NCBI taxonomy): Eukaryota > Metazoa > Chordata > Ceratodontiformes > Protopteridae > Protopterus > Protopterus annectens. Next base: position 597,583,168 of record NC_056734.1, on the reverse strand, counting down.
GAAAAAAAAACTAAAGGACAAATAACGTATATGTTACATGTACCACAAAACTTTAAACATTGTCACAAAAACTAGCAAGAAATCTTCCAGTCATTAATCACAGTAATATATCAGGTACAGTTTTTATTTATTTTATCTCACTTAAAATCTAGAATAAATATAAACTGGGTAAATTAATATTATCATTTAGGTCTATCCAAACATATTTGAAACTTGATAACAATGTTTTTCTTTCTCTACATCTCTGATTTAGTCATCAACAAACAAAATATATATAGCAATATGTTCAAGATATATGCAAATGGATATCTGGTTTAATCAGATATAACCATTTCACCATATATTTAACTATATTAGCAATTTGTTATAAAATATTTGAATGTACCATTCATATAATATGTCTAATCTAAGTTTTCCAATTGGGGCAGGGAGGGGAGCGGGACAAATGTATTTTTTGAAAAATTATATATTTATGTTAAATGAGTGGCATAGTTAAAGTACTTAATCCATTAATGCTGTCATAATGATTTGCTTTACTGAGATAGAAAGACAGCTTGGGTGTGCACACATGTCTGGTTGCATGGATTATGATGTCATAGCATCCCAGTACACCTCATGGACTCTTATTGTGTTTTTAACATATATATACAAAGCTTCCTTACTGGAAGGGGGGATAATGTTGTGTTTATTGAAGATATTTGAACTGTGTTGTAGCTATGCAGTAGAAAAATGTTTTCATGAGTGATACTTTGAAAGATAAGAAAAATCTTCACTACTTTTCCTGCTCAGTTCACGAGACAGCAATCTCAAATATGCATACAAGTAATATATAAAGGTTGAAATTTTCATTGTAGCCACTTTGTGATTGTCTATGATGCCCTTTAAATAATATGCAAATGCAATATCATTAGGCAAGGAAGTAAATCTCAAAACAAGCACATATTAAAACTCTTCGACTAGAAGAAGGAAAATAATCTGTATATAAAAGATGATTGAGTTGTGCTGGATGGTTATAGTTAGTTAAGAGTTTAAACCCTTGCATGTTATTACAGTAAATTATTCTACACCATTAGAATGTCATATTGAATCTTTTATAAGAAGTAAAGCATTTGGTGCTGTTTGTTTTACTAGCAGGTGTCATGTAGTATGTCTCACATATAACATAGGGAATGTCTTGCATATAATACAGATAAATATATGCAAAAATAAATATTACCATGAGCGATGCCTTGAAAATCAAGAAAAACCTTCACTACTTTTCCCGCCCCGTCCATGAGACAGTAGCCTTAAATACACATGCAAGCAACACCCAAATATCTTATGTTTTACAGCATAGACCCAATGACATCAGAGGGGGACCATGGCAAATCCTTTTAGAGATAGATGAATTAATGTGGCAAATTAAGACAGGGGCATATACCTTCCCAGGCCTCAATGAAAACTTATCTATTAAATGCATCCTGAAACGCCATGCTTTTAAGAGATGATTTCTACTTGTACTTGCATCTTTTATTAATTTACACTTGCACATTCTTATTTAAGCATGCATGATATTAAAATGGGCATTTTTAAAAAAACTTAGCTATTTTTTACTTTTACTAGTTAGGCCATATGTATTAGTCCTTTGTGTGTTTAGTTTACCCAAGAAGCATTTTGATCGTATTAACATTTGGGTTATTTCAGATTATTCATTATTTATTATTCATTTATTATTAATTCAAAAATTGGGAATATTAATACTAATTTTTAACATTTTTCATTCTCTATGATATAATACCAATTTTGGGGTGATGCGACCCATTTTTATTGTTATGTAAAGAGATTAAAATATTCAAATTATTTGTTATTTGGTACCTATAAGACCAAATGATTGCATTTTGCTCGACCGCTCACCACAACACTTGGTTCTTTTTAGCTTGTGTTTATGCAATCAGTTTGGGTTTTTGTATTTTAAACGTAATATTTTCACAGTTGTAAATAAATTTATTTATGTATTAATGTAACTGGTTTTAAAGTGGAACTTTTAGAACACCCGAAAAAGTGGGTGTTTTTGATATGCATAGGCACTTGCCCTTTTAATTAAGATTAATTGAATGATTTGGTTTTAAACTGTTTATAAAAAGAATGTTAATTGTTTTATTGTTTGTCTGAGGAAGGTGAGGCACAGTTCTCATCGAAAGCGCTTACGAATAAATAGTGTTTTTTTGTTTTCACATTGCTGGCTCTCATTGTGTTCCTATCGCTTCCTTTTTCACTTGTTACTGATTATTACTAAACATTTAACATACCTAAACTAAATAAAATAAAATATGATTAGATTTAGTAAACAGACACCAAACAAATTTTCTAATAGGTTCTTTATATACTAACAGAAATAGCAACCTACGCATAGTTATTGTTAGAAAAAAGTTAAATATTGTTAGATATACAGAAAGGCAATACTCTATACATAGTTATATACATTAATATTAAGAATTTCTAATACTAGAATATCTGTGTGGGTTCATAGATTGCTATGAGAATATCGACCCTGGGACTTGTATAAGTCTAGTCATTGCAGTTCTCTGGCTATTTCTTTCCATATTGCTTGCTTACCTGGACACCTGTTTGCCAGGGTGACTATTATGATACTCAGGATGATTTTCCTCTCTCCCGTCCAGTCATCGGGGTTCTTTTCCGGAGTCTGGCCAGTCTGTGAGTCAGGAACCTATCTCTCCACTATGTTTTACTTCAGTATTTTGAATCTTAAAATATGTAAAGACTATTATATATAAGTTTATGTATATATATTTATGGGTTCATGTCATTTGATCGACAGTTCATTTGATCGACAGTTCATTTGATCAACAAGTATTTTAGGTGGGGAAAGCCCCCCACACCCCCCAATGTGGGGGGCTGTGCCCCCACACCCCCCTAACTATATATATCAACTCCAGGGTCACACAACATTGGGGAAGGGGGCAAATGCTTGTCGATCAAATGAACTGTCGACCAAATGAACTGTCGATCAAATGAACTGTCGATCAAATGACATGAACCCATATTTATATATATGTACATATATTGTCATATAAGACGACATAATTTTAGTAAAGAGTTCTGGAATATGACTTGGAAAACTACTTTCTCAAAAGTTAAAGACTAATAAATCTAATTATTTCATAAAGAGTGAGGAAGAAAATTGGAAATATTCACACAACTATAGAATAAATAATATTCTTATAGCACTGATACTACATGATAGAGACTCTAGAGGTGGAAATTACCCTAAACAAATTGCGAGTATAATGAAACTATAATCTAAAAAGAACATAGGTATTATGAGAATTTAACCAAAATAACTAATTAACAAGGTACTGGAGTCTTTGCAATGTGAATTAAAGCAAATGTGTCATGTTGGATTGATATGTGAATTGTTCTACTAAGATGAAACAAATTTTGTTAAATGTAATTGGAAAATTGTTTTTGTAACTCTGATTATAAGAAACTCTGCAAGTAAGATTTAACAAGTATAAGCAGGTTATTGATGCATAAATATTACTGATTTCACACGAATTTGCATATAATTGTCTATTAGCTGATCATATTAACTCGTTAATATATGTAAATAGTGACATACTAAGCAAGAGGTTAAGAGAGATTAGTTTAAACATTAGTCACAGATTTAGAAGGTTTGTGTGGGTACTTGTGTTACTCATGCAAAGAGGTATATTACCTCATAGAGATAGGAAAAGGTGTAATAAATTAGAATTACTTAAATTATAAGTTTCATTGTTTTCTTATATTGTTTTGGTGTCTACAGAAGATAAGCAGATCTTTTATGGAAAAAAAAGAGTACATTATACATATAATGCAAACCAAGAGTTAAATCTATGTATATCAACTGTCATAGAAATAAATCATAAACCAACGCATGAAATATCTATCTATAAATGTTAATGGATTAAATAATAATATCAAAAGGAGAAGTTTATATAAATACATAAATCTACACAATCCACAGATAGTATTTCTTCAGGAGATGCATCTATTAGATAAAGATATAAACAATCTCAATATTAATAACAACACAGTATTAGTAAGTTCTCAATATAAACAAAAGAAGAGAGGAGTAGCCATATTAATGCATAATACAATTATTTCTCCTAGAATAATTAACACTTATCAAGACACATCTGGTATGTTTTGCTCAGTAAATATAGAGATAAATAGGAAAATATACACTTTAGTTAACCTATATTGGATACCAGGACTTGGCGTAGGAAGAGTAAAACATCATATTGAAGAAATATTGCATTTAACTAAAGGTAGTCTAATAATGGCAGGAGACTACAACTGTATAATAGATGACAAAGATACAGATTCAAAAAGTAAAAGAAGAAAGTTACCTATATTAAAGACACCTTCGAAGTTTACAGACACAATCTCCATAAAAGATATAAATGAATTTGCTGACCCAGACTCATTAATTTACACTTTTTACTCACATAGATATAAGACTAGTTCCAGAATTGACAGGATATACATATCCAATGATCTAGTAACAAAAATAAGTAATGTCAAAATAATAAACTGTCCATTATCAGATCATAATGCTTGGTTTTTGAAATGGAGCTTATGCATATAAATAATAATCCCATAACAAGAACACCTTCATATGTTACAAAATTAACAGACTTTAAAGAATTTTTTGAAGGTGAAATAAAAACTTTCCTTGAAATAAATACCACAGAGAACATTTCAGAAATATATATATCTGGGACTCCTTAAAAGCATATATATATGGAAAAGTACTATCCTGGTATATTAATAAAAGACAAAAAATGCTCACAACCCAGTATATATGTATCTATATATATATAACTAGGTGAATGATATCAGAACCAATAAGAACAAATAATTAATTAGTGGTTACATTTGGTCATTAAGACCAGGTGGAAATAAAGCTCCAAGTTTTATTATCCATTTCTTTTCTTTAAAATTCAACATATCATGCCATCTTCGTTTATCTTTACAAATACCTTTAATGTGATCAATGGTAACAAACTTATAAGAGGCTGTAGTGTGTTTTAAACTGTGTTTGTATAAAGCATTATTAGGGCGTTTGTTTGTGATGTCAAAAATCATAGAGGTGAATTTGACCAAAAGGTGGGCATCTAACTTGAATTGACAAGATTTATTGTGTTACAAAGATAGGAAGATAGATTTGGATAAACATCCTATATGGCTGGTCACTACCTATGGATGCAACTCCAAGGGTTTTATGAACATTATTCATAGGCATTGGAATGTTCTGATGGCCGAGGATAGACTTCATCCTTTTCTTAGAGATAGATGTTCTTTCTCGTTCAGAAGGGGACGTACTATAGGTTCTATGCTTAGTCATTATAAGAAACCTCCTTCGGATTCCACAGTCCCTGTCCAGATATCTCTCACAGGGGGACCAGTTTTAGGATGCATCCCATGTGATCACTGCTCATTTTGTGTCCGAGTTTCACGTACTCGTGAATTTAGCAGCAAAAATACCTCTATGATTTTTGACATCAAGTTTTGGGCCAATTGCAGTATGGAATGGGTCATATATTTGGTGACCTGCACCTGTTCTGCTTTTTATGTTGGGCAGACTTCTAGAGCTTTTTGCCTTAGAATCTGTGAACACCTTAGTGATATCAAGAACAAACGCCCTAATAATGCTTTATACAAACACAGTTTAAAACACACTACAGCCTCTTATAAGTTTGTTACCATTGATCACATTAAAGGTATTTGTAAAGATAAACAAAGCTGGCATGATATGTTGAATTTTAAAGAAAAGAAATGGATAATAAAACTTGGAGCTTTATTTCCACCTGGTCTTAATGACCAAATGTAACCACTAATTAATTATTTGTTCTTATTGGTTCTGATGTCATTCACCTAGTTATATATATATATATATATATATATATATATATATATATATATATATATATATATAGAGAGAGAGAGATACATATATACTGGGTTGTGAGCATTTTTTGACTGTTTGTCATCCACTGAAGAAGGCTCTGTTAAGCCGAAACCGGTTTGGATATTTTTGATGTGTTATCCAGGGGATTCCACCTCTAGGTTCCAATAAACTTTTGGGATTTTATACCATCCACACTTGCTGACTTTTTTTCTTTTGGATTTTGGTGTTTCTGGCCGTGCAAGGGTCTCACGTGCATCTGTGTTTGGACTGATATTAATAAAAGAAAAATATGGAATAAAGACATGCTAGAATTACAAAAGAAAGCTGATACATTAAAACTAAAAATTCAAGAAGGAAATAAATATTTAATTCAAGAATTACTACAAATTAACAACAAATATGCGGACATTTTACATCACAAGACAATGATTAACCTAGAAAAGATAAAATTCTTATTCAACAAATCCAGCACATCAGAGGCAACTAGCTAATAGAACAAAAAAAAATTAATAAAATCTAAGCAAATAAAAGAATTATATATCCCTAATACAAAGAAAGTCACGGATCTAAATAGTATATTAGAAGCCTTTAGATTACAATACAACTATGATAACCTTTCAAGCATTCATGAAAAACCTGACAAAGATATAAAAAATTATCTTAAAAACAAAATTCTTACTAGATTAACACAGGAGCAAATTGACACTATAAACAAACCAATTACTACGACAGAACTAAAATCACAGATTAAAAAGCTTAAATTAAATAAAGCACCTGGCTCTGATAATATAATATCAGAAATGTATAAAGTAATACCTAATCAAGCTATATCTTTACTCTTAAAAGTATACTCCATAGTTAATCAAAATATAATTATACCACCTTCATGGAAATATTCATTGATATCACCAATAATTAAATCAGACAAAGATGAGAAACAATGTTTGTCAAACAGACCATTATCCTTATTAAACATTGATTATAAAATGTTCATGGCAATATATGCTGACAGAATTAAACACTTTCTTCCCATGCTAATACATGATGACCAGACAGGATTTATCAAAGGAAGAAATACATATGATAATCTTAAAAGAATTTTGTCATTGATAGATTATAGTAAACATGCAAACTTGGATTTAAATATAATATCCTTAAACATTAATAAAGCATTTGATTTGGTTAACTGGAATTTTCTTACACAAGTCCTAAAAGAGTATAATTTTCCTACATCTTTTATTGCCCTTATTCAGTCACTGTATAAAGACTCCATAGCATATGTTAAATTAGGTTCATATAGATCTGGTCCCATACCAATCAAAAAAGGAACTAAACAAGGCTGTCCCCTATCACCACTATCATTTGCATTACTTATAGAACCATTTGCAAATCAGATAAGATCAAATAGTAATATTAAAGGCATCTGCATCAACAAAACTTTATCTCTTAAATTACAATTATTTGCAGATGATATACTTCTTACCCTATCAGACACTAATGCATCTTTACAAGCTTTGTTTAAAGAAATAAATAATTTTCAAACTATTTCAGGTTTACAGTTCAATGAAAACAAAAAAAAATGATGTCATGTAATACTAAAAGAAACATATAAACAAAAGTATTCCAAATACATAGCAGAGGATAATAAAATAGTATATTTAGGCATAGATCTACTTGAAGACTTAACTGACTCACTTATATATAATTATAATAAAACACTAGATAAAATAGAGCAAGCGATGTCTACCTGGAACAAATATATGTTTACAATGGGAGACAGATTATACCTCATTAAATCAATTATTTTTCCTAAAGTATTATATCTAATACAAAGTTTTTTACTGCCACCTCCCAAGTATATCACTCAGAGATATAATAAACTAATATTAATTTTTTATGGTTCCCAAACAAACCCTGAATTGCTTTAGATAAACATTTACCAAACTGGGAAGATAGAGGAATTAATTTACCTGATATTGAGATATATATTATGTCCTCTGTTGTTAAAAATATAACCTTATGGTTAAATGCTCACTATAAACCTATATGGAAACAATTACATGAACAGGTCTATACTGAACTTAGTCATAACAACAGATCCGATCATTTAACTATAATACCATTTCCTTTAGTTTGGATGATAAAAGATTATCTAGAAGGCAAAAATAAAAATAACAAACTGTCATCCAAATATATGAACATCACACTAACAACATTTAAATCATTCATAAACAAAGTCCCAAATATTAATTCATGGTTCTTTCTGATCTTTCCTATAGCCTTTACACCCACTATCCTTGATACATACCAAATTCAGAAAATGAATATGCTCAAGATAGGCTCAATAAGCTACTGGCATCAGCTGGTAGAATAAGAGAAAATATTAACTAAAGATCAGATAACCAGAAAATATAATATAAATAATGACTCATGGCTACTTTTGCAAAATCTAAGACAATATCTTATAAACAGAATTGGACAAATGCAAGATACAGTTAGACATACTGTCCCAAAATTTACTGATTACATTATTATAATTAATAATCAACCTTATCAAGGTTCTGGATATCTATCTAACATTTAGAAAATAATTAAAACAACAAAAATATACCAAATAAACACATACTGGAATTATTATACACAGATAAATAACCACCCTCTTAACGTAAAGGAAAAAAAAGATTATCTTAAAATCTTCCAAGAAGTCATCATCATCAACAAACTTGCAGTTATTCACATGGAGATATTTGAATAGAAGTTTTTATACACCACATAAATTATCTAAGATGTATACAAGTGAAGATCTATGTTGGAGATGTCAGACTAAAATAAGAGCAGACTGGCAACATATTTTTTATGAATGTAAGTGTCTTACTTTGTATTGGAAAAATATTAATTTTTTTTTCAGACTGTTTTTAATGATAATTATCAATTATCAAAATCTATGATTTTATTCAACTCTCCTGTTCTGGATTGTGTGCCAAAAAAAGATTTTCAACTCTTATGGACTTTAATGGCAGCAGCTTGCAAAATCATCACCATTCACTGGAAAAGTGAGACTCCTCCTACATTTAATGAATTTAAAATTTTAGTTAGAACAGTTGGGCAAATGGAAATATCTACTCTGAAGAACAGAACTACCAGAGTTACAACTTTATACAACTCTTGGATGAAAGTACTAGAAATAATTGAGAAAATGGACAAAGATATATGAACTTATATATCATACTTCTGGTTACACCTTAAACTTATTTATAGCTTTCTTCTTAACAGACACCAATGTATATAGTTATATAATGTTTTTAAAGTTTATAGGTTTTACAATTGCATATATATTATTTTCGTTTTTGATTTCATGTAATATTTGACAAATTATCAATAAAAAAAGGAAAATAAATAATATTGCATGTCTTTGCATTTATTCAGGCAATTAAATATGAACTTCTACACAATGAAAATGTGTACATACCTCAAGGAGTCTAATCAGGTCATTCTCCTGCAGTGCCTCTTCAAACATTAACCTTAAGTCCTTCTTTTGCACCAGTATTCCTGTGAGAGTTATATTTGTGGTATCTGTGCCACATTTCAGAGTCTTAGGTCCCAGATGGTCTCTGCTCATTCTGGGATTATCTGAAGCTTCCTGGCTGCAATGCCTCAACATACTTGAATGTTGACCATGAGCTTCATCCTATGAGAAATGAGAGAAGACATCTGACGTCATGTGTACATGTGATTACAGATACATAGGTTACTATGGACAAAGACCACTTACCCCATTAAGGCTGTTCTGCTGTAGACCCATCATAGCAATTCTCAAATACTTATGTTAAGAGAGCATCCATTTTCAGCCATCATTTGCATCTGTTTGATGCCTTCCAAAATAGCTTCATAGTTTTCAAGTTAACAATATGTTAAGGGTTGACATTCCATGAATTTGTATTCTTTGAAATGAGGATATTCTCTCAGTTATCAAATTTAAGCATCCTTCTCATTTTAATTTCTCTTCATTTTTTAATTATTACCTTCTCACTAAGTGAAGATATCACTCACACTTGAAAACAATATAAGTCCCTAACAACACATTTAAACAACAGCATTTATAAATATACATGGAGCTGACATAGCAAGGATGATATCTATAGTACTCAAGATCTATCGTGGTATTTCCTAATCATGCAAAACCTCACATTTTATTGCAACAATACAGAAACACATAAGAATATGTTAATATTCAAAACACTGCTTTAAGATCAGCACTCTTGATGTTTGTTAATTCAATGTCTGCTTACTAATGTACATTTTAAAGAATTGTGTACATGAAGTAATATTTAGTTACAGAGCACTCAACTAATATAATAATAAATTTAACAGCATCTGTGATCCAACAGCACAAAACATCAGAGCCAGATCATGGTCAAATAGGGCCCTAGATAAGGTAACAGATCAGACCCCCCCAGCAGCTTCTCCACAGCAGCCCCCCCCCAGCCATTTCAGAGTCTCCTTACTTGGCTATTTCTCCCCAGTTACCAAAAACACTGATCAAAACTGTCAGTGTGCTTACTATTTTCTTCTCTACTTCTGCAATGATTACAGATATTTGGATTTAATTTAAAAAGTTTATTTCAAATGTTATAGCACAAACACTGGTAGCCATTTACTAAACAAAACAGTACAGTCTTACAATGAAACAGAAAACTTCTCTAGCCTTGAAACTCACATTCATTGAAACTACACTGAAACCCACATTCATAGAAATGCATCTGGCCAGTGGCAGATTAAGTTTACTTTTTTGCTGTTTTCAAAACATGGGCCCCTTGCACACATTTTTAGGGCCATGCATACATGCATGTATTCTTTGAGTCCCCTTTCTGATTGTATCAATTTATCTTTCTTGTATAATACAGCACCACTTGATACAGGGTGTTTTACATTTGCACTTTGGAACATTTTCCAGTAAGCAATGAAACAAAATGTATGAAGCAGCAATGGCAAAACTACCCATTTCAGAACATTTCAACCATAAAAGTCCACTCATACGTCTGTCATTACAATCCACCAATAGCAGTCAATATAAACAACTTCTACAGAAGTAATTGTTGTCTGAATAATTCCACATTAAAGAGAACTGTGATAAAGAGGTTGCTGCTGACAAACAGCTTTCTATTTCAGTGGTTCATCTACAAATTCAATATCTAATGCCCTTGAAGAAAAAAATACATATGTTACATTAAAAAATTGTGTGCTGGCAATATTAGACAAGGGAATAGCTGTCAAAATGACAAAAAATTCAGAGTTACTGGGCATCTCAACCAAATGAAGACACACTCAGGAGTACAGAAAACCCATCCCCCCATATTGCACAGTATTGTCAATACTCATAGGATCATAGGAGATTACTGGACTATCGACCCAGGGGTCACTTCAAGCCTAGTTGTTTCATGCCAATGTAAAGCCATAGAAATGTTAGTTAATACCTGAGATTGCATTTAGTTATGACTGAGCATGTCCAGGAAGGTTGTGGGTGCTATTCCCGGCAAGAATTTATGGTGCCCCATACACTCATTCAGGTTCCTTTTGAACAGTGTCTACCTGTTGTGGGAAAAGAACCCACAACCCTTTTGCACCAAAAGCAAGTGTGCTACCTGCTGCACCACTGACAATGAATAACACTGTTTTGACACTCTATGATTGACATTGACAGATTGTAATCCTCAGTTTAACAAATAAATAAATAAAAGTAAAGGAGACTCAGCAGTTGATGCACAGGTTTAAGATACTTGCCTGCCTTATTTATTAAGGTTCAGGGTTTAACTCTGAGCAGAGTCACTTTACTCAGCAGAGTCCCTAACTGGGGCATTGTATTTTACACACACTCACACACACACACACACACACACACACACACACACACACACACACACACACACACACACACACACACACACAAACACACGCGCGCACACACACACACACACACACACACACACACACACACACACACACACACACACACACACACACACACACACACACACACACACACACACACACCTCCATCTGTGCAGTCACCAGAACAAATCTGTACTCTGACTGTATATCTCCTGATCCTGCTTTGTACATCTAGCTTCTACTGTATTTGTGCATGGGTTTAGATGCAGGACATTGCCAGCTGCTAAATCTCCCATGCATGTTTAATGACATTAGTACATTGTCCTAATGATGAAGTTTCTGGAACTTACAAAAATATTCAGCCACAGGGTTTTAATGCTTGCTTTATTTACAGATCCATAATTTTTTAATGTTATTTTTACAGTGCAGCTAGGTTTCCCCAGCCAACATGTGGTCCCCAAGCCAGCACAGGCCCTAGGCAGCTGCCTAGGTAACATAGTGCTGGATTATGCTCTGCAAAAGTATGTACAATTCTGTTTTAATTAGCTTTTGATATGATTGGACCATGGTCCATTTTCAGCCAAGATGCAGGTGACAAGAACAAGGGTAAATGAAATCTATATATGACACTTTAATACAGCCAAACAACCTGCATGTATTTGTGAGTAAATCATAATACCTACAGAAAATGAACCCAGTATCTACTACAACCACTGAAAGTAGAACAAAAAGACCAAATAGACACAGATGAATATTCAAAGTCTGCAAAAAAAATAAATTGTCGGACGTGAGAACTGAACACCAGCTGTAGAATTGTGCAGAGGACATTCTTTAAGCAAATGTACTTCAACACTGCATCATACTGCTTATCAGTTATTTATACCTACATTTTCAGCCTGCAGAGCAATACAAAGACTGCCAACCGTGCAACCAGAAGGAAGAAAAATAATGTCTTCCCTGAATTTGAGGGAAAAAATACAAGCTTACAAAACTCTAAACTGTAGCAAAGGGTTTATGCAAGTTCCTCCATACATTTACTAATGAAAAGAGGTTAGTTAAACTCATTATTATTTTTAATAAATCATTAATTTTACTGAACACATTAATTTAAGAAACCACAATGTTACCCACAACTTCTTAAATGAATATTGGAATTGCACTCAAACCCCCTAACAGCTTGCACATGAGACAGTCTCTACCTTCTCCCCACCTTAGTTATGGCCAGGCACATAATTTTATATCTTTCCTTTTCTATAGACTTTCTGTATGAAGTCAGACTAAAATACCAGCTGTATTGGCTACTGTTGATATTAAGTGTTCACACATTGCTGTACCTCATGATACTGAAACTTATATGACAAGAGAATTTGTATTGATAGACAAGCATATAACCAATGAGCAAATATTCTTTATTTGTACATGAGTACAATGGATTTTCACCAAGTTATTTTGTGTTTTAGGAAAGGAATTTCCACACATTAAGGGAGACTGAGGAGCTTCAGGAGGGGCCATAGTCCCAATCTTTGTAAGTATGGTGTTGAGTGAGTGGAAATGGAACCATATACATGTTCCCCTTTTGAGCAGAAGATAGCATTCTATTTCTTTATTAGAGATGACATTTTTGTCTGTGGTGAGGAAACTCTGTTAGCTTTGAAGAAAGTTATTGGCAGTGAGCTGAATACACATGGGAAGCTGGGGAAAGCAAGACAAATAAGTGCTTAAGTATTGGAAGCAGAAGAAAGTCTGAATTTTTGAAACTTAATGAAACACCTAATTATCTGAATAAGCTTTACCAAGACATTCCTGTTAAATTAAAAAAAAATGTAGTTTAAGCTGCATTACAACTGAAATTAAGGACTTAATAAAGACAGAGGCCTAGAATGGAATATCCTTAGAGATTTAGGTTTCCTGTCTCCCACAGCTACTGAAACATATGAGGGAACAAAATGATCAAAATTCATTAAGGAAGTTACTTTAACATTATCATTGCAACAACTCTATCTGATCCTATTTCTAGCAAAAAAAGGAATGCACCACCATCTTTGCTATCATTCAGAACAACTGCAATTCATGATGCTTTAACAAACACATTTGCATATATTAGGAGGTTGATATTAATTAAGGATTTTACTTACTTAATATCTAGTCTTTCAAGAGGCCTTTCTCTATCTCTCCTGCAAAATGCAACCTGAACTTGTTACGGATGAGCCCAGTATCATCCGGAAATTAACAACAAATGAGCTACTCATGCACCATTTCAGCTACTCAGCTTCACCCAGCTGATGACTCATTAGAGTAGGATAGATAAAACATCCGAACACAAGAGTATCCTGAAATGTGTCTTTACTTTACACCCACAGAGTGGTGTCATGCAATACAAAATGGCAGAATCCATTAGTGAGTATCTGCCTACATTTTCTGTATGGGGTTTTAACCAGAAAGGTTAAGGAATCTAGATATACCTTCTTCAGAGACATTCAGATAGGTTCAGTCTATTTAGATATATTGAAAACATTTATAAGTCGTATAAAACTCATTAAGATCTTACAGTTATGATTTCACTGTATGTACCACAAAATGAGTCACTAATTACTTAGAAAACAGATATCACTCTGTCTGACAGAAAGAAACAATTTCCCTTGAGGTTGAAGATACATGCTCCGCAATGGTCTGTAATAAAAACATCAAAACAGAAGGGTAAAAAGGTCACAAAGACAAACCATTCAGTAAAAACTGCAAGAAAAACCCAGCACAGATATAGTCTTCATTGTGTAATAGACCATTGATATATATGCAAATGACCCAATAAGGATATTCAGTGTTTCAGCTATGTGGTTTCTGAATGCTCAAGACTTTTTACTTAAGTCCTTATGGGTTCATTCAGGCTAATAAAGTAAACCCCTCTAGCTATAGACATGTATGTTTCAGCAATTTTGTGATCTTATCAGAATAGCATAAGTGAATTTTTGACTATATTTCAGATACACAGAGTTTAAAATAAACCTGATGTTCATAAATCTTAACATCTACCAAAAATTGCAAATAATATCCAAACCAAATGGCAAACAGGTCATACAGACAAACCATTCAGTAAAAAAAAAAAAAATTCAGCCAAGAGTCTTCACTGTGTAATTCATTAAAACTCCTGTTGTCAAGGCTCATGGGATATATACAAATGATCCCTTAAGGACATGTAGTGTTTCAGCTACATAGCTTCTGAATGCTAATGGATTTTGACTTTTTACTTTTTAAGTCTTTATGGGTTGAATGGCTCTAGAGAGCCATTATACACTAATTCAGTTTCACGCCACCTCTAATGATTGAAAATCATAGCATCGACCATTAAAAGCTGCAGCAGAGGGACAAAATGGGGAATATATTTTTTTATTTTACAAAGTATAAGGATTCCAAACACTATATAGCCGCAGTGATGCAGTGATAGTGTTGTTGCCTCACAGCAAGAGGGTCTCCCATTTGATTCTCGGCTGGAGTGCACAGAGTGCCTTCTGTGTGGAGTCTGCATGTCCTCCCCGCGGTTTGGTGGGCGTTTGAAAGACATGCGTAAATGGGCATGCCTTCACTGAAGGTTGAACGTCGAGCTTGCACCTCGGTGTTCATGAAAATCTACTGCCAATCATTAGCGGACTGGAGTTCCGCTGTGGTGACCCCTAACCAGGAAAAGCCGAAAGACAACAACAACATAAGGATTTCAAACACTAGACCCCATATAATTAGTGTTAATGAATCTCTGCATAGTTTTAGTTCAGTTATTTAATAATGCATGAACATGTAAACAATTCAGACTTTATGAAGAAATCTAGGAAAGACAATGCTAAATATGAGGACAAAAATCATAGAGCTAAGCCAAAATCATAGCAGTCGAATTGTATGTGGATCACCTGGAGCAATATGTATATTCAGTGACTGACTTATGGATACACTCTGATGCTTAGCCATATAATACTAGTTTAGTAGTGATTACATTCAGTGGGACAGAGGCAACATTGGGATGGCCTAGCATTTACCTTGCTTCTTATGGTGATATGTAGCCATGACTGCATAACAATTAATTTTCATTTGCTGACATTTTACTGCGTTGTTTCTATATAAATTTCAGTAGGTGTGTTGTGTACCATATCATGATATTCACATTTGTTATGATTTCTGTCACTGACTATGATAATATGTGAGATGCATCCTACATTTTTGAGGTGAAATTTGTACTTATGTTTGGATGTGCATACAACTGTGTCAACACCATTGCTGTAGTACTGAAGTATTGGCACAATGGTCATGTGCTTGACCCTTATTTGTCATAATATCCACTGACCATACCTCTCAACTTCTTAGAGAAAAAAATTGGGACAAAGCCTTAACTAACAGTGGAATAAAGGCCCAAAAACACTGACAATTTTTAAATATTGCTCTTACAAACTTAGAAAGTTGACAGAATAACAGGTTTTGCATTAGCGTGAATTTGTCTGAAGAGTACAAATTCTGAAACTCAAATGCCTGTCATTAATTTCTAAACTCAATCTTTAATGATTTGCCACTAGTTTGCCAGAAACAATTTTATGAAAAGCAGACCAAAAATGTGAGCCAAAAATCTGGGCATTCTACAAAAATCTATACAGTTGAGAAGTATGCCACTGACATGGGATCAAATCCCACCTTTGCATGTATGACCTGAACAAACTTGCTAAATGGTTTGATAGATGTGCTGGTGTTGTCAGGCCATATGGATCACCTCTTCAGACATGTTCTTCTTGTTCATTCAGGTTATCTGTACATAACAGTACTATCTAAGCATGACACATGAATGTTTTTATCTACATACATTGTTTTTTATATTTTTTATATATATGATTTTATATATATATAAACATAAGTATAGTCATGTTTTATATCTTATTGTTCGTTAAATGTTAGAGTTTATTGTGTTTATTTAGTGCAGCTTTTTGATAGGGCATTAGATAATATGACATCAGTATATAAAGGGAATATGGGTAGCAGTAACATGATCTGATGAAGCTCATTTTTGGGTGAAAGCGCTTATCAACTGCAGCATTGTATTGTATTTGCATCTACAATACCTGTATTAAAGTTTTTGTACATTTCTTTTTGGGCTATTGATTCTGCTTCACTTCAGCACTCACCATTTTGGATTTAATTTTTATCTACGAGAGTTTCCGAAGCGTTTATCTGGTTTAGGCATCGATTTGGTTATATTTATGTTATATCTGTGTTAAAGCATCCAAACTATGCAGTGAATGTGAAAGTACACCTGGTGTTGATGCACAATGTAAACATTATAGCCTGTTATCTTATCAATACAGTACATATATAACAATCTCTGCAACATTTGTGATGTTGTGTTTTTCATTTGCATAGGCCATTTAACATCTGAACAACAGCAACACATATCACGTCTTCATATCTTGTTAGTGTAATCAATTGTCGCTGTGTGCCCCTGCCTCCTATTGTGACTGTGAAGTACACTCACATGTTGCTGGTGTGCCATTATAACCTACAGATAAATCATCACAAGATATGGGTCAGAAAGCTACATGTACAGACAGATCTCATAAGTTTTTTTTTCACATGGTTGATATCGTGCAGCACTGTTTAGCACAGCTGTCAAGTAAAATATTACTGTTGCATTGTTCTCTATACAGATACACCCAGCCAACAGGTGCACCATTTGTCAAATAGCTCCACATCCCATTAGTGGGATCCATAGTTGTTGTGTGCCTCTGCCTCTTGTCATGACTATGAAGTATACTCACATGCTGTTTGTGTTGCCATGTTATAGTACAGGATCTGCATTCTGATGGATGATACACTTCCAAACCAGGGAGGCAATACTGGGTATGGCAGTCTGTACGGAAGCTACATTTCACTACTGATAATCACTTCTGTGCTTTTCATGACTACTTTGGTCTTGTTCATCTGCACAGCACACCTGCAATCTGTACATCCTCCTCACCCACCCGGTATATGTCTATATTATTTGATGGGTTTTATACCTCAGGTAGAATGCTGCATGATGCCTGGTATGTATTCAATGATGATTTGTGTCTGTCTGTCTTTTACATTTATTTATTTATTTATTTTATTTTACATTTGTTAACCGGGATAGTCCACTGGACACAGGTCCATTTTCAGTGGAGGCCTGGGGGGGAAAGCTCCACATGCATCAATAACATGTAATAAAATTATACAGAGTTTGCAAAGAAAATTTGCATGCAAACTGCAGTGAGTCATAAGTAGTATGTACAAGCATAGCAGACACAATTAGTAAGACAGAGATGTAAAACATCAAGATCATTGCTGTAGAGACAAATGTGAAACAACTACTTAATAAAGAGTGTCGGGTCTAATCTATAGCAGTAATTAATTCATATTCTGTTATATGTATTTTTATAGACATAGTACCTAGAGCTAACTATTCATCTTTAGGTGAGAGAGTAGAGGTGTGAGAATAGAAAGGTGGAAAAAGGTCTGGCATAAGGGAGAGTCTAGCCTGGTGTGGTGCAATTGCATAGCCAGTTATTAATGAGATACAGTTTTAATGATTTTTTAAATTGAGATATGGAAGCGAAAGTAGTTATATTACAGGGTAGAGAGTTCCAGACTTTGGATACATAATTAGAGAAGAGGGTGTCACCTGCTGTATTATTAGACTTAGTTACTGTGAGAATAAATTTGCTACTGGAGCGAAGAGTTCTGCTACTGGTGTGGAGGTGAAGTAGGTTTTGTAATGCAGGTTTTTTTTCTGGTTGATATAGTATTTTATGGGCCAGAGTAAGTTGGTTGAAATGCAAAAGTTGAGGAATTTCCAACCAGTTGAGCTGCTTCAAGGATGAGCAGTGGTGAGATCTAAATGGGGAGTCAGAGGTGAATCTAGTGATTTTGTTGTAGAAGGAGTCAAGCTTAGCTAGGTCTGTTTTTCTAAGTTTGATAAGAATAGGTGAGGCATAGAGGAGAGTAGAAATAAGGTGAGTGTGGGCTATGGTAGCTTTTGTTTGTTGTGTAAGGAATTGTCTATTTCAATAGAGGGTACCTAGTTTTTTGTGAACTTTCTTGATGGTCAGGGAGATGTGAATATCAAATCTTAACTTGTTATCAATCTCTATGTCCAGCAGTTTGGTGTGCTCTTTGGGAGAGATTGTAGATTTGTTACGGGACCTGATATTAAATATGGTAGTTGATGAGGTGGACATAGTGGGTTTAAAGAGAAGAAGTTTAGTTTTAGCAGGGTTTAGAATGAGTTGGATATCAGATAGCCAGGTTTCAACAGACAGAAAAGATTCTTGTGTTAATGTGTGAAGTTTCTGTAGTGAGGAAGCTGCACAAATTAATGTAGAATCATCTATGTTTTGGATGACAGATGCATTGGGGGTGGAGGAATAGAACTTATTGGTATAGAGGGTGAAAAGCAGAGGGCCTAAAACTGATCCCTGGGGAACACCAATAGTAGCTGGAAGAAGGGAGGAGAGTTCTTGTTTCCACAGCACTGCTTGTTGATGGCCAGCTAAATAGTTTTAGAACCAGGCTATGGGGAGATGAGAGAGTCCTAATTCGGATAGTTCATTGATAAGAATGTCATGTCTAATCATATCAAAGGCCTTTGATAAGTCTAGAAAGGTGGCAGAGACAAATTTACCATTATTTCTATGAGAGTTTACTATAGTGGAGAAGGACAATAAGACTGTGGTGGTACTATGGAAGGGTCGAAAGCCATGCTGGGTGTTAGGCAGGAGCTTGTGTATGAGCAAGTAGTCATTTACTTGGAAGTGCATGCACTTTTCATTACTATAGGTTGATAGTTTGTAAGTTCTGTGGAGATACCTCCTTTATGCATGGGGATTATGTGAGATATTTTTCAGATTTCCTGGACAGTGGTTTCTGTAAGGGATCTGTTAATTAGAATGGCTATAGGAAAGACCACTGCATCAGCAGCATGTTGTAGGAATTCCTCTGGTAGTTTGTCAGTGGCCAACATAGTTGGCTTTAGTTTTTTAAGGAAATTTTGTATCCTATCTGTAGAGACTGGCTGGAATTGGAAGGAGCTATTTCTTATGTGAGTAGTGATGGGTTCAGTGGACGGGGATGTGTGTTGATTTCTTTGTTGGTTGGCTAGGGTCAGTATTGTTTCAGTAAAGAATTTATTAAACTGAGCAGGACTGCCGTCTGAGTTATTTACTAAGGTGGGAGAGGGAGCACCCATCTTGTCTGGTAGTAGTAATTTGTTAATGGCTGCCCAAAACTTTTGAGGGTGATTTTGGTGCTTGGTTTGAAGGGTGGAGTAATAATTAATTTTGTCGAGTTTTACTAGTTTCTTAGCTTTATTTCTAAGCTCCTAATATTTCTGTTTTGCAGCTGAGGATTTAACAGTGTTCCAGTGATCCCATGCTTTATCTTTGGCTTTGAGGAGGGATTTGTTTTTTTGGTGAGCCATGGAGTGGGATTAGAGCTGGTTCTTATGGCTCTGGGAGGGGCATGAACATCCAGCATATTTAAAAAGGTGGTATTAAAGTAAGCAACTGCCTCATTTAATTCCAGGCATTTCAGGGGTGCCCAATTGCAATGTTTTAGCTCAACAGTGAAAATGGTGGGGTTAAAGTTCTTTTTGCTCCTAATGAAATTGTAGGTCGTGCCTTTGGGATTATGATTATGTTTTTGTAGAAAGAAGGTTGGCAGATGGTCACTTAGACCATGAGGGAGGTAACCTGCAAAAGATGGGTAGCTTGGTTTATTAGTTAGAATACAGTCAAGGACTGATTCCCTGGTAGTTGTCTTGTCAATTCTTGTTGGTGTTTGGATGGCTTGGGTAAAGCCATGGAGATTGATATGATTTTTTGGGGTGGAAGAGTTACAGGATAGCCAATCTATATTAAAATCAGTCAGAATAATGGTTTCATTTTGGAGAGATAAACAGGACAAATGAAGTAGGTTTTCTAGAGTGGGTATATTGTTGCTGGGGGGTATATAGCAACCAGTTATGTTTATTAGTTTTTTGGAGTTGAGTTTCAGTTGAGTAAATAATATTTCTGTGTTGTCAACAGAGGGGTATTGTATACTTTATGATCGCACTGTGAGGTGGTTCTTAAATAGTATAGCTATGCCACCACCTTTTCAAACCTTT
Source organism: Protopterus annectens (assembly GCF_019279795.1). Classification (NCBI taxonomy): domain Eukaryota; kingdom Metazoa; phylum Chordata; order Ceratodontiformes; family Protopteridae; genus Protopterus; species Protopterus annectens. The sequence goes on along the minus strand of NC_056734.1, from coordinate 597,562,181 downwards.
CTATCCTTCCTTAGTATAGTGTATCCAGGGGGAATAATTTTATTGTTCTTGATATGTGGCTTTATCCAATTCTCAGTTATAACCACTATATCTGGCAAGTATAGCGAAATACAGGCATGTAGGTCATGGAGTTTATTGGAAATAGCTTTACAGTTTATATTTAGAAACAGTAGGTCAGATGTTTTCCTTGGAAGTTGAATTAGGCCGTTGGAGATATGGGGAATTTGAGGGAGGGGTTGGTTTGAGGGAGTTGTTGGTCCAGGGTTAGAATGAATATCCCCACTGTGAGATAATTTAGAAGTAATGTAGAAAATGGATCATAGCAGAAACAATCAATTAACAGAAGGTAGGCAAAGAAAAGTTTGGGTAATTTGAGAGACACTAAAGAATGTAGGACAGAAAAGAAAAAAACGCAATGATACACTTGTAGAATAGGGGAAGGTAGAAGCCCAAAAGGTGATGGTACAATGCAGCAGCAGAGGATTAAATGAGAAGACTTGAATGCAGTAACAGGTGATTAAATGGCTAGTCTCTCTCTCTCTCTCTCTCTCTCTCTCGAGAGAGAGAGATTACAGTTAACAGGCACAGCAGAGGAAAGAGCAGTAAGGGGTTAATGAATTGAGTCTGTTGAATTTAAAAGGGGCTGGAGAAGTGTGGAAATAATGATGTCCTAGCAGGGTGGTGAATAAGGCAATGTCTAAGAGTAAGCGGGACAGTGGGAGGTGATGAAACGCTAAAGAAAAGCTTAAGGGTTTGGCTATAACTCATTAAACTGGAGTAGTGGATTTGAAAACGGGAAGAGAGAGAAGATATCTGGGTGTGGTGGTGTATGTAAGGCCTTTTAACAGGATAATACATGTGCAGTTTTACAATTCCAGGGTGAACATACTTTATATTAAATGCTATTTTTCTGCCGCGGTTCGAGTACAGCAGGGGTTAGGTCCTCTGTAGTGTTCTGATAAGGCAGGTAAATTAAATAGCAGGCTCTGGAACTTTGGTAGAGATGATTACCCTGAGGAATAAGGAAAACAGTGAAATTAACCAAGCGTGAAGAGAGCTGGAGGTTAGATATGAGTACAATAGCACGGGGAGAGTGGGAGAGAAGGGAAGAGAGAAATATAATTACGAAAGAAAGAGTAGGTTGGTGGATAACACCAGCAGGCAATATTAAGTGCACTACAATGAAAATAAATTTTATGTCACACACATTAGCATTACATGACAGTAGCATTTCAACCATCACTGCTAGTGGTGGAGTCACAGGATGACATGTTCAGTAGGTTTTAGTAGTTGTAGTGACTGTAGATCAGAGTGTGTGTTGTACCTTTAAAAGTAATTTCAGTCCATGGGCAGGTGCATATAAGTACTGAGCATGTGCAAACAAGAGTGCCATTTTGAGTGAGCAGCTGAAGTGAAAGCATGTATATGTGCATAGCAGTCAGTCAGTTAGTTCATTTAAATGTTATGTTCCGGTCATCCATCCTGATGTGTTTGTGTGTAATAAAGAACTTAAACTAACACCCAAGCCTCATTGTCTTATTTGAATACATAAGATAAGCGACATGGTGTCAGAATGGTATCCGAAGTCAAAACCATGAGGTGCACAGTCAGTAATGGAGGAATATACATGAGTGGATCATCTGATGCTCAAATGACTTACAAACAGGTCAGAAATATAATTCCAGGCATTAAAACTTGCTTAAATGATTTTTACTCTAAACAAAATGTTTGAAACTGCAACATATTGGTAAACATTCTCAAAATCTTATAAAAATGCTTAAAATAACTTCTGAATTGCATAAAATGTATAAAAAAGGGAAAACAAACATATTTTTGCTATGTACTTCTTTTCCATATTAACTAAAGCTATTCAAAATATCCAATGTGTGCAAAGTGTTGGTAAGTGTGTGCAGTATTACAATAGTTATTTCACAGAATACAGTCATTCGGAAAAGATTGTTGTGCAGTTGAATATTTTTCAAGTACCTAGTGTGCAAGTTTGACATAATTACTAGTGTCAAGTCTGTACTGTGTCTAAAAGCAATTTGTTGGCATGGCAGAAGGAGTTTGTAAACCTGGTCCACTTATGTTTGATAATAATGTTGCTGAAAATTGGAGAGTGTTTGAACAAGAGTACAATATTTTAATGCAGGCTGTTTTTCTGACAAAGACATAAGTGCAAAACCATTTATTCTGTTTAATCTAGCTGGTTCAGAAGCCATTGAAAGGGAGCGTTCATTTGTGTATGCACCCGCTGTGTTTGCAGGGGAGGGGGAAAACAGCCCTATTGTGGTACCGGCTGAAACGTGGGAAGACCCTGAGTGCTTAAAACATAAATTTAGAGAAATGTGCAACCAACAAACAAATATTACAATGGAAAGGCACGTATTTTACAGAAGAGATCATAAGCCTAGTGAAACTTTTGCAGCATATATAACTGACTTGAAAAATAAGGCAAAAACATGCAGATTTGGTGATCTGAAAGATGAGTTGATAAAAGACAGGCTTGTGTGTGGTACTAAAGATGATGTGGTGAGAAATATTTTGCTTTGAAACAGTGAATTAACTTTAAAGAAGGTCATAGAAATTTGTCAGATATATGAGCCTACAGAAAATCACATGAATATGGTTACAAATTAGAAAAGCATGCTTGCAGTACCTTGCAGTGCTAATATTAAAAGTATGCATCATGAGGTTAATAGTATGCATCATGAGGTTAAAAAATACAGGCCTAAGAGTATGGTTGCTTCAGCAAAACCCAGAGCAGCTTTAGTAAAATCCAGGGCACACTCAGGAAAGCAGAGAGGTGATTCAGCAAAACCTGTGACAAGCCTCATAGTCAACTGTCATAATTGTGGTGGTAACCATGAGCCCAAGCGAAAGAAGTGCTTAGCTTTTGGTCAGTAGTGCCACACATGTAAAAAGTGGAATAATTTCAAAAGGATCTGTAAATCAAAAGGGGCACATTCTTTTATTAAAAAAGAACATTCAAAGAGGCAACTTGCTCAACTAGAAAGCTGCAACTCTACTTTTTATGTTGATGGTGTGTCTGTGCTTGGTGAAGCAGTCAATGCAGTAGATTTGTGGACAAAGAATTACGTATTTTGTACTGTTCAGATTAATGGGAGACCTGTAGAGATCAAATCTGATTCTTGTTCAAAGTGCAATATTATGTCAGCAGATATGTTTGCTAGAGTAAAAGCTGGTGAGAAACTTGATCTGGCAAAGTGTGCGAAGCTTGTTGCTTATGGTGGTGAAGAAATTCAAACCGAAGGCTCAGTAGTGCTTTCATGTTATTCTACTTGGAACAGCTATGACTTGTAGTCTTACATAGTCAAGAGACATGTGCTGTCATTATTAGGCCTCAAGGGCAGTTTGGGAATGGGACTGCTTTCATTTAATAGAGAGGTCCACTGTATAAGCACGTGTAACAAAGAAAATTTTGCACAAACTATTTTTTTCTGACTATGCTGATATTTTTGAAGACAAGTTGGCAAACACCCAGTTGTGTAGTCTATGAAGTTAGACCATGAAGTAAGACCAGTCATTAGACCAGCACAGAGTCAAAGCTGAGCTAGACAGAATGGTGTGCTTAGGAGTAATTTGTCCATTAGAAGAACTAGCTGAATGGGTATCCTCCATGGTTGTAGATCATAAGAAAATCTCAGATGATAGAACATGTACTGATCCAAGAGATTTGAACAAAACACAAAAAGACCTCATCATCCAATGCGTACAGTTGAAGAAGTTGCTGCCGTTATGCCAAATGCTACTGTCTTTTCTGTCTTGGATCCAAAAATTTAATTTTAGCAAATTTTGCTTGATTGAAAATCTTCCTTGCTAACCACTTTCAGTACACCATTTGGAAGATATAGATTTTTGAGAATGCCATTTGAGATAAACTCTGCTAGTGAAGTCTTTCAATGTGAGATGGAACAATTTTTTTCTGGCTAGCCATGTGCTATAATAGTAGATGATATTCTTGTAGGAGGCAATGATGAAGGTGAACATGATAGAAATCTCAGGAAAGTTCTGGAACATGCTTGTGAAGTGAATCTTAAACTGAATCCTCAGAGATGTAAATTCATGCTACAAGAAGTTACTTATGTGGGTCATTTGTTTACGACTTCAGGCTTACAACCAGATCCTTCCAAGCAAACTGCAATTCCTGAGATGTTAGTTCCAGACAATGTCGCAGCCTTACGATGTTTTCTTGGCATGGTTAACTATTTCGGAAAGTTCATTCCAGATTTGAGTAAGCTTTCAGCACTGTTGAGAGAGCTGACATGCAAAGATGTTACCTGGTCCTGGTCAGAACAACACTAAATAGCATTTGATGTCCTGAAACAGAAAGTTGCCAGTCCACCAACTTTAAGATACTATAATGTTCACAAACCAGTAACTATTTCCTGTGATTCTTCAAAACTTGGTCTTGGTGCAGTTATTCCTCAAGAGGGTAGACCAGTAGCCTATGCATCCAGAACTCTAACCCAAACTGTGATGTAGCATGCTCAAATAGAGGAAGTTACATGATTACGTTTATGGCCAACCTTTTCAAATAGAGACTGACCACCAACCTTTGGTCACTATTTTGAAAAAGCCAATGCACATAGCTCCTGTGATATTTCAACACATGATGCTAAATTTGCAAAAGTACAACTTCAATCATGTTTACATAAAAGGCAATCTTCTTTATCTTGGTGATAATTTATCCCAATCTCCCAGCAAAAAACACTGAACAGCATGAAATGAGAAATTTGATTTTGAAGTCATGGAAGTGAGAAATTTTTCTTCCACCTGTCTTGATGAGCTTAGAAATCACACAGCTTCAGATCCAGTTCTCCAGAAGCTCAACCACTTTATCAGTCGAGGATGGCTGCCAAAGTAATCTTGTTTACCAGTAGATGTGTAGACTAGAATTTATAAACTCAAATGCTATGGAACAACTTGTTACCACTCCCACAAGAGGGGAAAACATACTGGACCTGATCATCACCAACATGGGGATTCTATGCTCCAGACCAGAAGTGTATCCCTCACTGGTAAGATCAGACCATAAACTAATCTCACTGGATATTCACATCCCGACCCCAACCCCTGCCCAGAAAACCACAGTGAAAAAGTTCTCTAAAGCAAATTTCACACTCCTCAAAACCGAGGTGGAATCCTTCAAAGCCCCCAGGCCTGTGGAAAATATGTCCCAGACTGCAGAATCCTTTATAAATGCATTCTATGAACACCTTCAGGAATGCATGGATCATGCGATCCCAAATAAAACCAAGACCCAATCCTCCAAAGGCAGACGTCCTGTCTGGTGGACCCCAGCCATAAACAAACTATACAATAGAAGGAGGAAGCTACTAAATGATAGAGCAAAATCCCAAAAAGGGAGGGCATCACTGATCAGTATTAGCAAAAAACTATGGGCACTCATAAAATTGTCTAAGGCCAGCTTCGAGAGAAAAATTGCACAGGACACTAAGGATAATCACAAGGCTTTCTTTAGTTATGTTAGGAACCTGGGTGGTAATTCCCAGATATGCTCAGAATTAGTCCAAAATGACAAAAAATACACTGAACCCACAGACATTGCCAACATCCTAGCTGACAGGTTCAGTGCAAACCCCCCCTCCCCACCAAAAGGGCAAATATCTATCCCAGCAGAGTGCTGCCCCCCTGACATCTCATATGCTCAGGTAAGAGCCGCCCTCTCCAAAGCAAAAAACACAGCATCAATGGGACCAGACGGTGTCCTGGGCTGCGTCCTACATGAACTCCAAGAAGAGCTAAACCCAAACATAAAACTACTGTTCAATCTCAGCCTTACTACAGGATATGTGCCTAAAGAGTTGCGTACAGCATCAGTGGTCCCTCTCCATAAAGGTGGTGCCTCAACGGATCCTGGAAACTATCGCCCCATAAGCCTGACTAGCTTGGTCTGTAAAGCTATGGAAAGGATCATCATGGACCTCATAAATAAAGATATTGGGGACCTACAGACACTGGATCCTACCCAGTTCGGCTTTGTTAAGGGCAGATCCTGCCTCTTAAACCTGGTTGATTTCTTTGAAACAGTCACCAAGGCCATTGACGAGGGGAAGGTGGTCCACACAGCCTACCTGGACCTCGCAAAAGCCTTCGATACAATACCCCACTTGGGCATTATAGATAAGCTCACCAGCTTAAATATAAACCCCTATGTCACTAGATGGATTGCAAACTGGCTCAAGGACAGAACCCACATGGTTAGAATTGCTGGAGCCATGTCAGACTCCAAACCAGTTACAAGTGGTGTCCCACAAGGCTCAGTCCTGGGACCTCTCTTGTTCGGTATATATTTCTCGGAGGTACAGGCCAACATGGAAGGACTGTGGCTGACCAAGTTCGCAGATGACTGCAAACTGGGCGCCATAATCGACTCTCCAGCTGACACAAGCATCCTCCAAAAGGGCCTCATAGAAACAGACAACTGGTGCCAGAGCCATGGCCTCAAGCTAAATGCCAAAAGTGTATAGTCACCCCTTTGGCAAAAACAAAGTGCCCACAAATTACCACATAGGTGGTAATCCATTAAGTACAGAAGAAGTAATTAGGGACCTGGGGACCCAAGTTGATAGCAATCTCTCATTTGACAACCACGTGGCCAAAGTGGTTAGAAAAACATTTTATATAGCCCACCTAATCATGAAGGGATTCACATCTAGATCAGGGAGGTCATCGTGCCTCTTTACTCATCCCTCATCAGGCCCATAATTGAGTACAATGCCCCTTTTGGGATGTACCTTACCAGACACCTGCAGCAACTGGAAAGACCCCAAAAGTACCTCACCAAGAGGATCAAAGGGCTCAGACAGATGCCATATGCTGCCCGGTTAAAGAAACTCCAGCTCTACTCAGTGGCATACCACCTGCTCAGAGGCGATCTGTGCCTGACGTATAAAGCCATGTCCAACCCGGAATTAATGGACATGATGCACCTCAGAAAATCCAAATCCCATCGAGCTACGTGCTCGAGAGACTTGAACCTCAGCACTGAAATAAATAGGACATGCTGGAGGGACAGATTCATAACCCAGAGGCTCCCTTCACTCTGGAATAAAATCCCAGTCCAGGTTAGGCAGAGTCCCTCATTGACTCTCTTCAAGAGGAATCTTGATGAGTGGATTCAAGATCGTAGGTTTACCCCGGGTAACACTTCTGTGTCACTGTTAGACAGAGGCACAGTATACTAACCTCGAAAAAGGGCATAGCAAAATAAATTTAAAATGGGTGGCTAAAGCCAAACACATTCTGGCTAGGCTTATAAATGCTCTAGGGCAGATAGCCTAGTATGAACCTATGAACCTATGAACCTATGTGCATCAGTATTCTCCTTACAGAGATGGGATTTTGATGTTAGATGGCATCATCATTAAAGGTCCAAAAGTGATTTTTCCAAAATACCTGCAACAACAGTATATTAAAATATTGCATTCTGGCCACCCAGGAACTGATTCTACCAAAAGAAGGGAAAAAGGACTAATATTTTGGCCTTCTGTGTCAAAAGATATTGAAAAGGAAATTTCAGCTTGTTCTGTTTGTAGTAGTACTAAACTGCATCAACAAAAAAAAACACTTCATTTAAGCCAAATTCCTGAACTACCTTGGTTGACAGTAGCTATAGACATTTTGAGTGGAATGGTCAACATTACTTGATGTTAGTAGACTCTTATTCAAATTGGTGTAAGACTGACCTACTTCCTAACCTAACTTCCAATACTGTCATTACAAAATTGAAGAGGCATTTTTCTGTCCATGGTAGTTCGCACAGTCATTTTTGACAATTGTGCACAGTTTACAAGTCAGCAGGTCAAAAGATTTGCTGAAACGTGGGACTTTGTTCATGTTACCAGTAATCCTGAATACCCAAAATCTAATGGCTTAGCTGAACATGTAGTTCAAAGTGTGAAATAGCTGTTGGAAAAAGCCAGTACTGATGCTTTTCTTAATCTGCTTAATCTCAAACATTCTTTGTGACAATTTACTTGGTTCACCTTTTCAGAGGCTTATGTTGAGACAAACCAGACCCACACTACCAATCTGAAAGAATTTGTTGATTCCAATTGCTGGAAACAGCAAAGCAGTAAAAGCTCATCTCCTAAAGAAGCATTTGTCCTAGGGGTCCTACTATGACAAAACCAGCAAGCCTCTGAATCCATTAAAAGGAGAGATAGGATGCAGGCAGTAAAAGAATGTGACCAAATAGGACTCGTAAAACATTTGTGTGAAGGACCAAGATCGTACATCACTGAATCGCAAGGAATAGAATTCAGGGAGAATCGGAAACATTTGCTACCGCTGTCTCAGCCAGTGTTACAGCATTGTGCCTGTAATGGAGACTCTAATTCTCAGAGTGATTTGTCTAATGTTCCTGTTCCAGAGAACATTTCATTGTTTGTTCCTGTTCCTGAAGGTATCCCTAAAAATCCTGAAGCAGACCATTCACAAGTGACTGTCCCTGTTGCTAAACCTAGTTCTGATTATTACATTACCAGGTCAAGTTGTATCTCAAGATCTAATCCTAGATACACGGTAACTTAGCCATGATTGTTATTGTTTGGATATGTCTGTATAATTTGCATGATCATTTAATTGTCATTTTCATTTGTATGACAGAATAGTCAAAGAGGAGGTTGTAGATCACAGTGTGTGTTGCACCTTTAAAAGCCATTCCAGCCCGTGGGCACATGTATATAAGTACTGAGCACATACAACAAAAGTTCCATTTTGAATGAGCAGCTGGAGTGAAAGCATGTATGTGTGTAACAGTCAGTTAGTTAGTTCGTTTAAGTTTTATGTTCCAGTCATCCATCCTCATGTGTTTGTGTGTAATAAGCAACATGAACCAACACCCAAGCCTCATCATCTTATTTGAATAAACAAGACAAGCAATATTGACCTCATCTGTCATATTTGCTTGATATATAAATTATGTGGCATATCTCTTTTATATAGGGTCTTTGAACCACCCACAGCCACAGCAATCTGGCAAATTCATATCATCATTAGCATTGTAGCTATACAGTTTTTCCAGATTTCAGTACTATGGTGCATGTGAATTCTGTGAACGTATGTGACATGTGTCATATAGCTCACCTTCCAGCACATCCACTACCTGCCTCCTCCAGTAGCCCCTCCACTAATCCTGGGGTGGGATGTGATGTGCCTTACTGTGATACTATGGCCCATTGCTAACAGAAAGATGCATTGGGTTCATTTTCTATTCCAGAAGGGGACAGCAATGTAGCTTGGAAAGGGACAGTCATGTTGTTCATCGTCCATCCTGGAAAGGAACAGCCATGCAGTTCATGGTGTAGCCTCTGATAGGTAGGATAATGCAGGTACACCAGATGATGGACAAGATGATGACCATGACCCACTGTCCCATGTAGAGTCTGATAATAATAGTGACTCTTTCCCATGACAAATGGATACTGCCTATCAGCATACATGTGTGAGTGTAGGTGATGTACATAGATGCATGTCAGACAGTGTCTGCTTACTGTTACAGTTACATGAACATTCACAGTGATGTCATGGCTCACACCTTTGTGCACTTTCCCATATCATTGATTGTGCAGCGTACCAGCTGTTGTGAGTTACATGATGGTCAGAAGTGCAGACACGGAGAGGCCATGGCAGGATTGGCTACACAGCATGACAGTGTGTGTTATTTGTTGTATGCTCAGTTGAAAGCCTTGCTATGCCAATGCTAGATTAGTGTCATAGTAAGAACCAGCTGTTATGTGATCTAACTGTACTAAACAGATTACTTTCAGGGAGGAGCGGCAGACCTCCTCTCATTGGACCCACATATGGGCCTTGGACATTAATGCCAGTGCTGCAAGTGCAAACACATCTGCTGTTGGTCACTCAACTGTGAGCCCAGCTTTCACATACAGACTGTCACATAACAGTCATACTCCTACCCACACTGTGTCCCAAAATACTAGTGTCAGCACATTCAGTTCCTTGGTACAGCATCATGGGCTCAGTTTTTTCAGATATGGCAAGGGCTAACATGACCATGGTGTGAGCCATCAGCATGAACACCCTAGACCACATTAGAGCAACACTGACAGCTGAACCAATGTGTGTCCTGTTGTGTTATTCTGACCCTGTAGCAATGATGATCTCTGTGCTGATGACTGACTAGTTTATCTGTAGATAGTTTTTCATATGCCTGATGCCACAGGACATGGTGTGTAAATGGGAAAGAGGGAGAGATACCACAGGGTTTTGATCATTTATCTGATCAAGGTGACAAGCTGTAAGTTGTGATATGTAATATTTATTTGTCGTTAGTATATATTAGTACAAATATTGACAACAGTAATGCTATATGTGACTTCATGCTCCTATGTTTGCATCTCTTTAGAGTTGACATATGGCATATATTTTCATGGTTAAAAGCATCTTATCTTTGTCATCCAGCATTGATAGTTGCATTACCCATTTCCTCGTTGTGCACCAGTCCTACATGCACATGTTTACCTCTGTATGCATACCTGTCTTATGGCATTTTACTAATGTACTGCACATGCCTCACCCTCAGCACCCACTGCACATCTATGTACCTGTTTCCATTTTCAGTTCCCATGCTGTGTGGTTCCATGTGTGCCTTCCCAAATCTCATTTAATCCATACACATATATTTACCTATGTTGCTGTATCTAAGAAAAATGGGTTCAAGTCATCTCAAGTCTGCATCTAGGCCAACATCCACAAGTAATAAAACAATATATGCGTAGATTTCCAAATCTTTATTTACCACACCAAACAACATTAAGCGGTTTTGTCCAGGATCTTAGGACTTCATCAGAATGTAAAACTATTGAATCAACAATGATATATATAACCATCTCCATTAAACAATAAACCAACTAAAATAGAGTAAAGCAGATAGTTAATTAATTATAAAGTTAAACATTAAAATTTGGTTAAAACCATGAAATGAATATGAACATTCTTATACTGTGCTAATGAAATATTATCTTGATCATGTTTTAAAATATAAATATTTGAAAATTGTTAAAACCATCCAAAGTGAACCACCAACTAGTAAAATGTAACTATATATATATATATATATATATATATATATATATATATATATATATATATATATATATATATGTGTGTGTATATAGATATATTAATGTAATAGTCATAACTTTGCAGTTCTCATTTTTAACACTGGATAAATAGACATACCCCGGGATTCATGAAGCTCGGCGCAAGGCCGGTGTAAGGCCTGCGCCGGCGGTGCAGTGAATAGTCGGCATAGCAGCGCCATATGCATAGTAATGAGTGCGCGCCGCAACCACAGACACGTGCGTAGGGCGTGGCGAGCCCAAGTAGGATGCGTCCGGAGGCGTGGCTAAGCCGGCAGGCGATGAGCAACCTAAAGTGCTGATTTCCACAGGCCGCCCATAATAGTAACCGCACCAGCCAGGGCCCGTGCAGAATGAAACGCACGCAGAGTATGCAACATAGTACCCGTCCCAACAAAACGGAGAAGCAAACACAACCCACGAAGCCCTAAGTGTACCCATCCAAGGAACAAAGGATACGCATAATACCGTGTCCGTCCCGCAATGCACTGTCAGTGGGCATACCCAGAGAAGGTGTACCGCAGCATGTCAGCGCCGCACTGACATAGAAGTAGCGACATGGGCATGGTCACCAGGGTTACCAACTGTCCCACTTTGCTAGGGACAGTCCCTCATTTGACAGTTGTGTTCCGCCAAAAAATTGAAAAATGGCAAATGTCCTGAGATTTCCGGACAAAAATATTCCCTCAATATACCTTTAATAGTAGCATAAAACATTTATTTTGTATTTGAAACACATACATGGCATAAGAAACATAATAAGCAACCCAAATGCTATGAGAATAAGCATTTATTTTGGCAAAAAAGTGTAGTACTTTCATCTCTACTTGCTGTGGGTATGTGTTGTACTGCAAAATCCGATGTTTCCACAAAAGATGTCCCACTGTGGGCATTGGAAAAGGTGGCAACCCTAATGGTCACCAGCAGTAGTGAGAGTACACAGCCGGGTAGCCGTGTCGACATAACAACAAGAAGGAACCAAGATACCCTAAACACAGGCAAACATGTGCATAGCAACATGTACCACACCCAGCAACGTGCTCGTCGCATACACAGGACGGCGTATGTCTAAGCATAATATCCAGAAGCAGAACCCATGCATGCAAATGTAATACACAATAGCCCCATTATAGCATGTAACCCGCACCCATGTACGACCGTGCACCCAACCCAGCTAGCAGCCTTGCGCAGCTACACACCTACACACAATGGGCATACCTGAAATGTGGTAAGAAGTATTGTCTTAGGCAGTGCCACGCAGGCAAATATGTACCCCACATGTTAACAACCCACCGCAGGTACAGATATGCAAATGGCTGCATGTGAATGTGTCGGCAGAATGTGTACATCCCGCATGTGGTATGGACCCGTCCAAACCCCATAGGCTTGCACACGCCACGGTGCACATAACTGTACACATGTGGACAAGGCGGGATGTTCAACCACCGTACTGATGATTAGCTATGCAGACATGTCAAACACATATAACGGAACATCTGTCTACCAAACAGGACACCCTAACAGAGTGCCACAGGCACAGAAGGGGAAGGTGGGACATCACATGTTGAGAGTAGCGTTGCCGGACGGCCAAACACCCACGGCCAACGCAAAGGACGGAATAACATGCATATGGCCGGATGGATGTTGTTAGAAAAATATATATAGAAACACATATGAAGTGCCAGTTTAGAAGCAAATAGTATATAATGCATTTTATTCTACTTTACAATATGGCAGTAGAAATGATCTTGCATGTAATTGGCTGAAGCTTAGCTGCAGTGTGATTGAACACTGACCCTGGCAGTAACCAGTTCAGCAGGCTTATGTCTTTCAGCATCAATTATCTGCTGGGTTAGAGAAAAATAAATGTATGTACATGTATATCTTCCTCCCTTCCACTGAGGAGGATGGCCTTGTGAGCTCTATCGAAGATAGAGTACAACTCCTTACCAGAGAGACAAAGGAACGTATTAAGAAATGAACTGACTATTGTATCCAAACAGTCCAGGGTCCTTGAAAGAGCAACAATTACAGAAGGACACTGTAATTGACCAGGTGCCTTGCAAGGCTGTGTTATTCTCATGGGAAAACATTTTAAAAGCATTACCTCAGCACCCTCGTATGAATAGAATATTGCGGACCATAGTGATGGAAATGCCCTGTGACTGACCACGTCAGTAAGGTGGGCAAAAGCTGATTGTAAACACTATATAAACAAATTGCTTCCTGTATAGAGTCAGACAAAACTCTTATACTTGTACTGTATAGTTTTGCCTCCGGTGTACACTACTAAAACGTTGTGAACCTGAGCTTCCTGTGTTATTGACTGTCATTTAGAAAAGCCTACTGATTTCTACAGTCTGATTTTAACAACTTATTTGACATTGTGGTCCTTCTTAGCCAGAATTCCCTTGGCAAGCTACAGGTCAGAGTGCATGGGTGTTAAGAAATCTGCGCAGGAGAAGTTGCCTAAATGGTTCTTCTTGAGTGAAAAGACCTCCGACTGAATTGTTGTGTGTAAAGAGGCTGTCCACTTTCTGATCTGTGGCTGAAAAGCGGAAAACTGGATCCCAAGAAGAAAACGTGCAGTCATAAACGGGAGGCTCAGGTAAGGAGAGTTTCCCTCTTTGTCTCTGTTGTAGATCAGGGACCAGGTTACATTGTGTTTCTGTTAACATTTGTGATAGCAGGTCGAGGACCAATTCAAGTAGTTTTACATTTGGACATAGATCAGGGGAACACAGAGCAGAGTAAACAGTCATTGTAGACACTACAGTGGATACAGGGAAGGAGATACCATGTGGTATGAGAGAAGGGTTACGTAACAGTCATTTTGAAGACATGGGAAATTAGTGCACTAAGAGATCGCGAGATCCGCCCTTGACGGATGATGCGAAGTATATGCAATTGCAGAGAGCAGATAATGTGAGATATTTTGCAAAATGGGGTAATAAATATGACTTTGATGGTATACTAGACAAAATATCGTTAGTGAAACGTTTGAATCACTTAAAATGTGACGCAGATGTTCAGGCGAAAAAACAGCGACATTTGGGTATCCCTCAAGCACATAGGTGGATTGAGGAAGTGAACCGAAGGGAACAGAAGACTAAAAATGCGAAAGCATCATACGTAGACAAAGAAGATAATAATACAGTAGTAGCGACGGCCCCCCCTCCACCCCCTCCGATACCACATCCAGGATATGAAGCGGGAGGGCAGGCTAGTCCCCCCCACGTTATCCTGTGGCAACAGAGGTATTACAACAACCATTTGTAAGAGAAGCTATTGAAACTAGATCCCGAACACGTAAAACACCTAGGGACACTCAACTAAGAAGAGAGTCACTAGAACAGAGTGAGGAAATCTGTCAATTAATTGAAGTACCGAACCCTCAGGCAGGACAGGAAGGCCAGGACCCAACTCCCTTAGTGTATAGACCATGGACACCGGAAGATATCCGAAAGTTACAGAGGAATTCCCCATCCACAAAGTAATCATGAAAAGTTTATACAACATTTACAAGGTATGCGAATGAGTTACCACTTAAATGGGGAAGAAGTAGAGAAGGTGATTAGACAAATAATAGGTCCAGACTGGCACATGTTTTGTGTCGTCCGGAATGCTCGTGACGCGCAACTTAAACCACTCCCACATAGTGACGCAGAAGTAGACACCACGTTGAAGGGTCTTACGGACCGAATTACTGAAAAATGGAAACCTAGAGCAGATTGGACCTGTATTAATCAGTGCATACAACAAGATAATGAAACTGTAGATGGATACTATGGTAGATTATTGGAATGTTTCAATAACCATAGTGGCATGCCTATTCCTGCAAATCAGAAAAATGATAGTGCATATGAACAACAGTTGAAAAATGTATTTCCGAAAGGTTGCATTGCCCCTATCGGTAGCTATATTACAAAGCATATGATAGATCACCGAATGAGTAGGCTACAAGCCTTACTGGAGTATGCTAGGCTTGCTGAAAGACATCTTAACAGTAAGAAGAAAAGGAAGATGCAGGTCTTCACAGCTGAAGATGGAGCAGAAGTCTTTGTAGTACAGTCAGGTAAAAAGGGTAAGAGAAACACTCAGGGCAATAAACGCTCTGACAGAGACTCGGAGGTGTTTGAGGAAAGAAAGAGAAAAGGTGAGTGCTTTAACTGTGGGAAGAGGGGACATTTAGCAAGGGAGTGCAGGTTGAATAAAAAAACGTCTACAGAAGGGAAGGATAGGAGTGATGAGGATTGACTATATGACAGTCATAACGTTCAACAGTCATCAGGACAGACTAATGGGCAGGGAGAAAATGTAAACGCAGTAGAAGGAATAAAGGAAGTGCAAACAGATGTAGAAAATGAGGAAAACGAAGTACTAGAATTAGCCCTGTTGAGCTTGGAGCTCTATTTGGCGGACACAAAACCGGAAGTTACACGTCTGGTGGAGGGAAGGATGTGAGATTCCTGTGTGATTCAGGAGCATCACGAACTTTGATACACCCTTCAAAGTTACCGGAACACTCAGAATCACCTGACTACATATTAGTGAAAGCAGCAAATGGGCAGCTATACAGGGAACCACTTTCCCATGATATAGCAATAACTGACCCTGTTTCAGGTATGACCCAGAGAAGTAAAATAGTACTTTCTGCAAAACGTCCAGTAAATATACTGGAGAGAGACATTATGCAGCTCTTTGGCATAGCAGTAGTCCCTACCAAGAAGGGTATGGAGGCACAAAGGCAAATGGATACTTTTGTGGTGCGATCGGAGGGTGAATCCCATTATTGGTACAGCCAGGACCTCGTCACGACTGGTCCAGGGGCAGTAACCGAGGAACTGATGAACGTAGCCATCAGTAAGGTACGCTCCCTTCACATTGATCAGCAGCATTTGTTACATTGTACTCTGTACTATTGTAGCACACCAGGGCCTGATAAGGAATATGAGCAAACATTGTGCAGACATCCTGCCAATAGACTAGTGTTACGAACCTTGTACTGGGATACTGAGGGTAATAGTGTGCTGAGTTGTTCATTACCACAGGAATTCATGGGACTATATAAGTCCAACAGGCCACCGCATGTCAGTGTAACCAAACATAGAAATGTCAGATGGGTGGACCAGGGTGAAAAAGTGAAAAGATGGGAAAGGCAAATCGACTTACAATTGTCACAACAGGGAATACAGAAGCAAAACTTAAAGTGGCTAACGCAAGCACGTCCAGCTGTACACTTACAGCAGAGTGAGGACAGCTGATTGGTGTTCCTGTTAAAAGAAGAAGAGAGAGCCTTGTGTGACATATCAAGCACTCTTTGGTCAACAGGGAAATCAGATGTAGGGCTTATTCGGACAGCACGTCCAGTAACCATTACACCGAAGTCAGCATTTAGACCGCCAAAGAAATAATACCCTTTGAGGAAGGATGCAGAGCAGGGAATCAAGCCTATCATAGCGGCACAACTCAAGAAAGGGATACTGGTAGAAATGTTAGATTCACCATGCAATACCCCTCTATCTCCTGTCAGAAAAGCAAACGGGGAATGGCGGATGGTACAAGATTTACAAGCTGTAAATCATGCAATAATACCTAGGGCACCGATGGTGCCAGACCCACACACTATATTGAATGATTTGAAGCCGCAACAGAAGTATTTTACCGTGGTAGATATAAGCTATGCTTCCTTTTCAATACCTATACATCCAGATAGTCCGTATTGGTTTGCATTTACATTCAGGGTAACAGATACACCCATACTCGGCTACCGCAGGGATACTGTGAAAGTCCAACAATATTCGCACAGGAGATGGCTAGCAACCTGCCGGGGTTTACTCCACCCGGGGGCAGTCAAGTTCTACTTTATGTGGATGACATCCTGCTTGCGGCCCCTACCCAGCAGCAATGTAGGGAAGATACAATAGCATTATTGAAATATTTAGCAGAACAGGGACATAAAGTAAACAAGCATAAATTGCAACTTCGGAGAATACAGGTCAAGTACCTGGGATATGTGGTATCCAAGGAGGGTAGAACATTAGATGAAGATAGGAAGGCAGCAATTTCACAAGCACCCAAGCCAACTACCAAGAAGGGAATGATGTCCTTCCTGGGACGACTAACTTTTGTCGAAGCTGGTTACCAAACTATGCTTTTGAATCGGCTCTATTGTCTGCTTTAATCTTTAATACACCTATGGCAGCACAAGATATACTACACTGGATTCCAGTAGCAGAAACAGCTTTCTGCAGACTAAAATGATTGATAGCTTCATCATCTGTTTCAGGTGTCCCAAATTATCATAACAGATGTTTTCAGACTGTAGATTGTAAGCAGGGATATATGACGTCAGTCTTGACGCAACAGCATGGAAGTAAGCAACGCCCCATAGCTTACTACTCATCGCAGTTGGACCCAGTGGCACGGTCATTGCCACATTGTGTACAGGCAGTTGTTGCAGCAGCCATGGCAGTACAGGCTTCGGCATCAATGGTATTATTCCACCCTCTCACTGTGAGAGTGCCTCATGCAGTTGCGATAATTTAGCTGCAAGAGAAAATAGCATTCCTGTCCCATGCTAGACATCTTTCTTGTTTGACCATACTCCTGAGTCAACCTCATATGGTGATTGAACGTTGTACAACATTAAATCCATCAACGTCACTTCCGACTCTTGTGTATGGCACACCACACAGTTGCCTACAGGAAATGGGGCAAATAACTTTACCCAGAAAAGATATTACTGATATACCCTTAGACGATGCAGAGGCAACAGTTTATGTGTACGGATCATGTAGAAAGGGTCCTACAGGAAAGAATCTAGTAGGTTATGCAGTAGTTACTGATATTGAGATTGTAGAAGCCCAACCCCTGCAGCATAACTTGTCTGCTCAAGCAGCAGAATTGATAGCTTTAACACGTGCTTGCACTCTAGCGAAAAACAGATGTGTGGACATATATACCGATAGTCAGTATGCTTTCTCTACAGTGCATGTTTTTGCGCAGCAGTGGAAGAATAGGGGAATGATAACATCCACTGGTAAACCGATTAATCATGCGCAATTGATCTTGAATTTATTAGATTCCATTCAGTTACCTACTAAAGTAGCTAATTGTAAATGTGCAGCTCATACAAAGCAACAGGATAAGATTACGAAAGGTAATGCACGAGCTGATGCAGCTGCAAAACAAGCAGCCTCACACTCAGAAACTTTCATTTTGAATGAGGAATGACAATCCTCAGAGATTCTAGATTTAGAAATGTTAAAAACAATGCAAACATCAACTACGAAAGCAGAAAAGCAGACGTGGGTAAGACGAGGAGCAATCCTTGAAGACGGACTGTACATCTCCAAAGTGAAAAAGCCAATATTACCGTCTAATTTATTTAGATATGCGGCTTTGTTGAGCCATGGGCAGAGCCATGTCTCAACAGGGGGGATGGTACAGTTAGTTAACAGACTATTCCAAACATACGGAATTAGGAACTACATACAAACATTTTGTGCAGCGTGTCATATTTGCAGTAAACATCATGCACAGGGAGCATTCCAACCGAAGTGAGGGAGTTTCCCTACACCACCATATCCGTTCCATACTATTTGTATGGAGTTTATAGAGCTGAATAAATGTGAAGGGAAGAAATACTGTTTAGTGATTATAGATATGTTTTCAAAATGGGTAGAAGCATTTCCAACCAGGAATCCGGATGCAGCAACAGTGGCAAAGGCCCCAGTAAAAGAAAGTATCCCTAGATCTGGCATACCGGAAAGAAGCTATAGTGACAATAGAACACATTTTGTGAACCAGACAATCCAGCAACCTGGGGGATTCTTTGGGATTTCCTTGAAGAATCATTGCACGTACCACCCACAGTCAGCATGACTGGTGGAGAGGTACAATGGGATTTTGAGAAATAAGTTGAGGAGGTTGATGAGTGACACCCAGACGAATTGGATTTGCTGTCTACCTCTAGCATTGCTGAGCATGAGAACAGTTCCAAATGTAAAGGGTTTGACCCCCTTTGAAGTAGTATTTGGAATGGCATATTATGTGCCACAGTGGAAAGCTCTCATGCCTGCAGAGCTGGAGGTCGATGGCTCATTAGCCAGTTACATGAGAGGATTGTTAACCAATAACACTGTTTTGCAGTTAAACTCTTTTTCAGATAAAGAACAAACGAAGCCGGACGCAGTGCTGACTCCAGGATCCTGGGTGTGGTTGAATGTTATCCAAACAAGTAACCGGACGAGTCCAACGTGGGAAGGTCCGTACCAGGTACTGTTGGCAACGCCTACTGCAGTAAAGGTTGCAGAGAGGTCGTCCTGGGTTCACCTGACCCTTTGCAAACCGGTAAAGAATATCCAGTCTGATTTACATGTCGTAGCCGATATACCACAGAGACAGAATGACCAGGGGCAGAGTGTATAACAATACAAAGCAACCCCAAAGACATTGGTTTACTGTCCTACTGATCATACACCTATTAACCATGTTTGTGGTGACTTTTCTTTTGCTGGGATCTTTCCTGCATATAACTACACAGATATAAATAATGAAACGTGATGAACTGGCCACAGATTGGCATCCAAACCTTAACACATACCTAGCCATGAAGCGTGTGCATGTAGAGACTATGAACATTTCAAATTGCTGGGTTTGTACTGCCATACCTACAGCATATGGAGGACTTTTGATGTCTGCTGTCCCCTTGGGGATAAATTGAGACTTGTGAATATCTACGTTTTGATACAGGTTCTGTGAGATCACAGGACAAAGTGGCACTGTACTTACCTGTTACACAAAAAGGAATTGTTTGTTTTTATAAACATGATACAGTCCAAGTTGGTTGGAGTAAGTGTAACATAACTGTGTCTTACAAATGTCATATAAAAGCCAAAGATCACAGTACTAGTTGTAGCACGATATATGATTCATATTTAAGCTTAATGAGAACAACGTGGAAAGATGTGCAGAAACATCCTGAATTGTATAAACAGTTGTCTGTTATAGACAGGAAAATGTTACATGCAGAGTTAACCCGCATCAGTAGTAAAGTAGAATATTGTTATTTTGTTTGTGGGAAAAAAGCATATCAATGGTTACCTGAGAATTGGTCCGGCAGTTGTTTTTTGGGTTATCTGGTTCCAGCCATAAGACATACTGCAGAATTGCCTCTGGGTAACATACGAAATGTAAGAGATATAGCTCGAAGAACTGGGAACTCAGTCGAGAAACCTACTAATCCAGTGGGTGAAATCGAAGCTGTTTGGAAAGATCATTCTTCCGTAAGAGATAAAGGAAAATTGACTCATATGGACTTGAGTGACAGTGTTATATCCTGGGCTGGAATAATCCCAGCTTATGGAGCAGTGAAATCAATCTGGGAACTGAGGAAGTTGTCAAAACCTCTCGAAGTAATGAGCAATGCGACTTTTCCGCTCTCGAACTTGTGACTGATGAACTGAATGCAATGAGAACTGTTGTGCTACAAAATGTAATGGCTCTTGACTGCACCCTGGTGGTGAGAGGTGGTACGTGCGCGCTTATCAAAGAAGACTGCTGTGCGTATATACCACATAATAAGCATGATATCAATGACCACCTAGAGGTAATACAGCAGGTATCAGCCATGGCGGAACCAGGCCCAAACCCACTGACGAACTATTTCCAGAATCCATTTGGTGGATGGGGTTCAATCATAATGAATATCTTGATTGCCATTTGTGTTGTTTTGCTTATATTGGGAGCATGTGTCTGTTGCGGGATACCTTGTATGAAAGGATTAGTTAGGGACTCTGTTGACGTATCTGTAACCGAGACTATGTATCAAGACCTGGAGTGGAATTTGTTAATACCAAATGAAATTCTTTCTGAAATGTAAAACAAATGACTTGCCTAGTTAAAAGTTCCAGAGAGGAAGAGGCTAGGGAATGAAATAATGTTGTATATGTTTCTGGATAGAATAAAAGCATTAAAAGGAGGGAGAATGTTAGAAAAATATATATCTAAACATATATGAAGTGCTAGTTTAGAAGCAAATAGTATATAATGCATTTTATTCAATTTTACAATATGGCAGTAGAAATTATCATGCATGTAATTGCCTGAAGCGTAGCTGCAGTGTGATTGAACTCTGACCCTGGCAGTAACCAGTTCAGCAGGCGTATGTCATTCAGCATTAATTATCCGCTGGGTTAGAGAATAATAAATGTATGTACATGTATATCTTTCTTCCTTCCACTGAGGAGGATGGCCTTGTGGGCTCTATCGAAGATAGAGTACAGCTGCTCACCAGAGAGACAAAGGAACGTATTAGGAAATGAACTGACTATTGTATCCGAACAGGCTTGGAACCTTGAAAGAGCAACATTTACAGAAGGACATTATAATTGACCAGGTGCCTTGCAAGGCTGTGCTATTCTCATGGGAAAACATTTAATAAGCATTACCTTAGCACCGTCGTATGAATAGAATATTGTGGACTATAGTGATGTAAATGCCCTGTGACTGACCACGTCATTAAGGTGGGCAAAAGCTGATTGTAAACACAATATACATAAAGCTGCTTCCTGTATAGAGTCAGACAAAACTCTATACTTGTACTGCATAGTTATTTGCCTCCTGGTGTACACTATTAAAACGTTGTGAAACTGAGCTTCCTGTGTTATTGACTGTCATTTTGAAAAGCCTAATGAGTGTTACAGTCTGATTTTAACAACTTAATTGACAGATGTGTATGTCATAGCATGGGAATAGGCCAAGCCAACCACCACAATCGCCATGTGTACCACATACAAACAGCCAGTAACACGCAGTAGTAATGCATGAAGGCATACACGACTGTGGGAATAGCACAGGACATATGGCACGTGCCAAGTGTAGATGCATGACACAAAACTCCAGGATGGGGCTCCCTGCAAAGAGGAACCTGTGCCAACCACACCTCCCACAGATGTACCGGCAGTGAAAACACATGCCAAACACACACCAACACTACCATTCATCCCACGACCACAACGGAGGCTGGTCAAAGACCACCATGACACGCGCACAAACAGGGACACGTGTAACCGTTGCCTTAACACCCTCTATAGGCCAAAGAATAATAGAATGGACATATGCATGTAATGTTGTGAAGGATGTGTGGTAGTCCTCAGTATCACAGTGGTAGGGACACAGATACACTGTAATCAACCGTGACTTATGTGCACTGTAGACAGCATACCTGCAGGTAATACAGAGGACAATCACGTGCCACAGAAATATACACATGAGAAAGAGGATAGGGGATAGACAAGTGTAAATGGGACAAACTATGAACATAGGTTCATAGGTCCATAGGTACAGGGTAGGCTATCTACCCAAGGTCAGCCATAACCCTAGTCCATAGTTAGGATTCCTTTGCCAACCTTCCGGTCCGGAGATAAAATGCCTATGATATTGCCGTACCTCTGTCAAGCAGTGACAATGATGTAATCCCCGGGGTATATCTGCAATCCCCCATCCAACGGACAAGATCCCCCTCGAACAAGGCTAGCAAGGATCTCTGCCTCACATGTACTGTGATGTAGATCCACAGCATAGTGAGTGTCTGGGTGACGTATGTGTCACTCCAACACATCCTATTAATGACCGGGTCAAGGTTCACGTCTTGTGGTTCCGAGGGATGTAGATACAGTAGGTGAAGCATAGACATGAAATATGGGTCGACATGGCCTCGTATGTCAGGCACAGGTCAACACCGAACAAGAGGTATGTGACCGAATGGAGCAGGGGTCCTAACAGTGGGGCAGCATTACACAAATCCCTGACACCCTGCATCTGTATGACAATTAACCTATGGGGCCTTCCCAGCTGCTGTAGGTGTCGGGTCAGATACCCTCCGAATGGGGCAATGTACTCAATCATAGGTGTAACACGTAATGAGTACAAGGAGACAATGACCTACCCTGATCTAGATGTGAATCCCTGCACGAACAGGTGGGCAATGTAGAAGTCCTACCGAACCACGATAGCAACGTGTGTGTTGAACGAATGGTGACCGACAACCTGTGTCCCCAGATCCCTGGTAATTACCCCCGTGCTCAGTGGACTGCCACCCATATGCCGGACAGGGGTGACCTCGTTCTCCTCGACGGGTATGACTTTGCATTACCTTGCATTTAGCTGTAGGCCATGTCCCTGACAGCAGATATGCATATCTGGGAGGCCCCTTTGAAGGATATCTGTGTCAGATGTCCATCCCACTATGGCACCCGGTTCGCAGTCATCTACAAACAATGTCGCCCATAACACCCCTGTGTGTGCCTGTACTGTGGAAATGTAGATGTAGAAAAAGAGTGGACCCAGGGCAGAGCCCCGTGGGACACCGCCTGCGACAGGCAGTAGGTCCGACATGCTGCCAGCAACTATGACCGTGTGGGTCGTGTCACATAGCCAGTTTTCAACCCATCCTGCGATGTACGTGTTCACATCCAAGCCGATGGGTTTATCAATGATACCCGAGGGGGGTATTGTGTTGAAGGCCTTTGCCAGGTCGAGGTAGGCTGTATGGACTGCAAGACCCCCATCAATGGCCTCGGTGACTGTCCCGAAAACGTCAACCATGCTTTAAATGCATGAACCGCCCCTGACCAAGCCAAACCGGGTTGGATGCAAAGTATGCAGGTCCCCTATGTCGTCATCTATGAGCCGCAGTATGATCCCTTCCCATGTCTTTGCAGATAGGTCTCCTCATGGTAATGGGACAGTAATAACCAGGGTCAGTGGAGGCATTGGCCCTGTGAAGTGGGACTACAGTCGCCGTGCGACACAACCTGGGTACGTTACCCGAGGTGAGGCTAAAAATAAACAGCTGTCCTAACTGTGGGTCTAATTCCTCAATGAGATCGCGGAGTACACAGTCGGGACACCAGCTGGTCCCATGGATGCTATGTTCACTACCCTGGAGAGAGCATGTCCCACCCGTGCGTCACAGAACATTCGGGGACCACAAACCGCTGGTACAGACATCTCTTCATGTGGGGAGGGTGTGGAGATGTCTTCACCGAACCTGTCAGCCCGTATGTTGGCAATGTGTGTATGTTGAGTAAACTCCACATCATCGTGAACCCAGTCAGAGCATATGTGGGAGTGACCTCCCAGGTGTCCAGCATAGCAAATGAAGGCTGTATGATTGTCAGCCAGGTCCATGGAGATATATCTGTGGAACATGCCCCGGACCATGTCATGACAGCCTGTAGCTCTACACATATAATGACCAAGGGTGTCATACCTCACAAGGTGTCTGCTCTGCCTTGTAGTAGCCACCTCCTCTCGTTGTACAGCTTGTGTATGGCTGGGGTACACCACACTGGATGCTTGGCATTGGTACAATGAACCACAGTTGGGTAAGGGAATGCCTGATCCATGCAGTCCTGTAGGTACCGGTAGATGGCATATGTAAGTGATGCAGTGGCTGCAGTACTGTTGACCACTGGCTCAGGGTCCTTAAAGGAGACCACAGTAGTGTTCAGAATTGTGAATTCGGCCTTTGAGAAAGCCATGTGTATGGTAACCAGCAACACCCACAGCAACGGATGTCAATAGCAGAAGCCATTGTCCAAATAACATAGATTAACTTCGGCATGACAATATGTATTATTATACATGTATTGACACGTGTCTGCTAATTACATTTGCAAATGGCCGGTAAGACCGTGCCAAAGTGCCCGTGATTTACCTAGTCTGGAGGTGTCGTTCCGACAATAAAGTGGCGATACTTCCCAACCGGGACCTCTGGGGATCAATTAAAGCAGTTGTTAACCTGCAACATTGGATGTACACCATTTGGTTCCGGTTTCGGAAAACATGGTGTCCGTAGCACTACACACTATGGGTAGTCAAGCAGACATCCGCGATTGGTGAACACACAGCAGCAGTCAAACCCACTGGCCACACGGACACAGTCCGACAAGCTCTACACTTTACATATGCACATTGGTGTCCATTGTAGGACCCAAAAATTTTCCCGTATGGAATGCGTGCCAGCCTTCATCGCCACTCACGTGAACCGATAGTCGTGACCACGGCACAGCTAGACATATGCACCGCAAGCGTGTTCAATGTTGATGATAGCTGTCCATGAAATGCAGCACATATGCACAGAAATCCCCAGAGTTCCGAGTCCATAGAAGTGCGTCCACATCCCAGTCCCGCACACATGAAGGATGTGTAATGGGTACTGTCGACTGTTGCAGCCAAGGGATCCTGGGTATGTAGAAACAGGGCTCGGTGTCGTTTGGCAGGTAATCCTTTGTCCCGCCCCGTGGGAGGGATGTGGGCGTAGCACCTGCCTTACTCCCCACTAATAATGCAAAGCATCCACCGGAGAATGCTAAATGCAGGTGTGAAATGTGTACAGCCCTATACCAGTGTCCAGTAGGCAATTCTCATGGATGGACAAGCGTACGACCAAGATGGCACCCATAACTGCAAACCCGGTGGAATTACACAGCCGCAGTAAGGCATAACACAGGAAATACACATAGGGACTACACTTGACATTCCCCATACAAAGTCGGACCGCCGTGCGAACACTGGCGTACACAGCACGCAATCTGCCAGCAACAAAATGGGGAGCACTCGCTACCATACTGCGTAACAGATGGGCGACCTGTGGAACACATACTAATGGCACACCAACAACGTCAACTAGGATATGTAAACTATGGCGTTCCCACCTATGAAGAAAACATGCTTCAATGAATACATAGGGGATCAACATGTTCCGGTGGTGTTATGTTGAAAATACAGTGACGGATATGTCCTATTGGGACGTCTGAGGTTTATCCAAAGCAGTTGCTAACCTGCAACTTTGGATGTACACCATTTGTTCACAGTTCTAAATCACCTGGTTACGTAGCACCACGTAGAATGGGTAGTCAAACAGACATCCGCGATTGGGGAACATACAGCAGCAGTCAAAACCACTGGCCAGTTGGACACAGTCCAGCAACATCTAACTTTACATATGCACATTGGTGTCCATTGAAGGACCCAAAAATACCTTCTCACAGAAATCACTCCAGCCGTTTCCGAACAACAGATGAAGCTATAGCCGTGACTATGGCACAGTTAGACATATGCACCACCAGCGTGTTTAAGGTTGATGACAAGTGTCCATGAAATGCAGGACATATGAACAGAAATACCCAGATCGACGTGTCCATACATGTGCGTCCACATCCCAGTCCCGCACGCATGAAGGATGTGTAATGGGTACTGTCGAGGGTTGCAGCCATGGGATCTTGGGTATGCATAAATGGGGCTCGGTGTTGTTTGGCAGGTAATCCATTGTCCCGCCCCGTGGGAGGGATGTGGGCATAGTACCTGCCTTACTCCCCACTAATAATGCAAAGCATCCACCGGAGAATGCTAAATGCAGGTGTGAAATGTGTACAGCCCTATACCAGTGTCCAGTAGGCAATTCACATGGATGGACAAGTGTACGACCAAGATGGCACCCATAACTGCAAACCTGGTGGAATTACACTGCCGCAGTAAGGCATTACACAGGAAATACACATGGGACTACAGTTGACATTCCCCATACAAAGTCGGACCGCCGTGCGAACACCGGCGCACACAGCACTGAATCTGCCAGCAACAAAATGGGGAGCACTCGCTACCATACAGCGGAACAGATGGGCGACCTGTGGAACACATACTAATGGCACACCAACAACGTCAACTAGGATATGTAAACTATGGCATCCCCACCTATAAAGAAAACATGCTTCAATGAATACATAGGGGATCAACATGTTCCGGTGGTGTTATGTTGAAAATACAGTGACGGATATGTCCTATTGGGACGTCTGAGGTTTATTTAAAGCAGTTGCTAACCTGCATCTTTGGATATACACCATTTATTCACAGTTCTAAAACACCTGGTTTACGTAGCACCACGTAGAATGGGTAATCAAACAGACATCTGCGGTTGGGGAACATACAGCAGCTGTCAAAACCACTGGCCAGTTGGACACAGTCCAGCAACATCTAACTTTACATCTGCACAATTGTGTCCATTGTAGGACCCAAAAATACCTTCTAACAGAACTCCATCCAGCCGTTTCCGACCACCAGATGATGCGATAGCCGTGACTATGGCACAGTTAGACATATGCACCACCAGCGTGTTTAAGGTTGATGACAGGTGTCCATGAAATGCAGGACATATGAACAGAAATCCCCAGATCGCCGTGTC
Source organism: Protopterus annectens (assembly GCF_019279795.1). Lineage (NCBI taxonomy): Eukaryota > Metazoa > Chordata > Ceratodontiformes > Protopteridae > Protopterus > Protopterus annectens. The sequence continues at coordinate 597,534,776 of NC_056734.1, read as the reverse complement.
CATACATGTGCGTCCACATCCCAGTCCCGCACGCATGAAGGATGTGTAATGGGTACTGTCGAGGGTTGCAGCCATGGGATCTTGGGTATGCAGAAATGGGGCTCGGTGTTGTTTGGCAGATAATCCATTGTCCCGCCCCGTGGGAGGGATGTGGGTGTAGCACATGACCTACTCCCCACTAATAATGCAAAGCATCCAGCGGATAATGCTAAATGCAGGTGTGGAATGTGTACAGGCCATAACAGTGTCCAGTAGGCAATCCCCATGGATGGACAGGCCTACGACCAGGATGGCACCCATACCTGCAAGCCCGGTGGAATTACACAGCTGCAGTAAGGCATAACACAGGAAATGCAGATGGAAACTACAGTAGACACTCCCCATAGAAATCCAGACTGCCGTGCGAATACCGGCGTACACAGCACTCAATCTGCCAGCAACAACATGGGGATTACTCGCTGCCATACTGCGGAACAAATGGGCGACCAGTGGAACACATACCAATGGCACACCAACAACGTCAACTAGGAAGGTCATAGGATATTTAAACACTGGCGTTCCCACTTATAAAGAACATCCTTCAATGAATCAATAGGGTCTACATGTTCTGGCTGTGTTATATTGACAATACAGTGGCGTATATGTCCTACTGGGCCTTCTGAGGATTACTTAAAGTAGTTGCCAACCTGCAGCATTACATGAATACCATTTGGGTTAATCGTAGTAGAACATGGGTTTTGTAGCACAACATAATATGTGTAGTCAAACACACATCCGCAATTGGGGAACATACAGCAGCGGTCACAACCACTGGCCAGATGGACACAGTCCAACATGTTCTACATTTTACATATGCACATTTGTGTCCATTGTAGGACCCAAAAATTTATCCGTACGCAATGTCAACCGGCTGCGATCGGGAGACCCAGATGAAGTGACAGCCGTGACTACGGCACAGCTACATATATGCACCACCAGCGTGTTCAAGGTTGATGACAAGTGTCCATGAAATGCAGGACATATGAATAGGACTCCCCAGGTTGCCGAGTCCATAGACGTGCGTCCACATCCCATTCCCGCACACATGAAGGATGTGCAATGGGTACCGTCGAGGGTTGCAGACATGGGATCGTGGGTATGCAGAAATGGGGCTCAGTGTTGATTGGCAGATAATCCATCGTACCGCCCCGTGGGAGGTATGTGGGTATAGCACATGCGTTACTCCCCACTAATAATGCAAATCATCCACTGGAGAATGCTAAATGCAGCTGTGAAATGTGTACAGCCCTATACCAGTGTCCAGTAGGCATTCCCCATGGACGGACAAACGTACGACCAAGATGGTCACCCATAACTGCTAACCCGGTGTAATTCCACAGCTGCAGTAAGGCATAACACAGAAAAGACAGATAGGGACCACAGTACACACCCCCCATACAAAGCCAGACCAGCGTGCGAATACCGGCATAGACAGCACTCAATCTGCCAGCAAGAAGATGGGGTTCACCCGCTTACATACTGCAGAACAAATGGGCGATCTGAGGAACACATAGTAATGGCACACCACCAACGTCAACTAGGAAGGTTATGGGATGGTCAAGCTATGGCGTACCCACATATAAAGAACATCCTTCAATGAATTAATAGGATCCACATGTCATGGTGGTGTTATTCTGACAATACAGTGGCGGATAATTCGTATTGTGACTTCAGAGTATTATGTAAAGCAGTTGCTAACCTGCATCTTTGGATGTACACCATTCGGTGTCAGGTTTGAAAGACCTGGATGTCGTAGCACTACATAATATGCATAGTCAAACACACACCCGCGATTGGGGAACATACAGCAGCTGTCAAACCCACTGGCCAGATGGACACAGTCCAACAGGTTCTACACTTTACATATGCACATTGGTGTCCATTGTAGGACCCAAAAATTTAGCCCTAAGCAAGATAAACGTGATGGAGGAAGCGACGCTGAAGGCGTAACAGCCATGACTACGGCACTGTTAGACATATGCACCACCAGCGTGTTTAAGGTTGATGACAGGTGTCCATGAAACGCAGAACATATGAGCAGAAATACCCATATGGCCGTGCCCATAGATGCGTCCACATCTCAGTCCCGCACACATGAAGAATGTATAATGGGTACCGTCGAGGGCTGCAGCCATGGGATCGTGGGTATGCAGAAATGGGGCTCGGTGTTGTTTGGCAGATAATCCGTTGTCCCGCCCTGTGGGAGGGATGTGGGTATAGAACATGCCTTACCCCCCACCAATAATGACAATCATCCACCGGAGAATGCTACATGCAGCTGTGAAATGGGTACAGCCCTACACCAGTGTCCAGTAGGCATTTCCCAAGGATGGACAAACGTATGGCCAAGATGGCACCCATAACTGCAAACCTGGTGGAATCACACAGCTGTAGTAAGGCAAAACACAGGGAATACACATAGGGACTACAGTAGAGACTCCACATACAAAGTCAGACCGCCGTGCGAATACCGGCGTACACAGCACTCAATCTGCCAGAAAGAGAATGGGGATCACTCGCTTCCATACCGCGGAACAAATGGGCGACCTGCGGAACACATACTAATGGCACACCAACAACGTCAAGTAGGAAAGTCATAGGATCCTGAAACTATGGCGTTCACGCTTATAAAGAACATCCTTCAATGAATTCATAGGATCTACATGTTTTGGTTGTGTCAGTTTGACAATACAGTGGCGGACATATCCTAATGGGACATGTGAGGATTACTTAAAGCATCTCCTAGCCTGCATCATTGGATTTACACCATCCGGTTTCCGTTTAGAATACCCTGGTTAACGTAGCACTACATAATATGGGTAGCAAGCAGACATCCGCGATTGGGGAACATACAGCAGCAGTCAAACCCACTAGCCACATGGACACAGTCCAACAAGGTCTACACTGTACATATGCACAATGGTGTTCATAGTAGGACCCCAGAGATTCATCCGTATGCAATGTCAACCAGCTACGATCGAGAAACCCAGAAGAACTGACAGCCGTGACTACGGTACAGCCAGACATATGCACCCCCAGCATGTTCAGGGTTGACGACAACTGTCCACGGAATGCAGGACATATGTACAGATTTTCCCAGATTGTAGAGTCCATAGAGGTGCGTCCACATCCCATTCCCGCACACATGCCGGATGTGTAATGGGTACCGTCGAGGGTTGCAGCCATGGGATCCTGGGTATGCAGAAATGGGGCTCAGTGTTGTTTGGCGGATAATACGTTGTCCCGCACCGTGGGAGGGATGTGGGAGTAGCACGTGCCTTACTCCCCACTGATAGTGCAAAGCATCCACCGGCTAATGCTAAATGCAGGTGTGAAATGTGTACTGCTCCATACCAGTGTCCAGTAGACAATCGCTAGGGATGGACAAGCGTAGGACCAAGATGGCACCCATAACCGCGAACCTGGTGTAACCACACAGCTGCAGTGAAGCATAACACAGGAAATACAGATAGGGACAACAGTAGACACTCCCCATACAAAGCCAGACCGCTGTGCGAATACCGGCGTACACAGCACTCAATCTGCCAGCACCGAAATAGGGATCACACGCTTCCATACCGCAGAACAAATGGGTGACCTGTGGAACACATACCAATGGCACAATATCAACGTCAGCTAGGAAAGCCATACGATGGTCAAACTATGGCGTTCCCACCAATGAAGAACATCCTTCAGTGAATTAATAGGATTAATGTCAATTGACCATGGAATACACCTAATCAACAGCAAGGTCCCGCTGGCACCTTATGGCACACAAACCAAGTCACACATAGGTAGATGAAACAGTCAACGTAGACATTTTGTCCACGACAGGTCACATATGGTATCCAAAGGTTACTCCATAGACATGTAAGCGCTATCACCCGTAGGCTCCGTGAGACTTACACATAACATAGAAGCATCCAGGCTTTAAATATCCCCCTTACACTTCCATGTGTTACTTTCTATGCAAACAATGAACATGTAACCACAGCATAGAAAGCACAGACACAATGTTAACCACACACACATATGTTAACATCTCAGAAAGCATCCTATTAACACATGTATTATATGATATTGTACTATGCCGAATACACATCATTCAAAGGTTTAACAATGTATATGGAAGATATGCATAGCATATCACTGTAATACAGCGGTACAGAACTGAAAGAGTGGACAAATGTGTGTCAACTCTACATCGGTACCTAAACTACATTCCCGTTACGGGGGTTTGCCCCACCTGCTTCTCAAAAGAGGCCTCATCAGTGTTCCATCGGTCAGCCCTGGTGTGTGGCCAACCCTCCACCTACTAATCCATCTAAATCCGCATTCTATAGCATAGCTGATGAGGTCCCCCCTCTGGTATTATAACCTGGACGTCGTAAAACACCGAATGTAGACGTATGCCTTGTGATGTGCCCATATCCGGCCGTAGGCATACGCCAATCCTCCGGCTGCCCAGGGCGCCGCACTAGTAGGGCCACCTGTCTAGTAGGTGTGTCATGTAGGTATACCAAGATGGGGGCACCATGTGCTGTGGTGGTGGGCGCTATGGAGCCCTACAGCGTAGGCCAGCAGTCGATCTAAGGCCGCTGCCATAGGAGGGGTAGTACGGTCTGCAGGTATGTGCAGACGTGCACATGAAACAGCGGTCCACAAGGATTACCCATAGTGGCGACACCTGCACAGATGGCTGTAGCGGGACACACACACGGCCATACATACAGCACAGGTAGACATACACACACCATAAATAGGCAAGTACACACAAGGTGTATGCCGTGTATGGGTACAGTGTCAGGACAGCAAGGATAGCTGTCTGCCACGATACCCAGCAGATGTCATTAGGGTGTTCTGGAATACGGACGGTGCATGGACAATGAGTGGATATGCAACGTACCACAGTTATATGTGTCAGCCGTGCAAATATGCGATACATGGGAAAGACAGCTGTCCATGCTAGAACAGCAATGCAGGCACAACATAGGTACGTAGATATACAATGACAGAGATACAGACGGACACATGTGGCAGGCCCGTGAGTGTAATGTACACAGCAACACCCCACCACACCATAGCAGGGTGCATGTGGAG